>NW_015505210.1:3939647-3979393 GCF_001515645.1 Sinocyclocheilus grahami | reverse complement strand
TTTTTACGCAGTCAACAGTAATATGAGCATCTTTAAGTCTAGTAACTTCGTCAGGATATATCTTTCACAGTAAACAAATAATCTTAAACAAATCGCTTACATGATATAGGCTATGTCAAAATTCATAATTCACACATTCCCTCTCAAATAAATGTAAAAAAGTGAACTACGGTCTGACTCAAATGCCTGTCTGTGGTTCACGCCTCTGTGTTCTAACCTGACCATGCTGTTTTTTCGCGGAATAGTGACGTCACACAAGCGCAGCTCTTACGCAGCTCATGCTATTTCCCGGATGCCTGCAATTAACGCGATATCCGTGAAGACACACCCAAAGAAAGTCGGCCAGACCCTCTAAATATCATAGCTGGTTTTATATTTAAATTTTTCACACATTACCCTAGATGTTTTCTTCCATGGAAACTCAAAGGGCTTAAGGTTTAGTTTTCCATAAATTAAGGAAGCCTTTCGGTGTGGTCTTTATCACACAGTAAGACAAAGCAAACTTGAAAACAATTTCCTCATAAATTCAAGGTGTAATGATAATCTTATGTATCTCTCATCGTAAATATAAACATAATATTAATTTATACACATGGGAATAGCATCACAGTTATATGAAACAATCATCCTAAAAGGATAACAGGAAAACTAATTTTGAGACACAAATATTTGCTCTCTTCTCTTAAGCTCAGATATCAATATTATGCATTACAACAATAACATACAGCACTGAACAAACACTTCCTTGATGTGAATGTTGCTAATAAGCCACAAATAATTATTATTACTAAATACTAAATTATTCTTACTAGATTATTATAAATATACTTTCTAGAAGAATGTGTCTGCAAAACCAAATCAATTGTTTAAAAAAAATAATGTGCAGGCACACATCTAAATTATTAAAATGTTCTTAAAAATATGTCAAAACATATTTAAAACATGTTTGCTTATTATCAAACATAAATTATTAAAACAATCTTTGTGCTAGCTAATGTTACAAATGTAATTTTACACTTTTGTATTGTACTATATTATTTACAAAAATATTCTCCACCTTCAGTTAATTCAATTTTATTTCATTTCAGTATTTTTTTTCTTACAATTCAAAAATGTCATTATTTACATTATTGTTTAATTCAGCATAACTGAGCAATTTAACAAGAGAGAGAGAGAATTTTTTTTTTTTATAAGGTTCATCATCATCAATCACAATTTTGTATATTATTAAATTACTACAAATATGATCACATTTCCTAGTTCTCTGAACAAAGTAAATTTATTTTCTGGAGAATCATGTATTTTTGAATAAACAGGTGACGACTCAACAGCCTTGTATATTTATAAAATACAAGCTTTTTAAACAAAAATCATCAAGCAGCAAATGTCTTTACCATAACAACAAAAAATGAAAGTTAAATTCTTAGTCAAAAGGCATAGAAAGAGAATAACAAAATAATAGATTTCTCACAGTTATAATGTTGTGGTTGAGCAACTGCAGATGTCCTTATTGAATGAAAACAAGAGCACTTAGCCATCCATCACAAAAATATTTGATATGCTTCATTAATTGACATAGTTTACAATTATTGTAAATGGCAACTACTGGTTGAAACTGCTGTTGACAAAAACAAAAGAGTGAAAATCGTTGTACAAATTTTTTTTATTTACACAGAACTGAACACACACACACAAATATCTCTCTCTCTCTCTCTCTCTCTCTCTATATATATATATATATAATAGATTAATTCAAATATTAATTTAAAAAACTATTATTTATTTTATAGTTGTAAAAGTTTGGGGAGAAAATACATAAAGAGATATGTGTAAATATTTAAAACAATTTATACTGATTCTCAATTAGTTCCTCTATATGACTTTTTATTATTAATTTGCTTACCTTTCCAAGCCTTAAATGACCTAATGTGTAAAATGTTTTATGCTGCCTAACACATTCATTGGGATGCGACAGCCTCACAAATTCTTTAAAATTCACTTTTATCTCATTAAAAACAAGACAAACGAGATGAACAAAGTCTTACTGTTGACTGGAAATGTCTTTGTTTAGTCAAATAAATGTAAGAAGTGTCCAAAAGTTAACAGCAGTTGGAGAGTTGCAGAGGAATTAAGCATTGTTGACACTGGTGGGGACGTTGTAACACTGCTTCTCAATTTGATCTTATTTAGCACAAACCCACAACAGGTGCATCAGACCTTAGGAAATAACTGTATATAGCAGCAATCACAAAATAGCTTCAGGCATATCTCCTATTAGAAAAAAAGAAAGACTTTCTTTGCTTCACTTGCAAAAATTACTGGAGGAATCTATGTTAATTTTACCCATCATCATTTCGGACATCTAAAGCCAACCTGGACAATGTGATGACAGACATTTTCTTCAGACATAGTCTGTCTAGTCTAAATTGACAATGTAGATCCCTGTCAAAAGCCCCCTGCCAGCACATGACCAACATTACAGCATTCATACTCCCGACTCCTGGATCCGCATATAAAAATGAACCGTCACCCATCAAAATGGGGGCTCAACGTGCACAAAGACCATTCTCCCCATAAGTGCGTGTAAATATTGTTGTGTCCAAGATACCTCTTGCAGGTACTGTCTTTTCTTTGTAACACACCAGCACATTTTATGTTGGAGTGCACAGTTGTCTGTCTGCTGTCTTTCTCTCCTCTGTGCCTCTCATATCACAAGCCCTTGAGTTTGTCACTCACGCAACAGCTGCTGGCTGATACTTTACCATTCCAGTGCCATTTTTTCCCTCTCCCTCCAAGCAAAGAACCCACACAGAGAAACAAAAGCCTTGTTGGAGAATGCAAGGACATTTCGGGGGCAGGTTATGTCCCTCAAGAATTCGTCAGCACAAAAAATGCCATCCCGACTTTGCATGGCTGACTCTTCCATTACTGGGAAAACATCCTGAGAAGTTCCACCTGGGAGCAAAGCATACTTCAGCATTGTCAACAATGTAGCAGTCGAGATCAAACATGCTTTGAGAAGAAACACTGCTTCTTCTCTCCTCTATCTTGAAACCAACTTGAAACTTTATTAACTTTTGTGTTTTGCACAGAATCTTGTTGCTTTATCAGCTGAAAACCACCTGCAGCAAACTAGTGCTCGAGACTTCTTACTGCACTAATCCAAATGCAAGCTCTGCAGTTCTGTTTTAATTGTGTAAGTTCCTGTCATGTTCTCCTGCAATCCCACACTCACACCTGCACTGTACGCACATGGTATGGCATCTTGAGGTGGGTTTGCACCTTGGTTGCCCTAGTCACCTACTTGTGTTCTTGGATAAGTACCTGTGGGTCCCTATAGCAAAATCAGGTGGGGTTAAACCATAGATGTGAGAGAGATCATCTGCAAATTCTCACGTTCAGCATACTTCAGGTGTCACCTCATTTAGGTTTTTCAGTAATAGTGCTAATCTAGCCTAAAAACACTTCTGAAGTTATACTTACTGAATGAGAGGGATATAATAAGTTAACAATAAATAAATACTTTATAAAGTTAGCATACCTTACAAATGTTAAACATTAATTCTTCCAAAAATTACAGTTCTGTCATCATTCTGATGTCCTTCCAAACCTGACTGACTTTCTATCTTCTGTGTAACACAAAGAAAATATTCTGTTAGCTCTTTTCCATTCAATGGCATTGAATTGGGGACTGAACATTTTAAGTTAAAAAATGACAAAAAGCATCATAAAAGTGGTCGATGCCACTCATGTGGTATATACCAAGTGTTCTGGAGTTTTATGATAGCTTTGTGTAAGAAGCAGAACAAAATATATGCTATTATTCACTTTATTCAAATTTTTTAATTTTAAGGGCATTAATAAGAGAGGTAGCAATGTCAAATTGATTGTTACATAAAGATCAATGTCAAAAGCTTTTGTATGACTTCAGAAGACTCGTGATATAATGCACAAAGTATATGGACTAAAAGTGAAGAAGTGTTTTTTGGAGGAGGAAAATGGATACAGATTTAGAATGACACGAGGGGGGAGTAAATGAGCTTTCTTTTTTGGGTGAAATACTGCTTTAATACCACTAAAGGATCTTAAAGGTTCAATGATAGGTCCCCAATTCAGGCCTCTAGCCCTCCAGCAAGGGGCATTACAAATCAAATAGCCCTCCATCACGATTACCCTACCACACATGAATTTACAGTATAGCCCCACACTTGAGTCAGGCTGCAATAATCTGATCCTTTTGGGAAATTCTAGTGTCGGGTGTAATTTACGATCCGTATCTTTCAAGTTCCTCCTGCCCTGCTGCTGGCGTCAAACCCCGGGAGTCACCGTGTGTGTGTTTGCAACATGTGTCGCTTGCTATCTCGCTCGCTGAGGCACACAAAGGTAAAGGGAAGCTTAACATCCTGGGAAAATCTCAAACAGAGTGAAATTACCTTGATCCAAAGATTCCTGCCGCATACCAGCTCGATGAACCCATAATACACCACAGTAGAACAGCTGAGAGAGATAAAGGGCAGTACAGAGCTCAACATAGTAAAATAAAAGAAAGAAATACTGAAATAAATACAAAGATGACTGTAAACAGGTTTTCAAGTTTTGTAAAATCATATTCTAGACCAGATACCCCAATACAGAAGCCATGAAGATAATTGATCAACATGGGACATCAATAGTGATCCAGCTGCACCTCCCCGCAGGACAGACCCATGATTCTGTTTGGGTTTATTTAAGAAGGGTGGAGGTTGTTTTGGCTGTGATGCTATTGTGTGAACTTAATACTGGGGGGAAATTTTCAGGGATTTGTGGAATTGCAGCTTTTAAATGTCAGACACAATAATGTTGCATTCTTTTAGTCGGGTGAGTCTGAATCTCCTGCGTTTCAATTCTGCACTCTGTAAATTTAGTCTTTATGAAACTGGTTGTTCACACCTTGTTAACCTACAATTAACCCAAGTTCTCGTCACACTTCCGAGGTAAGCAGAAGGCTTTATGTACAAGTTCTTTGCCTTCACTCCCTAAAACCAAAGATAAATCTGGACCAATGCTATCAATCTTAGAAATTAATCTGTATGTAAAAAAGGGAGGAAAAAACAGAAATAATTAGAGAACATGTTTAGAGTAACCTCAACTTATGAAAGGAGAAAATATGTCAGATGACTGAAAAATCAGTGTCTTAGATCTTATTCTGATCATCTTAAGAATGTAAAAATGTAAAATCAGTTTTCTGCACTGTCCTGCACATGTACCCATTAGTTATGAACACTTTTTCTAAAATTGACCCATAAAAATTTAAATCTTATCATATTTGTACAGAATATATTACTTGCCAAGCACGGAGGCTTTCAAAAAAAAAGTTTTATAAATTGTATTTAAAATACACTTAATAACAGACGATTGTGCACTGGCTAAGTGGTAAAAGAAACCATGAAAATAATAATAATAATAATAAAAGCATTTACGACAATTCTTGACATTCTTTGAGTAACAGTGCTAACAAGGACGTGTACAGCAAAGAAACGTTATTGAGAGCAAAAATGATATTAAATTGATTACTGGTTAAATAAAGACTTGAGTAAACATCAAAGCTCTGAGTCATTACATTTACATTTACATTTACATTCACTTATCTGAATAATAAATTGATCAAATTAAATCTATTTAATCAGACCATGGCAGTCAAACATTCATGAGGCAACAGCCTGCCTGCATAGAAACATTTAAAAGTGACAGCATTAGGGATGCAGCGATTAACCGCGCTTTAAAACGTCACATAATTGTGAAGGCTCCGCTACACTGAGTGTTTTGTTGCACGTAACGGAACTGTTGCAACTTGTGCAAAATGAAAACAAATTTACACCAGCCGTGCACAAGCTTAGAATGCCGTGCTTATAAGAGACACGGAGGCTACTACACACACTAGTCAAGTCAAGTCACCTTTATTTATATAGCGCTTTTAACAATACAGATTGTGTCAAAGCAACTGAACAGCATTAATTAGGAAAATAGTGTCAATAATGCAAAATGACAATAGTAAACACTCATTTTTCAGTTAAAGACAGTTCATCATTTAATTCAGTGATGTCATCATCCAGCTCAGTTTAAATAATATCTTTGCAATCGTGTGAACGATCACTGGAAATGAAGTGATTACACTAGATTAACTATGACAGAGGGACCAAACAGCGAAGCTTTATTTCCACCAAAGAAATGCCTGAAGTCGATAATGTGGGAGCATTTTGGGGGGAATGAGGGCGTTATTTAAATATTGCCGGAAAAAATTGCTACTAAAACAGCGAATACATAGATACATAATGCTGTGCATTAGACGATTTTAATGAATTATTTACAACATTTAGCTACTAGAATTAATGATTCGATCGATCTGTCGAGAGAGCAGGGCCGTGCAGAGACCTTTGGAGTGGTAGGTGCTAAAAGTATAAAAGGGACACATGGAACATCAGGAGCATTGAACACTCTCATGCAGTGTATGTTTCATTCATACTCGAAGCCAGAGGGCGCTCTCGCGCAGAAAGTTCAAAACAGACTCATAGAAGTAATAACTTATGTCGTGCAGGAAATCCCTAATATGGACAAAAGCATCCTGCGGTTAAGGCTAGATGGCATACAGCAAAAACTACTGGGCATGCACACATCAATATAGGGTAATTCTTCTCACACTGTACAACAATAATGACTATTTTTGCATTATTGTAAGGGGTAGGTTTAGGGTTGGGGTAGGTGTAGACATTAATAAAACACAATCTAATAGGTAGAAAATTCTATTTATTGTTAGCTTCCGGATTTTGCTGTATCCCTTCTAGCCACAACCGCATCCGGCTATCGCTGTAGCTGAGTTGAATAAGAAGCAGAAACCTTTTTACTGATGAAACGTGAAGACAATAAACAGACAATTGCAAAAATATATGGTTTATGTGTGTTTTTCAAGTTATCTCCAGGTAATAAATAAATAAACTATATGAATAATGCTGTACTGATTGACATATCATTTATTATGGAAACTATAAAATATATTTCCTGCCTTATTCTGTGATAAAAATGGGGAAAAGTTGTTCATAGTAGCCTTTATAAACCAATCATAAAATTGTCATTAGGAAAATATTGGACCAAAATATTATAGCCCCTTGCTGCAGCTAACCGTACTTCCACAGGCTACACACAGCAATATAAACAACAGCTGTGCATGTTCTTTTCATGTTGTTCTTGTAAAATAATAATAATTTAATAAGTAAACAAGCACACTGCTCAGCTGAGAACTCCACTTACCGGCAGCCACGGACATTATTGAAGATATTAGTGTGCTAAATTACTAAAGGTGTCTGAACGTGAGGGATTGTCACGGATGAGATCATCAGGTGAAAGGTCATCATTTGGATCATATTATTTACGGCTAAATTATTATTAATTAATTTTCCTAATAGTTAGATTGGGTAGGCCTTCACAAAAGGGCGTTTAATTACAAAAAAAAATACAAAAAATAAATTGTCTTGACAAAAGGGCACTTTGGGCATCAAGGAGAAAAGGGGCAGGTGCTCAAGCACCCAAGCAAAAAAAAAAAAAAAAAAAAAACGTGTTAAATTAGGATTTTTTTTGTGGGGCGGAACGAATTTAAAGGGGAGAATATAAATACAAAATATTAAGAGTTGAGTCTTTTTATTGTGAAAATTAAACAAATTGAATTATATCCAACAGCATTAAGACGGTTCAAAAGATGGAAATTGGCCATATTGAACATGCAAATTGATTCTCTGCCAGTAGGAGGCGCTTTTGGAACAGTTTCCCTCGTAACAGCTGTACACAAAAGCTGCGCAGCTCTCATAAACGCTACTTTATCATGCAGTATTCAGGCACTATAATTTAGATGAGATGAAAATGACATTGAACGTTTGAGAAACGCCCCCTTTTTGGTCCGCAGAGACCTATACTTGGATTTGTCATTGTGTTTTCTGACTTGGTATTTTGTTTTCGGATTTGTCGTTGTGTTTTCGACTTGTTATATTGTTTTCGGATTTGTCATTGTGTTTTCTGACTTGTTATAATGTTTTCAGAATTGTTGTTGTGTTTTCTGAATTGTTATTTTGTTTTGTAGATTTGCATTTGCGTTTGTAATTTGTTATTTTGTTTTCAGAATTGTGATTTGTATTGCACTTTTTGGCCACCGTACTTATCTAAGCTATTGCATTAATAAAAGTCACGGGACAGCGTTGACAACAAGTTTCTGTAGCTTAGCCTATGCTCCTGAATGTTTCTGTGTGCGCGCAGCACGATCTCCGATCTCACAAACCAAATGAATAGATATGCTTTTATCAGGCCACATGTAAAATCAGATGAATTATTAAAAAGATTATTAAAATGAATAAGTATGGATGACAGTTGATTACAATGATAGTTCAGTTAATTCCCCTTATTAGTAATGGTTTCCCCTGGGGAATAAATAAAGTTAATCGCCTATTAGTTTTATATTAATAATAATACTTCATTAGCATTATTATTTATTATCCCTGTTATAATATTATTTATAAGTCAAAAACCAGCAAGATCTTTTTCACCATGTTTCCAATTTCTCTACCTCAGGTCCAAAAGAAATGTAAAAAGAATGTACAAACTGAAAACACTAAATGCCTTTGTGATCTATTTCCATTTGTTATTTTCAAAAGGGAAACACTGCCATGGATGTTTACAGACCAGAGGTCACCTTTTTTTAAATTCCAATGGGAGAGATGTTTCAAAAGGCAGCAATAAATAACACTTTAAAATCTAAAGAGTGTTCATGTGATTTTATACATTAGTAATGCTGTGAAATGAATAAATACTTGATAATCATGAAACCATGATTTTTCCCCAGACTATAATCGTACCAACGACTATAATCTTTGTATCTGTAATGGCCATCAGCTAAATTTTAGAAATGTGGTGTGATGGATCGTTCTGCACTGAGCAGAAAATGAAAATGATAAAACAAACTGAGAGCGGGGCAAACAGGGTTTTCAAGTCATTTAGAGAAAGACAGTTTCTCTAGCTGAAAGTAAAGTGCATGATTGTATTTGCAAGCAAGTAATATATTCTTACATATTCTCCCATAATGGCGACTGGTGAGAATCTTGTGTTTTAAATAAGTACAACACGCAACACAGAAACATAGCCACACAACTGCCTGAAAGTCAGTTTATCAGATCTTAGTGGTTCTATTCTGGCTTTTAACTGTTTGTTGTGTTTGGAGTGATTCAAAGTCATTTCAGATATTTATCAAATGATACCTCTATTCAAAGGGATTCGGTTCTGAATTTCCCGTTTCCGTTTCCTGAAAACATTCCCTACGTGTTGATGAAAGCAGACGCAGATGTAGAGTGTGTTCTGCATGGGATGCTCACACCTGCTTTAACTTCATGAAACTGACTTTTCATAAACTGAAACATTTCACAAAAATTTTCACCTCAATCATCAGGCTCTACAATACAAAATACATAACATTTACAACAACAAAAATACAATTAAGGAAAATTTAATTAAAAAATGATTGTTTATTATAAAAATATTATTTTATATAATTAAAAATAGTCCCAAATATTTACTTGATTTCCCTAAAGAAGTACATTCACAGTTTCAGAATTTATTTTAGGAAATTCTAATGGTTTTTCTGGTGGAAAATTCAATGAAACTTAGATTTGTTACAAAACATATGTGTGTCCATTCATCACTGGCTGCATTGATGGCATCATTATATTATACACATGAACTTTCATTTCATTTACTAGACTAAATATGCTTGGGATATACAGAATTTCAATCATGCATTACTGCATGGTAATGCAACAAAGAAGCACTTTCATTCACTATATTTTATAACTTTAACATTAACCTTAAGAGTTGCTGATTTGATGTGACAATGCAACAACAGAGTTGAACAGGGTTTACTTTATGCAAATGAGAAGCAACATGATGTGTCAACTAGGTGTGCAGACAGTGATCTGCCATCTGATACAGTGGAAATGTCCATTAGCAACCAATTATATACAGTGTCACTTTGGAAATGTAATAGGTTACAGATGATAAGTTACCATATTTAAAATGTAATAAGTAGTGTAACTATTTCAATTACTTTATTAAAGTAATGTAACTGATTACATTTGATTACTTTTCTAAATTTCTAACAAATGTTTTCAACTTTTTCAAACATTTAAACCAGGCAGGGTTAACCTTACAGTAGTACTCAAGATTACTGTCAGACTTTCGAAATCCTTCATCACTTGAATTAATATTATAATAATTTCATTTTAAAGCACAGCCACCACAAAATCAAGACTTTAGCTCCTTTACTTTGTAATAGTTCTGAGATTAAAGATTTAAAATCATAACAAGAAATAGTGTAATAGCTATGATAATGACAGGAAACACTGGCATCTAGCAATGCCTTGGAAAAAAAACAGTTATTCTTAAAAAAGAATACATAAACCAAATAGGAAATAAAAGAGTTATCGAATATGTATGTGTCTTATTCTGTGTCCTAAACTCCAGAAACATTGGTGTCTCATATTTTAGAGCAGTCAATGCATTTTGGGAAATAAATCAATTAAATCTGTGTCTGTGTGTGTGTGTGTGAAAATATTCAGATGTAATACACATTTTTTTTCTCAGTAACTGTAACGGATTACAGTTACATTTATTTTGTAAATAAAATACTTAACACTGTTACATGTAACTACTAACTCCTCAACACTAATAACATAGAAACTTTCATTTAATACATCTTAAGGTTACTTTACAGAGCTTATATTATAAATACTCATAATCATAATATATATGTCACGTGTACGTTCCCGTTTAGTTCCTGTTTGTCCTTATTTTTTCCTTCCTGTTCCTGTCCCCATTTAGTTCTATTAGTTCCAGGTGTTTCTCATTATTAGTTATCCTCCTCACCTGTCTGCCCCTCGTTATCTGCCCTATTTGAGTTCTAGCCCGTTCTGTTCTCCCTTGTCTGGAATTGTTGATGTCTACCCTTGCTATGTGTTTTCCTGTTTCCCTGGATATTATTAAAAGTCTATAAGTTTGAATTTGACTCTGCGTCTCCTCGCTCCGTGCTCCTCACAGTTGCGAGCCATGACAATATAAATAAAATGTTTTATTTTTTTACATTTCATGTTTTTATGAAGCGTTTGGAGAGTTTTTACTGAACATTTACAATCATGTGTCAGTGAATGGTCATGCAACAAAAGAATCACCTTCTCATTCATATTTTATATTCATATTTTATATATTTTGATAGAAACATTCCTGTTGGTTTTCAAGTCGGACATTGGCATGCAAAAATCCTGAATGTTGAATTTAATTCTGGAACCACAAATGATAACAATTGCTTCGAGGTCTAGGAAAGCATCTTGATCCGTTTTTAATTTTCCATTTCTCTGCACATGCAAGGACAGGACTCATTCTTAACTTTCTACCGCTCTCCTGTCCACATTTAGGGCAGAGAAAGCCATTCATGATCCATTACCTCTGGAATTCCTCCACATAGTTGACGAGCCAGTCCACATCACAGGCCGGCACTCACCTTTCAATCACTCCTCTGCCTTAATCACGTTAGCTCATTCATAATCGCATTGCAATTACTGACAGGAGTGTGACCCTTGCTTTCCGCACTCCCAATCTAATACATGTGTTTCACTGAAGACAGAGGGATGCTTTGTGTGAGAGAAAGGGGGGAAGAGGAAAGAAAACAACACTGACATGCTGTGTCATGCAAAGGCTATAAAAAGGGATGCAGCCGTTTTCCTGAATCATTCCGGAGAGGAGAGCACTATTTTTAGAGAGGCAGGGGAAGTGTAAACAGCAGCCGCGGTTGGAACCAGACCTGGAATCTTCTCCCCAACAAGGTCTTCAGGGGTCCAAAGACCCTGTTTCTTACATCTTCCCCCCTTCCTTTCGCTCATTCTCTCTTTTTCTTCCTTTTCCCCCACCCCCTTCATATCTCTGTCTGTCTCTCCAGGAAGGTAATTTCCATTACCCTACCTCCATGCTGATTCAGATCTGTCCACTTCAGTCTGGGGGTGTGAATGCTAAGAAGCCATTCAATGAGGGAAGTGAAACTCTGCTGGGGATGTGGGATGAAAATGCCTTGCTCCCCCCACTAATTTCTCTAGGGCTCAACTTCCACTCTCTGGGGTGGAAATTTCGAAGAAAAGAAAGGACAAGAGGTAAAAAAAAAGAACAGGAAGAAAGGGGTGTTTTAAATGCTGAGTAGAAGAGTTTGGTTATTATTGGAAAAAATCGAAGAGGTCATTCATGAGCCTGAGCCAAGCTATGAGGAAACTGCTCTCGTGTCTCAAACAGTTGGGGGATCTGGCCAAGTCCTACTTCAGCTGTTGTTCCAGGTCTTGCATTTATCACAGAGGCATTTCCCCCAGAAATCGAGAGACTCTCAGAGGCCAGGCGATCAGTCGCATGTCCTCTCAACATCCAAACTGCATGAAAAAGGACGCTGTGTAGGGAATTCCACTATTTAAAGTGCCTAACAACAACCATAAAGCAAGACAAACAATGTGAGAACACCTCTGCACCAAATCTACACCCTGAAGCAGATCATGTGAAAACTTTAACTTTGGTGGAGCGCACCCTCAAGCTATTTCACATACTTTTCTCACCCCGCCCCCTAAAAATTCCTCACCTTAAAAAAAAAAACTTTCAGAGTGGGGGAGCTCTGTATTTGACATTTGAAGGATTAATGATTATAAGAACAAAACAAAAAAAAACGATCCCCCCCCCAAAAAAATTTCTGCCATCTGTCAGTTTTATGGACAGCCAAGGAGGAAATTGGGTCTTTGGGTTGTTTGGCCCGAGAATAATGAGCCACTGAAAATGATTGTTATAGATGACCCCTCAGCGCCGTCCTCATATGGACCAAATCCAGCTGCACTCTGCAAGCTTCAAACAATCAGGGATAAATCAATTGGATGTTATGAGGAGAAGGAGGGAGCCAGGCTGGGAGCAAGGTAATGACATCCGCTGTGCAATGGAATGGAGGTGCTGGGAATGCTTTCCTGAGCCTTGTGTCAGCTACGAGGGTTTAAGCTACCTCTGCTGCCTGCACACGGTTATCAGGGGTGGTGCTCGGCCCCCTTTCAGCACATGAGACTTGAGGAGTATGTATGTTTTGCGTCGTATGAGGGGGGCTGGATGTTCCTCAGACAAAACAGCAGATAACATGGTGGGAAGGAAGCAAGTCTCGTGTATCACATTCCAAGAGGTGTTATACATATAGCACGCACAACAAATTCACATCTGTGGCACCAAAGGGGCATTTATATATGATGCAAAGTTACAAACAATGCAGCAAAAACAAAACATTCCTTGTCCTTATCATGTCGCATGGTTCAACCATGGTTGCTGTAAAATAATAAAAGATATGATTATGACACACATCACACAATAAAAGTGGGTTACATTCTCTTGATAAAGAACTCTGGAATCCTTGTGCAAGGTGTTAGTTTGTCCTGAAGCGCTGATGCAAATCAGTCCCCCGAGGTGTTCAGAATCAGATCAATCCATACTCGAGAAATGATTGGCAATAAGCTTGGCGTGCACATTCATTCCAAAGCCCTATGACACATCTCTTGTGAATCTTCTAATTGAATGAGCATGCTGACATTTATGCTTTGGAAATTCTAGCAACCAACTAAAAGAGGTTAAGCATCATTAAGGCACAATTAGCATTGTGTACTTGATGCTAGCTGTACAAAAACGCTCTGCAAGTACTGTCCAACACTATTTATAGCTGCTATGGTGTTCTGCTGGATGTCATAACACTTGTGACAACAGATGTTGCTGAATGAAAGTGAAAGCTCAGGGCCAGAGTTTTAAGCGACATCTGTGAGCCCTCCTGCTACATCATGCTAACACAGAGGCCCTTTGCCCTCGGACAGGAAGTGCGGGCTGCAGCCGCTGCATTGCCGGCATTTCTCACAGCAGCCTGAGTTATGATGTGCCACCATCATCTGCCGCGTCCCAACAGCTGCCAGGACAGTTGTTGAGCAGTGGCTTTAGAACAATTAAAATAGCCAGTAAGGCTCCCTTTTCTGAGAGTGTGTGTGCAGGTTTTGGCAAACCAGTTTTGGCGTTTGATGTTTGCAATGTGATATATTTACCCACACAATAGCATTAATGAATAATGTGAAGATTAGGCAGTAGGAGAGCTCTGCATCTGCCAAAGTTTTTAAAGTACAGTAGAAAAGACCTTCACCCATTCTGGCCTCATTTCTCCTATCCAGCAGGAACTGGGGACAGAAGGAAAAGAGAGAAGGGGAGGTGGGTTGTGGAGGGGGCTGCTTAGGACAAAGAAGAAGCCTGGATTAAGTCATGAGCAGCAAACTACAGTGGTGTGAAAAAGTGTTGGCCCCCTTCCTGATTTCTTATTTTTTTCATGTTTGTCACTTTAATTTTTCAGATCATCAAACAAATTTAAATATTAGTCAAAGATAACACAAGTAAACACAACATGCAGTTTTTAAATGAAGGTTTTTATTATTAAGGGAAAACAAAAGCCAAAACGACATGGCCCTGTGTGAAGAAGTGTTTGCACCCCTGTTAAAATCCCTTAATAATAAAAACCTTCATTTAAAAACTGCATGCTGTGTTCACTTGTGTTATCTTTTACTAATATTTAAATTTGTTTGATGATCTGAAACATTAAAGTGTGACAAACATGCAAAAAAATAAGAAATCAGGAAGGGGGCCAACACTTTTTCACATCACTGTACATAGGTTGGATTTTTAACGGGTGAGATCACATCCCCTTTCCTCAGTGGCTGAGAAACTCATCCTCGGTCGCACAGCCCAGCCAAACGGGACTTCCATTATTGGGACAGTGGCATGCAGTCACACACACACACACACACACACACGCACATATTAGCACGTGCATGCACACATTAAAGCTAACAGAATGCAAATGATCATGCAAACATTTACAGTACAACCTCACAAAGTCGCAATCGATGGGAAGTTGCATGCAGACATACTGT
This sequence comes from Sinocyclocheilus grahami, assembly GCF_001515645.1. NCBI lineage: Eukaryota > Metazoa > Chordata > Actinopteri > Cypriniformes > Cyprinidae > Sinocyclocheilus > Sinocyclocheilus grahami. The sequence goes on along the minus strand of NW_015505210.1, from coordinate 3,964,361 downwards.
ATAGCCATCAGTCAAATCTACAACATATGGGCACCTGAGCAGTCAGCACAAAGGGACAAGCAAGCAGAGTGTGTCTGAGCATGTGTGTGGGTAAGTAGCATGGGAGGACCACAGGGTTACATAACTGTGCTCCAGCGGGGCCCCCTTGTTCTCTTCCATATGGGGGCACCAGTTTTTGCGAGACCCTAGTGTGGAAGGAGCTAGCACAAGCGTTCATTACAGCACTGGGAGAGACTATACATTTGATGTAAAACCAGATGGCAGATTTGTAGTCAGGTTCGGGCCTTTGAAAGGCACAAAACTCATGATGTGCTTCCAAAACCAGTTTTGAAGTAGGCCAGTGTGGTGCTCAAATTGACAAATTGATGTGCTCGTTAACACCACACGATGCATCAGGCTGAAATGCTCCCTCCCTGCTGATGTCGGAACTAACCTTGACCCTCCGACAGAGGAAAGAAGGGTAAAGAGGATACAACACTTGAGATGGTGCACAGATGGAGATATTCTCTGCTTACAGTCTCGACACTATAAGGAAATCTAAGACAAGTTGAGAGAGAGAAGAAGAAGAAAAAATGACCTCAGTGTGTTGTGGGAATTTTCCTCCCTTCCTATATATATATATATATATATATATATATATATATATACATTTAGCCAATCAAGTAGGACTACTGGGCCTAATGAATATTAATTAAGAACACCAAATAACTAATATTCTTGAGCCAAACCAAGCCATATTTATAAATCTGAGAGCAAGAGTAAATATGGAAAGAAAAGGAAAAATCATCCGTCATCATTTGATTTGTTGTTTAGTTCTCTTTTTTCCCCCTTCCTAAATCACTTGCTACATTTCCAAACAGTCTTGACTTAGTACAGTGTGAACGGGCTGGAAAAAGGCCTTTCCTGGAAGAAAGCAGGGAGACATAGCGAAGAGAGCCTCATGATGACTACAGCATAAGCAGAAGCATCAAGACATCCTCCACCTCGCCTTTGGGCCCAAACTCCCAGATGTGTGTCATCCTCTAGCTCCAACTGCAGGTGAAGGTAATTTTGCTGGAGAGGAACCAGGGAGGGAACACCCCACTAAAGCTGAGCCCCACAGACACAGCAGACAGAGCAAAACTCCCAGCTTGGTACCAGCAGAGGGAGAGCACACGGACAGAGGGGTAGCGATGGATGATGTGATGACAACTGTGATCTCTCTTCAGACACCAACTCCTGTTCCCACACTATGATGGAAAGCAAGACCATTACTAACTTCCCCAAACGGTTTTGCGACATCAAGGTTTTGAAGTGTTGCTGCTTTCAAATGTGACATAAAAATGACAAAAGCAATAAGGACTTCTTTACATGCAGTTTTGCAGCCCACTGTTGCATGCTTTACCGTATGGTTAGTGCATTATTGTTTTGTTTTGTCTACGATTTTTCTTCTAGCTGGTGAGTTATGGGCCTCCTCTTGTGTCTGCTCTTAAGAGGCACCTAAAAATATCCAGTGAGGTAATGAGAAAGCCTCTGCACTATTTACATTTTGGCGAGTTGGGATTTCAGAACAGACTCTGCTGAGAGAGGCGAATCTGCGAGATGACTGAGGGGGGAAAATGCTGAATGCTCTACACAGAACTCTACATAAATGGCTGGGGCTAAGATAAAAGGGACAGACATTAAAAAAATGGAGAAGAGGCCAAGGCAGAGCAGTCATACTGTGAAAAACAGTCAAAAGGAAAGGAAAGAGAGAGCGAGAGAGGAAGGTGCGCAAGACAGGAAGACAGAGACAAACACGAGAGACAGAGGTCAAAAGAGACAGAGAGGATGAGATAGACCATGGCCCTGTCTGAACACTGAAAATATCCTCTTTTCTCATCTGCTCTCCTTCATGAGTGCTGATATGCATGAGGGCTGGAAAGCAGAAAGCAAGATGGCGGCTGCTCAGCCTATACTAGTGCTTCCCAACCTTTACGAAGCCCCATTATGAAGGCTCAAATTTCCTTTTATCAACACCAAAGTTGAACTGTGTTCCTATGAACTCACATTAGTTCATTTAGCATTGTTATTAACATTATTAATTTTTTTAAATTGATGGTTTGAGTGATACAGAATCTGAGATGAAAAAAGCAAGAATACTGCAGTTGTGAAATGTGAGCCGAGTAAAGGTCACTGTTGCTCTTTATGCATGTTATGTTCCACTACAACTGTCATTCACACAAATTGCCAAAACCTGAAACTTACTCATATTATTTACCTTCCTTAAAAATACTAACAGAATTTAAATATGTATTTCAAATTAATAAATATATATACATTATAACTGGTCATTTTTTTCTATCTGTTTGAGAATCAGCAGAAAAGAAAGTGAAAAAACATGGTAAAGTGGTAATGTCAAGTATTTATACATTCAGGTGAGAAATAATGACAAGGGCAGAAACAAGAAGCAAAGTCATAATGAGGGCAAGAAAGACTGAGATTAAATCATAGGAAGACACCAAGTGTACTGTTTGTAATATACATTCAAATTCAACTACAGAATCAAACTCTTATCTGACTGTAGATCGCATAAGCTTTGCTAGTTGCACGTTGTTGCACATACATATTTGCTCTGTGCTTTGTTGCATCAAAACCAGTTGCTGTTGCTTACAATGTCATATACAACCAGCTGTAATTAAAACTTCCAGTTGCTGTGAATTGCTGTCAGTATAAGCGCTACATAAGAGCATTGACAGGGAAGACCATAAACCAAGAAATAGAGAGTGAGGCCAGATGAAAGTGGCCAGGGAGTGATGAACTGAGACAGAGCCAGCGGAAAAGGGAGCTGTTAGGGCTTTCAGGTTGCCATCCCTCCGGACCATGACGTTATCTAGAGATGAGCCTGTGATGGTTTCTCATTCCAGCCTAATGGCCAGAGGCCTCCAGATAATGAACAGGATGGACAGACTTCCAAAACTCCCTGGGTGTGCAAATTTATGAATGATTGGGATCACGGTAGAAGCACGTGGAAGGAAGTACCATGTTTGTCCTCATCTGCCTGTCCTCCTCTCCCTTGTGACAGCGTCTTTCAGTTTAAATTCAGATGAGTTCCTAATGTTTCACATACATTGGCACAACACACTCTCCAACTGTGGGAATGCCAACAGCAAGCAATATGCTACTGAGGTCAAACAAAGTTAGATAAGGCAAATATCAAACTCTCTGTAGTCTAAACACAAAACCAAAAGAGAGAGAACAAGGACCAACTACGCTAAATTAAAATCTACTGCCTATCAGGGCCTGCAAACTATCTTAACTGATTTTCCTCAAAGCTGGAAACAATTTGCAAGGTCTTGGGTAAGTAAAGTAATAGTGTAATACAGGCCTGATTAAGCTATTAAAGAGCTAGAGAGCGGAGTTACGTTATGTTTGAATGGAAGGGGCAGAATACAACGAAGCATAGATAAGCGGCTATTCACAAAGCGTGTACTTGTACACATACATTGGCAGATGAGCCTAAACGTGACACACTGAAATGCAGATGATTCACATTCCCTCAGTCAAAATCACGTCAATCACTCCCGCTCCCTCCCATCCTAAAAATAAGAAAAGATGAGAAATCTTATCTGCAGGAAATAGCGTTTGATGAAATTACACTTCTGGGCCAGAGCTTGAAAGTGATGGCCGAGCCCCTGCACTCATTACCGAGTCCCCCGACGCACGGCCTGCCCTTGATCCTCGGCCGGACCCGACAAGGAACGCGGAAGGTAGACTGTGGAGGGCTGACGGAGCTGGGTGGGCTCGCTGTTTGGCCCTCGCTCTGGGACGTGTTCAATCATCAGTTAGGTATGTCGGTATGTACGTTGGTGCTTCTGTGCTCGGACCGCAGGTCTGTCCTCAATGGCGGACATTTGCCACCCTGCCCGGAGGAGCTCATCTAAGGGAAATGTTAGCTAGAGAAGAAACGGCAACAATTCTTTCTGGTCGTATTTCAATGGTTTAGCTGAACAATTCAATTAACAATTCAATTAATTTCTGTACCCCATGTTTGACTTTACGTGAAACGCCAAGTATTTGTGTTCTGCGATCCCACTGCCTGTTAATTTCTGATCTAACTACATACCAGTTAAAACATCAGTGTTGGGGTTGGGCGATACAATTTGTTTTCTTTTCAGTCTGATATCAAGTACTTTCAACCTTAATATCACTGAAATGTATTAATACATTTCTGATTTCTGAGGATAAAAGGGCTAATTATTGCCATTAAGATGATTTAATTATTGCAATTATGTTAGATTTGAAAGTCATAATTTAACTTAATTTAACATTTATTGGTCTGAACTGCAATATCTTTTGCTATTTATCTTAATATAGTTTTGTTATTTAAATACATTTAGTTATTTATCCAGCCGTTTTTAATTGAAATAAACTTAACCACCACACAAACTCATAATAAATGTCAGATTTAGCTTTGTTGTTATGTAGTGTTAAATAACTCCATGTTTTTCTTAATTTCTGAATGTTAAATGAGCAGAAGGTGAAATAATTCCTATCCTACACAACTATTTCCTAATAATTATTTTCTTTTTTAGTTTAAAATACATGCTAAATTAATAATAAAATCATTAATAAAAGTCTTAATTATGCATAAACGTATATTTAATAAATTAAAATTACAGATTTAATAAAATAGAATGTATCAATACTTCGAGATTGATCTTCCCATCCCTAATTGCCCTTTTTTTTTACCTCAAGTGTTTCACACAGCTAAAGAGTGTCAGACTCGACATGTGATCCTTAATTGATGTTCTCATGAATAGAGTCACGCATGCATACACTGGGGCTTTCCCCATTGGTAACCATAGAGACCCGATGTCATCAGCCCAGCACAAACCATAGGGCAGAGCTGCTGATCTATTTCCGATACCCGAGCGCTTCTCATACTCATGTATGGGACTCCGATTTGTGGTGGCACACAAAGCCCAGGAACACTCTACCTGAGAAGTCGTCCCCCACTCCCTCGCTCAGGGCGCTGCACCCCGGGACAGACTTGTGGTTAATGCCTGACAATTCTAGAGCAATAGAAACCTGGACTGACACTTCAAAAGCTCAAATCTCAGGTTGCTGTCTTCAACACATTCACATGTCACACACCTTCGCTGCTCAGCCATTGTGTGGAAGATACAAGATACTACATGCTCGTGGTTGGAAGATGCACTTTCCATGCGATCTCTTGTTTGAGTCATTGACCAGAAGTTCTCACATGTTCTGCAAGCTTATCGAGAGGACTATTAATACGATAGACACCCTCGGGACCTGTGCTGTATCCTTAATCCACAGAGACTCGGAAAAGGAAGTCATCGATTCTTCCCACCACTCGCTCTGGGAATGAGTGGGCCTGTGCTTTCCCTTTTGCTAAACGGGATATTATTATTTTAATGTCCAGTCATGCCTTCCCCACGCTAGACTATTTATGTGGCTGGGAGAGAGGACAGCAAGGGCCACTGGCAGACTGGACTTGCAGAGGAGTCACCGCGGTAGCCATTTCTTCTCAGAGAAAGAGCTTCCTCTCTGGGGAACCTGACTTTGACTTCGTTTCCTAACCTCAAGAAGGACTAGGACAGCGGAGTAAGAGCACAATGACATTCCCATACAATACAGCAGGACAGGTGGAAGTTGCAGGTGAAAAGTATCATGACATTGGAAACATTAAGGTTATTTCCCAAACCAGTGGTGAGGAAGTAACTCTATATGGCCTATCGATTCATTTTACAAGAGCTCCTCTAAAATTTCTCACCAAAAAGGTCTGAATATAATAAATAAAATAATAAAAATTTCAAGTTAGCATTCTATTCAAATGTATTTATAGCACTGGAAATAACATTAAATTGCTAAAACTCACAGGATAGGAGACCAGTTATGGTAATCACATGCATTTTTGCCTGCTAAGCAAGAGTAAATACATTGATTATTCATTTCCCATGATTGTGCTTCCTTTGTAAATAAATCATGAAATGCACATTTTCATGGTATATATGCTGCTTCAGTGCTCCATTTCTACATGTGGAAAAAAAGCATTAATATACTAAATCAATAATAAATTACGGATAAACCATGGATTCGAATTGGGACCATTAATTAGTGACCTGCTTTATTGCATTATAACATTTAGTTTAATTTTAAGACTATTTAAGACCTTTTTAAGAACAAATAATGAAAATTTAAGGAATAAATTGAAGGGAACACAATAAGTCAAAATGTTATCCTAATGTAAATGTCTATAGGGAACTCACAATGAGTTGTATTAGTGTAACGCAATGTGTAGAGGAAAGGCACACGAAGACGAAGGTTATCTACACAAGAGTTTAATAGAATCCAAGAAGATGATAATTCATGAAGGCAACGGGAACACGCAGCAAAACAACATCAACAATACTGGACAAACTAAAGGAGGAACAGAGGAACATAAATACACAGACCAAATGAGGATAATTAACTAACACAGGTGAACTAAATGAACTAATCAAAGGACGACAGAAACTAGGTCAAGACAAACATGAGGGAAGAAAACAAACTAAGTCCATGGTGGAGACAATTAGCAACATGTCCAACCAAATACTTTTTCATTAATTTTATAGAAAGCAAAGTAGGATAAGAAGTCTTGTTTTCTGTGAAACTGATCAAAATGAAGAAGTTTCTTATTAAAATAAGAACGATGAGCTAATAAAAATCAACTTAATCCAAAGGGAAAACAAGCTTTCAAAGCTTATAGTCAGATATTTGTTTTTGTTTTAAGCAAAAAGGTAATTTCATTTTGTTAATTTTTTCAAGAATTCATTCCTGTAAATGTATCCTAATTGAAGTATGTTTAGATATTAGTATTGGAAAACAAAAACACTGAGGAAGATATTCAATTTTTTGCAATGCGTGCAGCATTTAATGCCATGACTTTATGATTTAACACATTTTAAGGCCTTATTTTGTGGAAGAGTCTTTTAAAGAACTTTTTAAGACCTGCAGAAACCCTGCTTTCATTGCATGGACAAAAACAGTTGAACCATTCTTAATTTTTCTATGATCTACCCCTTTATTTATCTCAAAAAGTAATCAGATTATGTGATCTACATTACATGTACCACATTTGCCACCAACCACAGAACATTTCGTGCCTTTAACAAACTGCATTTAAATTAGCAGGTACATTGGTTTTATCCCTAAAACCACATCAGGTTAAAAGCAGCCTTACTGACCAGACGTCATTTCTGCATCAGCTTTCTTGTGAGATTAGTTTAAAAAAGGATGAAAGCGAGCCTTAATTGGCTCTGATATAACACATTGCAATGCTGCACAACCAGAGTCTTCCTCTGTTAATCTGCACAAAAAGCCTACGCGCCACTGTAGAATCTCACTGCACCATCTCAGAACTGCTCAGTGTAACCCACTGCATATAAACAGGGTTACCACACAGGAACTGTGCGCATGTGTGCGCGTGTACATCCACGCACTCCAGAAGAATACGGAACAGAGCTGATGGCCAGTGGTGAGGACTGAGGCATGTTCCCAACTGCTGGATGAAAAGAGAAAGTATGCAAACAGACACGCACACAGTTGCTGTGGAGGATGCTGGTGGTATGCTGAAGCAGAACTTCACGTGTGTGTGTGTGTGTGTGTGTGTGTGTGTGTGTGTGTGTGACAGAGCAGCAGCAGTTTCTCCGGTGATGTGGATGTGCCGTGCAGCAGTTCTCCCTCAGTTAGCCGGCTGTGGTGATCTGGTGCAGACGGTGCAACACGCAGGCAGATGCTTCCTTCATTGAGTCATTGTACACCGCCAAACAAGGCGCTGTAAAACAATGTTTGTTTGCATGAGCTTGTATGTGCTTTGTATATGCTTGTTTGTCTTGCATCAAGTTATCAAATAAGCAGTACAGGGCCAACCAGACACCCACATGGGATTGCAAAAGTCAATATTGTCCTGTCAAAACTTCACATGCCACCCAACCAAAACTTTTGATAACATGTTTCCATCACCCTGTTTTTATGCGCATATTGAAGTATCGCATCAGAAACGCAAATTTGGGGGGAAAAATCTCTTAATTCGCAAAAACATTTTTACATTCGCTTGAGGTGGTTTTGACTTGTGCAAAAAAGGGTTAATGCAAAAAATGGGAGATGGAAACACGTTTGCAGAATAAATTCCTCCATGCGCATCAAAAAAGTCACATGATTTTGCGTTATGGGATGGCATAACCTGACTAACCAGCTGACCAATCTTGTTGCACAGCATCTGAAATGTTGTTATGGTCATTCTTAAATGCCCAAGCAAAGTCAGTCGTCAAACTATTTCTGTATAATTGCCTCCCAGAACAACACAACTGCGTTCCCAAACAACAGGCATCCACCTCTGAAAGCAATTGTGTTTTGTCTGCTCACTCTGAGGCACAAGTAATTTATGTGGCTTCTCCTACTTTTCTTAGTGATATTTAGTGCCAGTTTATCAGGAAGTGAAGATTTTGTTCTCTTTGACGGTGCTTATTCGCAAATGTTTTAAGCGATATTCCAGTTTTGCACAAAATTTAAATTAGCAACTTTAGATGGAAACCCAAAATGGAAACAAAAAATTTGCACCATCGCAATATTTAAAGAACTTTCATTCAAACATGCTGTTGATTAAAACATGAGAAAAAACCCCCCAATGGCTTAACATATTAACATGCACTAAAAATGTTTTTAAAGAAATCTACAAAAAACATGATTTTTACATATAACCCAATCATAATTAATAATCTGCAAGCTACAGCTAATGAATGAATGAACACCAGTAACTGAAGCATATCCTGTGTGAAATTATTTACATATCTACATAACAAGAAACCTGGGCTTCCATACCACCTCAGCAGTGCCACAAACTGATCACCTCCATGCCACGCTGAATTGAGGCAGTAATTAAAGCAAAATGAGCCCCTACCAAGTATTGAGTACATGTACAGTAAATGAACATACTTTCCAGAAGGTCAACAATTCACTAAAAATGTTTTTTTTATTGGTCTTATGAAGTATTCTAATTTGTTGAGATAGTGAATTGGTGGGTTTTTGTTAAATGTGAGCCAAAATCATCACAATTAAAAGAACCAAAGACTTAAACTACTTCAGTCTGTGTGCATTGAATTTATTTAATACACGAGTTTCACAATTTGAGTTGAATTACTGAAATAAATGAACTTTTCCATGACATTCTAATTTATTGAGATGCACCTGTAAATGTAATTTTACAATTTATATCTACAGAAAATGATGCAAATGCACAAGTGAACTTGGACAAGGACAGTTTTCACATGTTGTTATTGTAAAAATTATTAGTGTGCGCTAATGAGTGTTGCTGTTACATTGTACGTTATGCATTCTTGGGGTCTTGCGATGGCCACTGCAGTTGCAAGTCCTTGGACTCAGATATGGTTCAATATGGTGGCAAAAAAAACCCATTTAAACAGGATGTTGCAATAATATCAGAGTTTATTACCTGGGCTAAATAAATCCTGTGGAACACTTTATATTGAAGATGGAAGGAAAATTTCAACCAAGAAAAAATGCAGCTGGATCTCAAAATATCCCATATACCAATGTAAACCCTGTAGGGAAATCATGCCAACCATATGAAGAACCAGGCGTTTTCTCTAGCGTATTTAATGGAAGAGGAAGTGATACAGGCTGGCCTCCAAATCTGACATTTAAAACAGTACCAGCAATGACACACAATCTAATGAGACAGATGGGTCCAATAAGCGGGAGATTGGGTGGCATGTCTGAACCGCAGGGAGAACTGACCGCGACGAAAGACGCACTAAAGCGTTCCAGGAGAACGTGTAGCCGGGGTGGAGAGGGGTTTTAGAAACTGTGGCTCCAGCGCAGAGCTCAAATGGAGCTCAGCTGCAGTCGGCAGCTGCACAGACCTGATCCCAGGAACTGAAAAGAGTGCAAGTGCAAATGTTTATGTCAAAAGTGTCAAGTCATTCTCACCAGAGGTTTCTCTTTTAAGTAGGAGTCTCGTACCGGCAGGGATTGTAGGTGGGGGGAGTGAATGTACAGCGCTCTCTCCCACCTTCAATACCACGACTGAGGTGCCCTTGAGCAAGGCACCGAACCCCCAACTGCTCCCCGGGCGCCGCAGCAAAAAATGGCTGCCCACTGCTCCGGGTGTGTGTTCACGGTGTGTGTGTGTTCACTGCTGTGTGTCTGTGCACTTTGGATGGGATAAATGCAGAGCACTAATTCCGAGTATGGGTCACCATACTTGGCCACATGTCACGTCACTTTTCTTCACTAAATGACACAAATGCACCAACACACACATTCACTCATGCACATGTACAAAAAAAAAAACTAAAGAAAAAACAGCTTTATAAATATTAAGAGACATTTATTCTCCAAATTCACTAAAAGACACCCTTGGATAATGTGTACATGCTTGAGTATAAATGGCTTTTTTGCCACTTGTAGCTTGCTAAGATACAATACATGCTACTCATGATTTAAAGTAGCTAAACTACAGTTAGAAGCTATTTAAGATGGAAATATATTTTAAAATATATAACTATCAGATTATAGAATTAACACTTTACTCATAGCAGTATTTCTCTCAAAAAACAATAGTTTTTGAATGATCGCAATTGGGTTGACAGCATTAAATTTCTAACTTAATGAAACTTTATACTAAATAGAACCACAAAAAGAATATTCAGTAGCAGATTTTAAAACATAACTAAAACATAGCTAATCTAAGAACATGTAAGAGAGAAGACATTTTACAAGAGAACATTTAATACTTATTTTTTCAGCTATAAAGGTGTGTGCAACAATACAAGGTGCCTTCACCACAGAAATTTAGTGTTTTGTCAAACTATAACTGCTACTTGTTGGAAAAATAGATTGTTACTGTAAAATGAGCTACTGTCAAGCATGTAGTTAAGCTCCTTTTAGTTAGGGACTCCTCAACACTGTCTTTAAGAAAAGACACACAACTGTGGACTCCTGGATTGGCAGATTAAAGTGGCACCATCTTTAGTACAATCCAAACAAGTGACTCCAGTCCAAGCAAGAGTTTATACAAAAGGCAAAAGCACTTTAAGCCATATGTTCCACTGTCCACAATTACCTCTGTGTCTATACTGAATTTATTTCATAAGGTTACAGACAACCTCCATTTCAGGATTTACAGATAATTATTGTATAAGAAAAGAGGCAAAAGTAAATGAAAGGAGGTTTAGTAATGAATGGGATTTATAAATAGCTTGGAAACCCCTCATGAGAGCATTTACAGGAATTCAACTGTAATTCAGGTTTCAGTGGTTCAGCATGTTTAAGTATCAGATCATTTGTGATACCGAGAATCTTCACTGCTGTTGCTATTGGTACAATGGTTGGCCAATGTCTAGGTCAGAGTCTAAAGGTCAAAGAGTTAAAAAAAATAAAATAAAACTAATTAAAAAATTAAATAGTTTACTTATAAAGAAACAAACAATAAATAAAAAAAAAATAAAAAAAATAAAAATATATTTAAACAAAAATTATAAATAAATTTAGTATGCCTTAAGTAAAATAGCAAATAATAAGTAAAATATATTAAAACATTTAAATAAAAAAAGGTCTAAGTTTAAATATAGTAAATCAATTCAGTATGTCTTAAATAAGAAAATTTAAAAAACAAAATAGTAAAACATACATAATAAAATAAGTATAAATTAAATATAATAAAATCAAAATGAAAAAATATGGTCTTTAAATGTAGAAAATAAGTGAGTACATCCACTACACCTTAACTTAGAAAATAGCATTAATAATTCCAAGTCAGTATTACTGTGTCTTAATAAAGAAGAAAGACATAAACCAATAATAAACACCCCATTTATGTCAACTACAGAAGGTTTTAGTTATTTAGGTGTCAAAATCATTTCTGACCTTAGTAAAATAATCCCAATAAATTATGACCCCGATGGACAGAACCACTGAAGTATTGCAAAAATGGTCAAATTTACTAATATCCACGATCGGACGAATTAACATAATAAATTCTACCCACGTTTTTATACTAATTTCAAACACTCCCTTTGCTGTTACCAAACATGTTCTATGACAAACTTAATAAACTACTTGCCCAATTTATTTGGAATGACAGAAAAGCTAGACTTCCCCTTAAGCTATTACATCTACCTTATGAAAAAGAAGGGCTTCAGCTTCCCAATTTTAGATGGTACTCTATGGCTGCCCAACTGACTTCAGCATTACATTATCTCCTTACGACAACACCCCCAGCTTGGGTAGACATTGAACAAGAGTCCACCCCAGATATGCATTTAAAAATGTATTTATACTCTTCAGATATTAAGTCACTGAAGAAAACAAAAAAAATCCTTTTCTTAAAAATACAATTTCTGTTTGGCATGCTGCACATAAACATATAGGTGATATGCCAAGACTTTCCCAATTTACTCTTATTTGGGGTAATGAACAATTTATACCAGGTAATAAAGACGGAGGCTTTAAGTTATGGAATGCAAGAGGCATTCAGAAAATTGTGGATCTATATGAAGATGGAGTTTTACTTCAGGGTTTGTATACATTCTTTACCAATACATTTCCATGACTTTTTACACAATATTCATGATCTAATGTTCCATTATTTTACAAGCATACATGTAAAACAAGAAGAAAAATATATGTTTAAATTTATCATAGCATATGCCAACTCAAATGAATGACTATTAACGCTACTTATTTGCTTTCTACTTGTTTTAATAATAAGTACAAGCTGTGCTGTGTTTTGACTGTGCCAAAGATTACTCCATGCAGAGAACATATCACATCAATTAATATGATAATTTATTTAACCAATATTATTAACTAAAATCAGGACCAGAATTTCATTTAGGAAACCATTTAGGTCTAACAAATAGTATTCAGGAAATATACAGATAATACAGATAATAAACTGTAAATTAAAAACAGATTAATTTAAAATGAAAGTTACAAAAGTTATTTAGTCAAGACCAGTGATTGATCTTTTTTCTTTTTTTTCGTCTTTTGTTGTTTGATTAACATTAATGACAGACGGCACCGCTTTATTAGGCTGCTGTCCCTTTAAGACCGACTGCACAGATCCAGTGTACTGATACACAATGGTTTTCTTTCTCAACATCTGCTACATTCACTTAAGACAAACCTGACTGTGTGTATGCGGATACTCGCCAGGAACTCGCCAGCAGCGGAAAAATAACTCAATTTGGTACTCGTCGTGAGTGACAATTCTGTCAACTGTCCCAAAACATGAGCGAAAAGTAACAAATTACAAATACTCACGTTACAGTAATTAAGTAGTTTTTATTAAAAAAAAATACTTTTTTGAGTAGTTTAAAAATAGTTTACTTTTACTTTTACTTGAGTACATTTTAAGTGATGTATCTGTACTTTTATTCAGCTATTTTCCCTCCGTTTGTTGTCATTACAAGCTTGTTTTAATTTTATTTCTATCCATCAGCATGATTGGATAGGGAGAGTAATCGGTCTCGTAACTCTCATCAAATCAAATTGTGCATAAATGCCAACTGGTGATTATCATGGCTGCTAGAAGCGCATTCTTCAAGCATCAATTCAGTCGAGTTATCAGCATCTTCCTCGTAATATGTTAAGGTAAATTTCAGATTTCTGCTTACTAAATGATCTGTTTAGGCTAGCCTATCTAAAGGGCCTGAAATTTGGCGTGAGGTTGCGGCGGGTATTGCGTGCAATGTTAATAACTCCCGCAAGTGTCACGTTCATAATGCGGTAAATTCTCACTCCCATTTCCTTGCTCTCAAAGATGATTTAATTTTAGTTTCATTTTTGAATTTGGTCAGCGGTTATGAAAACATGAATGATCATTTCTTTTAATGCGGTGCACTGTTGCCGTTTCTACGTAAAAATCAGTCAAATCATGTAATGTGAATGTCGTACAGTCTTGCTCGAGACTAAAAAAACTAGTTGAAAGCGTACCGAGCCGCGGAAGAGACACTGTTTCTCAAGCGCTTTCCGTGAGCGCGATTCGAGACGGAGTGAAACACAGACAAATGCGTTTCATTCATTTGTTCATAACTCATACCCCACTCCACCGACACAGTTTTGCATTGGGCCCCCAGAAGTCTAGGATCGGCACTGTGTGTGTGTGTGTGTTTTCTTTTAAAACATTTTTCATATCCCTGGTAATACTTCCCTATTTAATGCAATTTTTTCCTTACAAATTGTATTATCAGCATAACAACTTGAGGAAATGTGTAAAAGGACAATGTGCTTTTACGTTTAAATTGTAACATAAATTACCATGTTTATGGCCACGTAAACACTGCAGCTAAATTCGGTTGTCAGTTCACCTTTTACTCCTTAATCGCGTTCTGTACACACATAATTCACTAAAATATGGGAGTGACAACCGCATTCGACGACCGCATTAACTCCAGAAAAATACAGATAGTGGCAACCGCATTTACAGAAATTCTATGCCGTGTGTATGGAACAGAACTGAACAACTAGTTGTTAATGATGATGTCATGAGAAGCACGCCAATGTACGTGTATTGTGAGGCGTCGAGTGTTTACCTCAGATCTGACAGGATGGCGGAGAGAAGTGTATTGTGGACCGAGCAATAGACTGTTCAATAACAACAGTTTAAAGAACAAAACTAGATTACGATGCCTCTCCCGACAATGGCGATTTAATAACAGATTTTTGCGGATTTTCACATGTCTTTGCAGTCTAATGTTTGTTTTGTCAACAGCAGCTAACACAAAACTAGCTAATCTGCGGGCCTCCATTCTCTCTGAGACGCCACAACATTGCTATGGTTACCTCGCTGCCATTCATGGCAGTTTCGGGAGTGAATCGTGTTCCGTACACACATGGAACGATAATTTATGGGACTCACTCCTGCATTTAAATGTGGTTGTCACTCCTGAAACTTGTGTGTACGTGGCCTATGACTCTCATTTCTTTATCACAAAATGCTAAAACTGGCACCGTTTTGCAGAGAAATTAGCTCTTTTTAATCTCTCTTTTTAACCCATTTCATGGTGTGTGATGAACTCTCGTATGAGTTTCTAATGGTTTTGAATTCTTTGCATTGTTCTAAACATTAATATTTTATGAGCAACAATAGCATGCTCTGGCTCAGTGGCCTTACACCTGATTTTAAATATTTTTTTCCAAACATTATGATTTAAATGGTGATGAGTGTACCGAGAATAACTTTCATCTTTTCAACACTTTTCATCATAATAGTTTTTCAGTGTTGTTTTGATATATTTTAAAGAGTTGGCAGTCAAAATTAAAACTGCTGGATGACAGATATTCTTAATTCTTTCTTACAAACAACAAAAGATAATGTGAATTACAGTATGTGCAATGTTTTCTAAATGTTTAAATTGCAGTGTACAGCATTTATTATAAGGGGGTAGAATCCACAGCTAAGTACTCACTACTCACTACTCATGAGTACTTTTAAATATCCTACTCTTTTACTCTTACTCAAGTAGTTTTTTTGGGACAAGTACTTTTTACTCTACTCACACTACATTTTTTGGAATATAATGGTACTTTTACTTGAGTATATTTTTTTCAGTAGCCTACACTTTCCACCACTGGAAGCGGCTTTTTTGTAGTGCAGACGAGATGCGCTGGTGTGAAGCCATTTTGAGAGGATGAAAGAGAGAAGATGCGGTACCGCTGAATCACACATGCTGTTTTCGTATGACTGATTCAGTCTGATATTCTGTGTGGATTTATTTACATCTAACCTACATGATATAGACAAGCACAAACACAGACAATAATCACAAGGTTTAAATGACTTCAATATAAATGGTTAATGAGAACCTATATAACCCCTGTTATACTTCATCATATGTCTGTTAACATTCCAGATGTGTGCTCTAAATGTTTGGATGATAAAGGTACATTATATCATTGCGTTTGGGAATGTCCAAAAATACAAAACTTATGGAAAGAGGTTATTAAAGTCATGTCGGACAAATTAAATTCTTAGATTCCTTTGAATGTTAAACTCTGTATTCTTGGAATATATCTGATAGACTTTACATCAAAACAGACTAAACAGACTTATATTGCTAAGGGCAATCAGAAAGACTCTGATCAGCTTTGGGAACCATACATGAACATCATGTAAAATGGAAATGTAGACTTTACTTGAAATTGTACTGACTTTTACTTGACACTGTAAACACTGTAACCAATTTATCTATTTATTTTAATTTATTTTATTTAAATTTTTTTCTTTTCTTTTTTCATTCATTTAGAAAATAAGTTAGTCTGTTTTATTGTTCTTTATTTTATTTATTTAAATGTAAATTGAATATGTATTTATGGAAGGGTGAGTGCTTGTGTACCTGTTCTGGTGTTCTATAGTTACTGTACGTCTAGTTGGTGTGGGGTCATAAATAAGAAAAGGTCAATAAATATATTGGGGGTAAAAATAAAAAGAATAATTAAATTAAATTAATTAATTAATTCAATCTAAATTACAAAAAAATTCTGATTAAATATATTCAGTATGCCTGAACTGTAAATGTATGCAAGCACTGAGCCTGAGCCAAGTCAAACATATCTAGCATTTTCTGAATGTGCAAGACATTTAATGTTAAAGGAGATATTAAAACATCTGAATCTAAACTACCACAACAAACAAAATATATGAAAACCTGAGGTTCACAGCTCGTGCAAAAGAACAACTGAAAGAGCCATTGTGAGCAACACCCGCTCCCAGTAAAACGTGTCCCTATACACACACATGCATTATCACTTTACTGAAATAATGAGCCCTTAAAACAACACCCACCTCCGTGCTGTTACATGAAACTATGTGTATTTAGATACTTGTGGGAAATGTAGAAAAACCCCAAATGAAGACAGTGCGATAGGATACAGTGAAATTATTTGATGCCAGACACAGACAGAAGGAAACAACAAGAACGTAAACGCAACAAACAAACAAAACTGAAATGAAGTGCAGCGAACAAGTGTCAAATCATGAAGAGCCTATCATTCTCCATGTTCATTAATTATAATAATGAATCCTTTCACTTCATAATTTCCATGTCACTTTTTAGGAACTGACATTACAAGCCTTTGTAACCACAGAAACACATTTACTTTAAGGTCAACATCCTATAGGTATTAGTGGGTATGTTGGTATTTCTGGCCACAAAACTTCCTCACGTTACCAGCAGGTATTTCCTGGTTTATAGCAGACAACTTCCTATATGCCCTTAAACAAACCTAAACCATTTAACCCTTGATGAATGCCAAAAAACAGCCAAATTCTCAAACAAACTGCTGTCTTATGCCATAGCAGGACATTTTTGATAAAGAGTGGCTTGGAAAATCAGATACAGAAGCTATAGAAGCTGCAGCGTCAGCAAAACCTTTAACCAGCACTTACTTGAATGCATGCACAAGATTTGGCCTATGTGAAATCCATGGCCACCTGCAAACCAAACAAAACAGAGAAACAAACAGTGATTACAGCATTCTGTATGACTTATTTCACAATCTAAACATGCTTCTGATGTTCTCGGCTGGCGCATGGGGCTTCACGGTTTGGCTATGGCACTGAACTGTACAGTCCAATGGACCGTAGTGAACGCATCTTCTTTTTTTGTGGAAAATTCATGTCCTCCTCGTACTGAAATTGGTGGAATTCCCCTAATGGTGGCCAGTTTCAGAGGAGAGAAACCCCACACTTTCAGACAAGACTGGTTTTGTTACTCTTAAGACTTTGGAAAGTGGAAAAACTGAAGTTTCAGCACAGTTGAGAAACGTACTTCTGTATGAATTCAGCACTGTGAACAAATAAAAGATATGGAAAAAGTGTAGGTTGTTCAAGAAGAGTACAAGATGAGTGACTCAAAACATCAGCCATCAAACCATTTCCAGAAACGTTAGACTTCATGCCACCATATTTTACTTGAGAGATGCACATTTTTTGCTTTTTGTTGTTGTCAAAAAGAACTTAAAATACATTTGAACCCTAAGCTGAATGAACTTTGAGAGAACGTTAATAGAACGTTCCAGTAACGTTAATAGAATGTTCATTTAAAGTTATCTGGTCTTTAAAAATGTTCTCAAAGTGCTAGCACAAAAACATTATACTGTACATCTCTCAGAGAACATTCAAAATAATGTTCCCATGATGATTGATAAAATATACTGTTCCCTTAACTATTTCTCTAGTGTTTGCACAACCAGGAAAAAATGTTCAGAGAACATTCAGAAATAATTAGCAAAATGTTCTTAGAACATATTTTTAGCTGGGTTCAGCACATTAGTTGATTGACAGGTGATTTGACAGTTCCTCACTGCTGTCTGGGACTCATCAAGACTGATTGGTCCAGCTCACCTGGGAGGAATGGAAAGAAAGTAGGCAAGAAAGAGCAAATGCGAGAGTCCCAGCACATGAGGAGGAAATAAGGGGCGAAGGGGAACCGGTTGCATCCCTAAAGCTACTGAGATGTGAAGTTGTCAAAACACATATTTCAATATGAACAAAGTGAGCCAGGAGTATGCATACAAAAGCGTGTGAATGGGCAGATGTCTGGAACAGATCCCAGGCTTCAGACTCTCAGGAAACTCAGGAGATAAATGATGTGAGACTAAAGTTCTTCCATTGTTCCTTTTGCATTTAGAAGCAGCGCTATTATCGGCCAATTTGTTTGTTTTTTTCTGATATTTTGGTGTTATATCTTTCACTTGGATGTTATAAGCTGCACTGACTAAATACAGCTGGATAAAACAAAAACTGTGTCCGTCTTCATTTCAGACAGCAAAGCTTTGCCGCTGCAACTAGATTCTGCTTTTCACAAGCAAAAAGCATGAGTTAGCAGTCACACACACACACACACACACACACACATCACACCACAGCAGCAAACAAGGAGTAAGAAACCACATAATGCATTGTCTTATAAGCTTCATTAACATTGACAGAGTAACATTTAAATTTACCAAAAGGTCAAAGACATCTCTTGCAATGGGCAAACTGTGGGAACCCCATTAGTCATGTAATCTGCTGCAACAGTAGGGTGCGAATATTTCAGTGCTAAGTCAGCACTCAGGCAGAAACACACACTTACGCCACACCTACGGCGGTGCTACAAGAAGCACAAACCACACATACGCTTCTGTATGATTGACGTGACAGTCCCTAACAATGTCAATTAATATGCTTGAAATGGTCGATCTATGGAGGCTTGCTGGTTCAGCTAGTTGAAGGTATATCCCGGGGTTGAGTACTAGTTAAGCTTAATTGACAGCATTTGTGGCATAAAGTTGATTACCACAAAAAATATTTTCCACTTGTCCCTCTTTTTCTTTAAAAAAAACAACAGTATGGGTTACAATGAAGCAATGGAAGTGAATGTGGCCAGTATGTAAACGTTAAAATACTCACATTTTCAAAGAAATAAACAAAATGTGTTATCATGATTTTAGTGTAATAAAAGTGCTTACTAACCTTTTCTAAAATAGCTTTCTACATTATTTCCAATTTTACAACTTTGCTGCATTGATAACACCATAACATC
Organism: Sinocyclocheilus grahami; assembly: GCF_001515645.1. Taxonomy (NCBI): domain Eukaryota; kingdom Metazoa; phylum Chordata; class Actinopteri; order Cypriniformes; family Cyprinidae; genus Sinocyclocheilus; species Sinocyclocheilus grahami. The sequence continues at coordinate 3,944,784 of NW_015505210.1, read as the reverse complement.
CAAAATGACTAAAATTGTTAATTTAAAGAGCTTTACAGCTCAAACAATACTCAGGTTTTAACAGAAGTTCAGTTAAATTTGATGGTGACCATTTGTGGACTGCAGTCTTCAAGTCCACCTGATTTGATAGTGAAAAGAGAGATGAAGACAATTTCCTTTTCATTTATACATAACACAGGTGGTCAATTGTGAAAAGAGAATTGTGTTATTGATTCAATGTGTACTGAATCAAGTTCAGATGCTAATGTGGTTGGGAAAAAAGATTTTCAGTGGGGTTTAAGTCTGGGCTCTGACTAGGCCATGCAAGGACATTCACCTCTTTCTCCTTCAACCACTGTGTGCTCAGTTTTGCTGTGTGATTTGGATCATTGTCATGTTGGAAGGTAAACCTTCTTTCCATTGACAACTTTCTGGCAGAGGGCTGCAGATCTTCCTCAAGAATTTGGCAGTATTTTGCCCCATCCATTTTCCTTCTATCCTGACGAGTGCTCCAGTCCCTGCTGCAGAGAAACACCCCATAACAGGATATTACCACCTCCATGCTTTACTGTAGGAATGTTGTTATTTGGATGGTGAGCTTTATTAGATTTCTGCCAGACATACTGTTTGGTGTTGAGGCCAAATAATTCAATTTTGCTCTCATCTGCCTCAGAATCTTCAAGGTACGTTTTGGCAAAGCTCAGTCGTGACTGCATGTGACCTTTCTCGAGGAGTGGATTTTTTCTTGTAACCCTCCCATACAAGCCACAGTTGTGGAGAATTTGTGATATTGTTGTCACATGCACACATTGACCACTCTTTCTCATAAATTCCTGCAACTGCTTCAGAGTTGCTGTAGGCCTCTTGGTCACCTCTCTGACCAGTTACCTCCTGATCCAGGGAGGGTCTGTGTTGTACCAAAAACCTTTCACTTCTTGATAATAGACTTCACTGTGCTTCTAGGCATTGATAAAGCCTGTAACATTTTTTGTATCCATCTCCTGACTTGTGCCTGTCCACAACTTTATCCTGGAGATCTTTTGACAGTGCCTTGCCACCCATAGTTGATTGTTTGCTTCAGTTGCACGACCAAGGAGTGAAATGCAACAACAATTATGATGACAATACTAATAAAACGGTGTGCATATCATACATATATATACTGTATATATACACACACGCACACACAAAAAACTCATATAGTTAATACTGTATATAATATTACAAAGTATTATATTAAGTAATATAATAAAAAATAAATATAATTAATAGCATTATTAAAATCACAAATATTATATTAAATTAAATATTATATCAATTCTACTCTAAAAATTTTTTTATTTAAAATTACTCATTGTCATACAGTATGAACAACCAGTCAGTAAACAGTTACTGATTAAAAGCAATACAACAGAATATAACAGGATACAACAGAAACAATAACTTCTCTCCAAATGATTCTAAGAGTCAGAATGATTCAAATCAAAAAATCTTTTTGTACAACTGATTTCAGATTTACATTTTTTTTTGTCACTCTAGTCACTAGTCACACTGCATGTTTGATGTACCAGCATTAGCGCAAGAAAGCAGATGTTCAAGGTGTGTTATCGGAACTGACTGTCATGAAAATCATTTGGTTTCAGTCTTTAAAAACAAAGTCGGTTTCAGTACCGATTCTTGATTGCCCACTATAATTTTGGGTGCTCAAAGATACTCAACATGATTCTTAACTAGCTTGACCAACTCCAAACCATTACTGACTAGCATAAACCAGCCTGGAACAGCATGAAAATTCATGCTGGTCCAACCTGGTCTTTTTAGCAGGGTCGTCAATCACGAGGTGGAACTTGCAAATGTGAAGACAAAAAGTCATTGCTCCTTTATCGTGTTCTTCTCTGAACCTTTCGTCTTAATGCTTTCTTTTCTTTCCATATGAAAAGAAAAAAGCCGTTCAAGTGTCATCCAGGTGGGCATCAAAAGCAAGAGCTGGCATCAAGTCCAAACGCACCTCTTCAATGCCTCCAATCTCCCTTTTTAAACAAACTGCTTTGATATATGTGTGGACAAAAAAAAGCTGAGTAAACAAGTGTGCAATACTGGAAGGACGGACAATGTGTTTGGTCTGTTCCCGCTTCGCCAGAGGGACGGTTTACCTTCCCATTTAGTGAGTACATGGAGGATTAAGCCAGAATCACTTCCTCTCAGTGTCTTTGTCCGTGTTCCTGTTTGTATCCTGGGAGGACTTCAGAGCCATGTTTGTTCACAGCTGACAGTGTCACGCAGATGTTTCTTTGGTGGCGGCGCACGCTGGGATTGCATTGATGGAACTGTTTTACCTTGTCAAGGGGATGAAAAAGAGGGAGAGACAGCTAAAAAGAAAGAGAGACACAGACTGAGACTGAATAATCCATGAAAAGTGCAATTTTGTGGAGTTTCTTGAAACTGAAAAACACTGGATACACAGAGAGGCGTGCGTCATGCACCTTTTTTGAAGCTCAGTGGCCAGGCGAGATAAGACATGAAAAAAACTAAAGAAGAAAATTAAATAAAAGTACTTTTCAAGTGTAAGTTTAAAAAGTTAGTTAGTATAAATATAGTTAGTATAAATTTTTCACATAAATTTTTGACGTACGTTTTTTTTTATTCACAGCTACTCTAGCCAATTTATTTTCCCCCATCCATTTTAATTATTTTATTTTCATTTCACACAATGTATTTACATTTATTAGGTCTGAACTGATTTCTAATAGTCTTAGTACATATTTAAATGGATAATTTGTTGCTCGATTTTATGTTATGAGTATGCTAGATATGGAAAGATGAATCATACCAATAACTGTTTAACTGTGTCGGAAACTGCACATAATTAAAATGAACAGTTACAAAACCATTTGTATTTGTTGCCGTCAGGTAATTTGTATAGAAGCCTGTTTCCACCTCGAAATAAAAAAAATAATAACAAAGATAAATGCTACTTTTTAATCTCACAAAAATCTGACTTTTTTTTCCTCGCAATTCTGAGTTTACATCTCACAATTTGGAGCCAGACTTGCGAGATATAAACTCGCTATTCTGATAAAAAAAGTCAGAATTGCGAGACTTTCTTTCTCACAATTCCGAGATAACATATCAATTCTGAATTTACATCTCGCAATTCTGACTTTTTATATAGTTTATATCTCTAAATTCTTGCTTTTTTCTCAGAATTCTGAATTTATACTGTGCAGTTGTTTTTTTCACATAATAAAAAATATAAAGGTAGTTGCAACTTCTGAGTTTATATCTCACAATTCTGACCTTTTTCTTGCAATTGTGAGTTTTTAATCTTGCAATTCTGACTTTTTTTCTCAGACTTCGGTGTTTCTGTCTCGCAATTCTGCATTCATATCTCATAATTCTGAATTTAAATCTTGTAATTGTAAACAAGGTCTGAATTGTGAGATATAAACTCAGAATTTGAAAAAAGTTTTAATTGTGAGATTATGTTGCAATTATTTTTTTATACCGTGATGGAAACAAGCTTCCATAAATTTGAGTTTGAGACCCCTAATTAAAAAATTCTGATCAGTGGAAGGTGCGACTCGATTGGATAGACCCAGTTTAGACATGCAAATGGATGATTTCTCTCATATTTCTTCATTTTTTAAAATTACAATAATGCTTAACTTATCAACATTAACTTATCACATTCAGAATCGATGTCACTGAAGTCTATGAAAGGATGCTCACATTTCTGGAAGCACACACACACACACACCTTTGTAAGATCCAAGCTGACTATCCAAATAAGGTAAAAGGATGTGCATATAGAATCCATCTAGTTCTTTGTCCTTGAGAGCACATGAAGGCATGAATACTTTCTGTTTCTATTTCTACTGAAGTCCCAACCTGTAACGTTTGTAACCGTCAGGTGTAAAAAAAATAGAAAAAAACCTGAATAATGTCCAAGTTGTGTGATCAGTTATACAAGCTTTAAGTGCTCTCCCATCCTCCCACAGACACACAAACATACAAGTTACAAAAGCCAGGGGAGCGGCCCAATCAAGGGGGAGCGCATTCTTGCCGTCTCCTCACTCAGATCTAACACAACATGCGGCTCTGTTTAAGAAGGCTTAATGGGACATAGACCATGCACTTTTGTGTTACAAAGCACTGGTTCATCTTCATGTACCAGCACTGACAGCTGGATTCAGGATGAAAAAATGACCAGGCAGGTCTGGGCAGGTCCTCTCCAGTAGAATCTGGACCCAGCATGTAAAGGTGTACAAGACAACAAAACTAGGGCAGAGAGAAAAGGCTCTATAGATATATGAGATATAGATATGAGTACCTAGTTCTACATTAGCAACTGTTGCTTAGCAACTGCATGCTGCAAACTGCATCCACCCTTTTGGAAAGGTCAAGATCCACTGTAAACACATACAGGTGAATCAACAGATGTTAGAAAGCTCTGCTTGTTGCAGAAGATATAAAATAAAAGATATTAAAAAAACAGATAAAATGTTTTCAATCATGAATAATAGGGATAGTAATTGTAAATGACACAATTTGGATAAAATACAATTACAATACTACTGCAAATATGTTTCTATTTTAATATTTATTTATTTATAAAAGCTGAAGTTTCAGCAGCATATATATATATATATACATACATACATACACACACACACGTGTATGTATATATATATATATATATATATATACACATACACACACACACACACACGTGTATGCACACATGTATATATATATATATATATATATATATATATATATATATATATATATATATATATATATAGCATACATACATAAACATAGGAGATACCGCTGTGGGAGAGCAACTCTATCATTTACAACAGTGTACCATGTCAATTGCCGAATACTCGCTGAAGTTCAGAACTCTCGCAACAGCAAGTGGATGGAATGAGAGATCGCTGCTGACTACCTACAGACAAGGGCTGGAGCCCCAGCTTCGGTTACAGCTCGCTGCATATGATGATTCATTTGGATTGGAAAAATTCATTCAGCTATCCATCCGATGCACAAACCGCATGCAGTCCTGTCTAGCAGCAATACCAGTCCATGCCACAACCTCCTGCCTCCGCCGACCAGAGCCCAGTTACCCTCCAGAACCAGCACCAGAACCCATGAT
>NW_015505210.1:3938877-3939465 GCF_001515645.1 Sinocyclocheilus grahami | reverse complement strand
GGCCCTGATCGTCTGCGGGTCAGCAGGAATCTTCATCTCCCGGGACCTCTGCTGCCAGCTCAACTTACAAGCTACCGCCACTGAAACAGTTTACCAAGTCCAGTCGATAACTGGAACACCACTATGCCGTAGACCTGTCCGCTATAGCGTGGCACCCATCACTCTTCGACTGGGCCTACTTCATTCTGAGGACATTCATCTTCTGGTTCTGGAGGGGTCTTCTGCTGACATCATCTTAGGGCGCCCGTGGTTGGTAAAGCACAATCCCATTCTGTCCTGGAAGACGGGAGAAGTCCTGAAGTGGGGCAAGGATTGCTTCCCAGACTGCTTCCCCGAGACTCCATCACCATCTAAGAAACTCCCAGAGGTCCTTCCAGTGAATTCAACCTCCATTGAGAGTCCCATCAAGAAGCAATCCATAGACATTCCAGCCTGCTATGCCCCCTTTAGAGACGTGTTTTGCCCGAAACAAGCCGCCCGCTTACCACCACATCGGCCATGGGACTGCGCCATAGATCTCATTCCGGGTGAGCCAGTGCCTCGGGGAAAAATCTATTCACTGTCGCTTCCTGAACAGAAGGCCATGGA
>NW_015505210.1:3889862-3937666 GCF_001515645.1 Sinocyclocheilus grahami | reverse complement strand
ACCTCCGCAGTGCCTACAACCTCATCCGGATACGTAAGGGGGATGAACGGAAGACTGCCTTTGTGACCCCTACTGGCCACTACGAGTATCTGGTCATGCCCTATGGACGTGCCAACGCCCCCTCCGTATTCCAGGACTTCATGCATGAGGTGCTCCGGGAGTTTCTCCATCGATTCGTCATTGTCTACATAGATGACATCCTCATCTACTCCCGGAGCCAGGCCGACCATCTCCAACACATTGCGGAGGTCCTCCAATGCCTGAGAGGGCACCACCTATTCCTCAAGGCTGAAAAGTGCACCTTCCACCAACCCACGGTGCAATTCCTGGGGTATAACATTGATCGTACCGGTATCCAGATGGACGAGGGGAAGGTGGAAGCTATAACCACTTGGCCAGAACACACTACTATTAAGGAGCTCCAACGATTCCTTGGATTTGCCAACTTTTACAGTCACTTCATTCTAGGCTACAGCAGGATCACCAGCCCCCTCACCAACTTACTCTGAGGGAAACCCAAGTCTCTGTCCTGGACACCTGCGGCCTTAGAAGCTTTCTCCTCCCTCAAGAGAGCCTTCACTAGCGCCCCACTCCTAGTCCATCCAGATCCCGACCTCCCATTCATCGTGGAATTCGACGCCTCCACTACAGGAGTGGAAGCAGTGTTGTCCCAGCAGCAGGGGAACCCAGCCAGACTCCACTCACATGCCGCCTTCTCGAGGAAGCTTAGCCCGGCTGAAAATAATTACGACATCGGCAACAGAGAACTACTTGCCATCAAGCTGGCCTTAGAGGAGTGGAGGCATTGGCTGGAGGGGGCAGCCCATCCATTCACCGTACTGACCGACCATAAAAATCTCCAGTATCTTCGTGAGGCTAAACATCTAAATCCCCGCCAAGCACGATGGGCATTATTCTTTACCAGGTTCAACTTTACCATTACTTATTGCCCTGGTCCCAGAAACGTCAAAGCAGACGCCTTGTCACGTATTCACAGTCATGTGGAAGGCCCAGAAGAACCGGAAAGTATCATCCCACCAAAGATGATCGTCAGTCCCATTGAATGGAATTCCCCTTCAGTGGCTTCAAACACGGCTCCCAACAATCCACCGGGGTGTCCTCCAGGATGCCAGTATATACCACGAACACAACGCACCCCACTGATTCACTCTGCTCACTCCTCCCGAGACACTGGCCATCCAGGGGCCAACAACACCCTCTCGCTGTTACGAGATCGCTTCTGGTGGCCCAATATGGCAAGGGACATGAGAAGGTTCGTCCAAGGATGTCCAGACTGTGCCATGTCCAAAAGCCCGTGCCACTTACCATCTGGCAAACTCCTTCCTCTACCAGTGCCAAATCGCCCCTGGTCACACCTAGGAGTAGACTTTGTCACGGACCTGCCACCCTCCGAAGGTAACAAATGCATCATGGTAATAGTTGACCCCCTCAGAGGTCTCCCCACTGCACTGGAAACGGCTGAGCTTCTCTTTAACAAGGTCTTCCGCTATTATGGCATTCCCGAAGACATAGTCTCAGACCGGGGACCTCAGTTTATTTCAAAGGTATGGAATGCCTTTTTTAAAACTCCTAGGTGTGACCGTAAGCCTCTCATCCGGATATCATCCAGAGTCGAATGGTCAAACGGAGGGGAAGATTCAAGAGGTGGGGCGATTCCTGCGAACCTTCTGCCATGGCCACCAGGATTCTTGGAACCAGTTCCTGGGCTGGGCCGAGTACGCCCAGAATTCCCGGCGACAGCATTCTACTGGTCTCCCTCCCTTCCAGTGCGTGCTCGGGTTCCAGCCTCCACTGATCCCCTGGTCCGGGGAGCCTTCTGATGTTCCGGCGGTTGACTACTGGTTCCGGGAAAGCGAGAGGGTCTGCTCACCACCATCTCCAACGGGCAGTGCACAGGCAGAAGACGGCCACGGACCTTCGACGAGCCGAAACACCTACCTATCAACCAGGTCAGAAGGTATGGCTGTCAACTCGGGACATCAGACTGCGCCTGCCCTGTAGAAAGCTCAGTCCCAGATTTGTTGGCCCCTTCACCATCCTGGAACAAGTAAACCCAGTCACCTACAAACTCCAACTCCCCTCACAGTATAGAATTCATCCCACGTTCCACGTTTCTCTGCTTAAACCTCACCATGAACCTGTCTCTCTAATGTAGACCGATATATTGGACCCCGCCTTAATGTCTGAGTTCCATGCTGCCCATCCTGATCAGCCGGCACCTCGGGGCAGAGGTAGACCACCACAACGTCGGGGTTTTCGGCCCTCAGGAGCGGGCCGTGGAGGGTGGGTACTGTAACAGATCGGCCAGGCTCCACCCAATCACAACGATCCCTCTCACCTGAATTCTGAGCACCTGCACCTGTCACCAATCTACCACCTCATCAACCAGCCTGCATAAAAGCACACACCTCAGACACCCTCACTGTCCGGTCTCGTATACACGTAGAGGACTCAATGACTTTGCTACTACTTCCATTTGAATACTTCCTGCATTACTTACCTCCTGTGTTCCTCCTAGTGTCTCCTCGTCTCCAAGTGTTTCCTGTTCCTCCTAGTTCCCGGATCGCTGAGGTGTGTGCTCCTCCTGTGTGCATTCCAGCTCCTGTAAAGCCAAAGACTCTGGTTACTCCACTCATCATATCCTTTGAACTGTTCTACGAACTATTCACTCACCATCACATCATCTGGACCCTACACCCGTACTCTCTGTGACCAAATAAAACGTTTATAAATACTAACCTGTTGCGTCAGACATCTTCCGTTACATATATATGGTAACACTTTATTTTAAGGACCATTCTTCACTATTAACTATTTGCTTATTAGCATGTTTTTTACGAGCATATTGGCTGTTTATTAGTAGTTATAAAGCACATATTAATGTCTTATTGTGCATGGCCATATTTTAGATCCCTAAATCCTACCCTATACCTAAACTTAACAACTACCTTACTAACTATTAATAAGCAGCAAATTAGAAGTTTATTGAGGGAAAACTCTTTAGTTAATAGTGAGTGTGTGTTCCCTATTCTAAAGTGTTACCATATGTGTGTGTGTGTATATAAATATATATATATATGACCTATTATATGATTTATATTATTTTCACAAACTAAATTACATGAAACAAATGTTTTAACCTTTCCAAGTTGGTGGTGCTTTTGACACATTCACATCAACTAAATGTGGCATCTAGGTATTCATATCTAAGGTCAGAAATGCATTGTGGGTCATTTGATTTTCACAAAGTTTAATGTGACTGTAACTTTTACGCATTGGACACAAGCAGTCTCACTACGAAAGCAACTCTTTGAATTGTCTTTGAATATGCTGTGTCTTTACCTCAAGTCAGAACATCAATAAAGTGTCTGCTCTCTATTAACAAGACCACAAACTGTCACAACAATGTACACATAGATGTATACGGAGCGCAACGAATGAAGCTGCTGTCAGTGTTGAACAGCTGCATGGACTTCTCTGGACCGGGCCCAGCCACCTCTGTCCCACAAAGAGCTGCTTGTACCCTCTCAGTTCGGCTCAAGTCGACATGAAACACACACTCACAGGGCCAGGGTCAGACCCTGTTCTTTGTAAAGGGAGCTGTTGTCAGACCTCATTGGCAGACGGAAGAGTGGAGGTCAAATGTCAGCGGTACGGGTGGGGTGGGGGCTGAGGTGAGGTGAGTCTGTCTGTCGCTGCTGCACCTCAGAGTACAACCCTCTACATTGCGAGTAAATCACTAAATTTCTAAATTTCGATGCTAGGCGGCCAAATAATGTCTATTGTTTGCCATTGGTTAATAAATTGTTAGATTTCACTTGCCAGTGTTTGAGTTAAAGGCTAACTATAAGTTTAGCACAGATATTTAACTTGCCTTTACTCATTTTGAACACCGCCCACTTGAGAGTTTCGCTCTGTCTTTAAAGTGCACTATTTTAACTCATCTCAATGGATGCGCAGCGTAATTGATGCACCATAAACTCAATTGTGAAGGCGCCCAACTTGCTGTCGCTTAGCTGAGAGCGCTCAATGTTTCGGAGGCTTACTTACCATGTAGAATTGATGTGCTACATGTAAATTATATTCTTTGGTAGTAGGCGGAACTATTGTGCAAACGGCAATCTCATTGGCTGGCGCTCACCTATTACAGTCACTGTTCAGTAAATCAGTTCAAGCGAACGCAGACAATGTGATTAATATTCATTAACCCAGCAGCTCATCAGATCTTTCATGCATTCATGCAGTTTTAGTTCTAAAATGTACAGTGCGCAAATTATACATTATAAATCTTGTTATTTTAAACAGGAATAATATTGGCAAAGTTTTTGCCACACAATATACAGAAACTTGTCTTGTGCAACACATCTACCCCCGGATTCACAGACAAGGCTTAAGCCTCGTCCCACACTAAAATGCATGTCTGAGCTGTTTTAACTGAAAGAAACTTGCACTGACATATCTTAAAATATGTAAGTATCACTGATTTGTCTCAAGATGTACACCAGTAATGTTTTTTTTCTATAGCACATTTATAAAAGCTACTTAAATGTCCTAATTGAACTATGGCTTAATCCTGGCTTAATCTAAGCACAGTCTGTGAAACCAGGCCATTGTGTCTCTAGCACATTCAGCCGAACTTCACCTGCAATACTGTTTAGACGCCCCATAAAATGGTTCATTTCAGACAGAGGGCCATAAAAAGGGTTGAAAATAATCATTTTTGCAAATATATCACTGTAGGGCAGGGACTTGGTTTTATGCATCGATTGTTGATTTGATGTTGATTGTTGCACTCAAAATGAATGTCTAGAAATCATTTTCACCAGAAGATTGAGTTATGATATTTTGATTACATATCACAAAACATAAAAAAAAAAAAAATGAAACATACATGGATGCATCTTTTATAATAAGATTCATAACATGCATTTGCAAAAAAAGATTTCATGTCAACTTTAAGCTTAAATCAAGAAATGTATACTATGGCTACTAACAGATCTGTTTGCAAGCGTCAGGTAAAAACAGGTACTCTGACTAACTTTGTAGCAGCAAATACGTTTTTAAAACTATAGATATTTATAGGTAGATGCCTTATTAGCGGCTGTTTCTTTCTATGGGGCGCTATACGTAAGCCGTCCGCCATATTGAAATAGTCAGAGCAGGTCTGTGAACACTCAAGAGCAAGTTGCCTGTATGTCTGCAACCCTAGTTATATGCATGTATGAATATCTATATCTGCAATAGACCTCATATGATTTTGCTAAACACAATACAAGACATAGCTGTTAGTTAAAAGGAAATGTAAACGGTAGAATAGTTTAAAAACCTATAATATTGAGTTAATACATATTAAAAACACAAACAAACACATTCATACCTGTGAAAGTTTAAAAATAAAGGTTATTAATGAAGAACCTTAAACAGAACCTTTCCATTATAAAAGGTTCTTCAGATTACTAAAATGTTCCCCACTTTTAAGAACTGCTCACTGAAAGGTTCTTTGGGGAACCCAAAATGGTTCTTCTATGGAAACCCACCTTTGGAACCTTTATTTTTAAGAGTGTTGAGCCATGTTCACAGACTCTACGGTTATCACTGACCTTTGATGTGCAACAACAATTGAGTTCAACTAAATGTAAATAAGCAGTGATGCTACCAGTGTACGAAAATCTAAATGTTTCTTTTTATGTGACTCAACAAATGTATTATTTCTGAACGCATGGACACCGCAGAGTTTTTTCACCACTGATGCACACATTTACTGCTTGTATATACCAGTAAACACGTCACAATGACAGAAATACATTTCGAAATTGTATACAGTACACGGTTTCAGTTTGAGACTGGTAGCGGAGGACCGCCTGTCCTTCAGCAGCGTTAGGACAGTGGTTTGACATTTCTAGGTCACTGAGCCACTCGCTAAACAAACAGCTCGGAGATGCTAGGTGTTTCCCAGCACAGTGGCCGTACAGCACGACCCCACTTGTCTCCTTATCAGCACTCTCTTGCCGACCCACAACTGTCCTCTGTGGGAAACCTCCTCCCGGCCCACCAATACAGCACCGGTGGGCTGTCAGATTTGTCACCTGTGGAAACCGAGCACCTTCACGGATTCAATCTGCTTGAGTATGGGAGTGGTTTTGGCTGGGCGCACAGGCACGAGGACCAGGCAGATGCTGGGCATTTTATATTGTCTGTATCAAATCAGGACTATACTACTGTTCAAAAAGATTATTATTTTGTTTTTAAAGAAATTAATGCTTTTATTTAGCAAGGATGCATTAAATTGATCAAAAGCGACAGTAAAGACATTTATAATGTTACAAAAGATTAAATTTTTTAATTAAAGCTATTCTTTTGGACTTTCTATTCTTTAAAATAAATTTCTGGTTTCCATTAAAACATTAAGCAGCAGGAAATGTTTTTTTAACATTGATGGTAATAATACGCAGTAAATCAGCATATTAGAATGATTTCTGAAGGATCATGTTATAGTGTATAATGGCTACTGAAAATTCAGCTTTGTATCACAGAAATAAATTATATTTTGCAATATATTACAATTAAAAAACTTATTTTGAATTGTAATAATATTTCACAATTTGTTACTGTTTTATTGTATTTGTCATCAAATAAATGCAGCCTTGGTGAGCATAAGAGACTTCTTTCATAAACATTACAAAAATCTGAATGCTAGTGTACTTGTTCTGTCTCTTTAAAATTGCAAAGCATACATCACTCTGCATTTCTCTTCTGTTTGTTTATTAACGAGTCAATTACAAATTCAATTATCTGCTGTAATGTATTATTATGAGTCAATTCACACATGATGTGCATATGAATTAATGGTAACACTATAGGGACCAATTCTCACTAATAACTAGTTGCTTAGTTATTTGCATGCCTAATATTAACACATTGGTTGTTTATTAGTACTTATAAAGCACATATTCTGCATCCCTAATCCTACCCAATACTTAAATTTAACAACTACCTTACTAACTATTAATAAGGAGCAAATTAGGAGTTTATTGAGGTAAAAGTCATAGTTAATGGCTTGTTAATAGTGAGAATTGGACCTTAAAATAAAGTGTGACCAAATGAATATACATGCTGATTTGATTTGAGTTTAAAAGATGAATTTCTTCTGTCTCGGAGTAAAATTTCTTTATTTCTTGTATTTGCAAATCTGTATCTCACAAAGGTACTTTATTTCTTATTTTAAACTTTATCTCACAATTACCTGTTTTATTTTGTTTTGACTTTGAGCCAAAAAGTAAAAAGTCCAATTTGTAATATAGCCTATTTCTGTTATTAGAATTTGTTAAAGATGATAAAACACAAATATGAAAAAGAAAGCTGGATACCTCAAACATCTGTTTATGCAAATGAGCAGTTGTCACAACTGAAGAATCTGGCATGCAATTCGTGACGCAAGCCGTGCTGTTATGCGACGCTGTACACGCAAGAAACAAGCAAAGCATGTACACACATACATGCGTACAATCACTGCCTCATTCAGCTGCCTGACAGTCAGAAGCATTGAAGCCCAGAGCTGCACAGGAAGTGGCTGGTATTTAAGTGGACATGCCAACCAGAACTGGACCTATCATCCGTCAGTCCTTTATTTTCTGCCATTATAATCGGCATGTAATTTCAGTACGCTGACTTCATTATATCTAAGCCTGATTTGCATGAAAAGCTCCTTTATGCTTTTTGGCTGTTGGAGTTACTGCTGAGATCATCAGTTCATCAGTGCAACTATATTCCAGTCAGCCTGGAAAGATTACGCCTAAAAACCTTGAATAAAACAGTAGATTGCTAACTACAGCATTTATGAGTACTTTGAGGAGATATATACAGTATCAGTATCATAGCTATGTTGTACATTTTAGTACAGCATTTAGTGAATGCTGTATTGACCAATCAGCATCCAGGACAGGATCAATCTGTTTTATAATGTGCTATAAAAAAAGCATTCTGAAATCAAACAGCAATGACGGCTTACAAACCCACAGTAAAACTGTTCCCCTCTTAATGAAGTAAATCGCTGGCATTCAGTTGCTTTTTAGTCAAACCTAATTTCCAGTGTCTTGGAATCCATTTCAACAATGCTATTTCTGTAGAGGAATTTACTTGATTTTGCCATTTTTAGCCTTAAAATAGCCAAATCATCTCATCTGACCAAACCATTGTCAGTTAAAGTTCAGCTATATGTCCCACAAGCCCTATGACCCACAAAATAAGAGAAGACTGTTCACATGACAGGAACATTCCTGGTGTATGATGGCTGGGAATGGGGAATAACTGCGAATAGCCTAGGGTGAACTTTGATTTGCATATGAAAATAAGCAAAGTGATGACGTAAGATATACCGCAACACTGTCAGGTGAAGCAGGTGAACCGCAGGTCCCTTAAATCATTTAGGTTAGGTTCATATTCAGAATATGGCCAAAAACATTGGTGCTGGGTCTAGTATCCTGGGTATATATGCATTGCACTAAAATGCAATTTTAGATTGATGAATTGGAAACAATTCTATCTATCTATCTATTTGTGTAAGTATAATTATATATTATATATATATATACATAAATAACATACACAATCTTTCAGCTGAACCACATCTGCTAAATTAAGTATGCAACATTATGTTGGTTATATGACAATAATGCAGCATTTTAAAAATAGCAGGCAGAGTTAAGTATACTGTGCAGTTTTTCAGTATGTAGTCACATAAATAGTAAGTGTAATATGCTAGTTTGCTATTATAAATTCAGCCTCTGTCTCTCAACTGCTTGCAGTAGTCTTGATTGTTTGGTTTGTGCCCTCTATGGGCAACACGAGGTAGTGCGCTATCCATCATACATTTAGTCAGTATTCTTTTATCAGTTAGAGGTTACTGTTTTATTGAACAAGGATGTACAACCATGTACACCTCTTTTCTTTAAGAGAAACAAGAAAAAGTGATCAAACAAGGAGGTGACAATCTCACGATGACATTAAAGGTGCACAAATGATTATTATTGGGTGTGTATGTGTGAATGAAAGGAAGAAGGGGTGAGAGATCGGAAGGATGTGTGTGTACGTGTGTATGTGTTTCAAACTAAGAAAGAGAAAAGGAGTGACAAATTAAAAATAATCACTGGAAAATGAATGTGTGTGCATGAAGATCTTAAGAAGAAATTTTAGTGACCAATTAGGTCATCTATCTATTTATCTATCTATAATACATATTAACTGCAATAATATATAATAATATTGTATAATTATTAAAATACATATTAACTGTATTTTAATGTTATAACTATGTTATAATGTTATAAATTTTAACTTGTTGTAAGTACATTAAAATTGTATTTTTAGATGATTGAATAAACAAATAATTAGAACACATTTACAGTCGAATTTTATAGTGAGACCCCCCCCAAAAAGTCAAATTTTTAGTAGCTCTTTTATCATTTTGAAACTGTATGATTCAAGCATGTATGCAAGAACAGCAAAGGAAATTTTGAGGGTTTCTGATATATAATCATATGCATTTAAAGACTCCCCGAACACAGTAATAAACTACCAAGACTGATGATGTGTTCGCCATATTCTCCATAAGTGCGATGTTACTTCTAAAAAAACAACCTTTTTCCCACATAAAAATTCATATACCATTCATGCTCCATACCATCCAACTACCCATACTTCCCATAGTTACTGTTATCTGTCATCTGTCATGGTAGCACCGGGTTTGGCTTCCCACACCACACAGCTCTGTGAACAGACGCTGAGATTGCACTCATTGGCCCCCCCCCCCCCCAGTGCTTTTCCCAGGCCAGTCTGATAAAGGTGAGGGTCATGCAATCTTATCGGCTGGACCGCTCATGTTATTTCCGCTGGCACCCTTTCACACCGCTGTTTGTGCACAAATGGCCCCTCCAGAGCCCGAGCCGCCCGCGGTAAGTCTTATCAGCATGAATAGAGAACCGGGGACAGGGAACGTGACCACCTCAACAAGGAAACGCAACACTGCAAACACATTCCCCCCTCCAGAGACACTGCTGGGTCCAAAACACGCCACATGCCACATTCAGGGCCACTGTAAACCACTGGAACAGGAGGGCAGAGATGGCCCCTATAGGTTACTGTAAACTATCAGTGAAATTCAAGTAGGTGGAGCATTGATTACTTCAGCAGAACTGAGAAACAAGCCTGACAGCTGGGGGATCAGAACAGCTCATTTTCATTTAGCTTATTGGATTTGTTTGGCAGAATGCTGAGCTCTAATGAGCTTTGAACCCGATTTGGCAGTTTGGCAGCCTAACTTTATTTTTTAAGTATACACACTACCATTCAAAAGTTTCGTACAATTTGTTATTGATTTTAAAAGAAGTCTCTTACACTCACCAAGGCTATGTTTATTTGATCAAACATACAGTAAAACAGCAATATTGTGAAATATTTTTACAATTTAAAATAACATTTGAATAATTTTAAAGTTAAATTTTTTCCTGTGATGTAAAGCTGAATCAGCAGCCAATACTCCAGTCTTCAGTGTCACATGATCCTTCAGAAATCATTCTAATATGCTGATTTGCTGTTCAAGAAACATTTATTCTTATTCTTTTAATATTCATGCTTAATATTTTTATGGAAATTCATGACTGTTTAGGCAATTTATTTGAAATAGAAATAATTTTGTAACATTTTAAATGTCTTCACTGTCACTTTTGATTACTTTACTGTGTCCTAAGTATTAAAGTCTTCCAAAAATAATTCTTGCTTATTATAACACAACGGCATATGTGTGATTCATTAACAGAGTATATGAATAAGGGGGAACTTCTGCGCAGGACCGATCTAAAAATGCGACTTTAGAAGTCTTTAAACTTTCCACTAAACGCTGATGAACCTGATTCATTAAAATGCCCCATGTCATATCAGAAAAGCTCCAGTGTGCAGATGAGAAGTCACATCCACCTTCAAGAGCTATAACACAAAACTGACCAACTTTAATGTAGTCCAGCCAAAGCAATAGTAACGTATTGCTTTCTGAATTCATACCTTAATATATTTACAAATAACATGCATTACTTTTCTATATATTTAATTTATTATTAATGCATTTAATTCTATATTTTAAACATTTTTAGAATTTATTATTTTTTATAAAATATAAATAACATTTATTATTATATACTTCATTTGAAATATCACTTGCCCATAACAATCACATACTGTATTCTTATGCTGTGTATTTGCTCTATGCAAACAAATGGTGTGACATGACACAAACAAAACCATTATAATGCAAGATGGTGGTAACTACTATGTTCAATAAACGTAACACACTATAAAGTACACTGTAAAAAAAAAATCGTAAAATTTACGGTAAAAAAACGGCAGCTGTGGTTGCCGGAATTTTACCGTAAAAAATAAGGTAGCTACGTTTTAGGTTTTAACTTAAATTTACAGTTGCATATATAGAAGGTGCACAGCGTCATTCACACAAACTTTAAACAGCATCATGGTAACACACATGAAACTGAAATAATGCAATAAACCTTCATTTAACAACATTAGGTGTAACACACAACCCTAATATACAAAACCGATAAGAAAAAACTAAGAAGAAACATAGTAATTTCAACAAAAAAAACATCAAATTTGAAATGTAACGCAGGGAATTCTGGGAATGTCGATTTACGGTTATTCACTGTCTTTTTCACTTCCAAAAACGGTATACTACTGTAAAATTAATGTCCAATACATGTAATGTCCAATACAGTTTTTCACCGTATATAGTAGGGGAATTTACCGTTAACCATTTAACAGGTTTTTACTGTAGCATTTTTACAGTCTTTTACCGTTAAATTCACGGTCATTTTTTACAGTGTAGCTTGTTATTGTTCACATTGTGAGGATAATCATACGTGCAATGTCAGATGTAAGAACTAAAGTTGCTGTAGTAAAAAAAGCAAATAACAATGTGACTAAAACTGCAATATCTCTCATATTTCAGCCTTCATCTACATCCTTAAGCAGGTAGGATATTGTTCCCCCACATCCTGCCATCTGATAAAAGACCCCATCCTCTCTAACAGCCATCTTCTGTTAGTGAACGCACGTCTGATCCGCGCTCCCCCTTTACCACCGGCAGGGTTCGAACTCAAACAAAGGAAAACAAGCGAGGTTTGTGCTGGTAACAGGTACCATCTGCGTCTGGTTACCTACCCTAGAGTGGTGCATGGGAAAAAAGAGGTAGCGCTCCTCTAAAATGAGCTGGCCGGAAGTGGCCCCTGAGCCCCTCAAAGCTACTCCAGAGCACAATGTCTGGAGGTGTTACTGTCTCCTGTTTTGTGGTGTTAAACCATAAAACAGGAACTTTATTTTACACGTGCCCTATAAAACGCTGCACTTTTAATCTAGAAAGCATAATCTCATTTCTTAAAATGTTCACAGAGCTAAATTGTACTTTGCCAAACCACTGTTATAATGTTCAATCAGCATTAACTGCCAAAAGACACATACTGACTTTCAATCAAATAGAAAAAAAGAAGAAAAAAAAATTCTTGGAGCCACTTATTCCTTATTTAGGGAGTAATATCCCAAAGCAACGCAATTGGGTAGAAAAATAGCACTTCCTAGAGCACGTCTCCATTTAAAACCATGACTTCCTCTGCTCTAAATTAGTTCCATTCCTCTTTTTCCTTAGGATGCTCTTTTTGGAACACATCTAGGAGTTGGCCAGAGCCTGTGTTTTGGTTTTTGTTGTGCAATGCACTGGAGCTTGAAGGAAGTGTTGAAAATCACTTGATGACTGTAAGAGCTCCACTACAGAGCCATTGCCAGCTCTTCCATCATGATTTGGGGAGGAACCTCAGGGATACAGATGCTTAAAGGAGCCCACTACGCAATAAAAAGTCCTGACTACCTATAAACACTCAGCCAATCATTATTTAATCCATTCTTGATCAAATCTCAGCAGAATATTTTCAAGCACTGATGAAATGAATTAGCAATAATTATGAATTCTTTTGATTCAGTAGGGACTCCGCTTTGAAATCCCAACCACAAAACTGTCTTTTCTCACAATTCAAATCAAAGTGTCAAATTGCATGTGAACTCACTGGAGAGAAAAAGAGCACAGAATTGCCTGCATGTAAAAGGGAAGAAAATAGCAAACTGCTAGTAGTATGTTCTTCCAAATTCAGCCATAGAGTGTTTTGAGAAGCCTTATCTCTGGCTCGTGTGCTGTGGTCAGTTCTTTATGGGATGTCCTGCGGGGTAAAAATGAGATAATACAATGTTTCAATGCTCAAGTCACTTCCTCAAACACACCACATGAGCTGCGAATGAATAAACCCTGGTAACACAACTTCCTGCCCACTAGATAAAGAATTTCAGAGGCGAGAGAAAGAAAACTTCATATTTTCAGAAAACATACAATTAGACTTTAAACCTGATAGCACGGCAAGTGGAAGCTCTTGTGAGGTGACAACTAACCTTTCTAGAAGTCAACGGGTTGATCTGTGTATACATATACTCTAATGTTCAAAAGTTTGGGGTCAGTAAGATTTTGTTTCGGAAAGAAAATAATACTTCTATTCAGCAAGAGCACATTAAATTCATTCAAAAGTGACAGTAAAGACATGTATAATTTTACAAAAGATTTCTATATCAAACAAGTGCTGTTCTTTTGAACTTCCTGTTCTTCAAAGAAATATGAAATTTGCAAATATATTAAAATAGACAACAGTCATTTTTAACTGTAATCATATTTTACAATATTACTGTTTTTACTGTATTTTTGAATGATCTCTTAAAAAAACATGTTAAAAAGCCCAAACTTTTAATTAAACAGTAGTGTTAATAACAATAAAAGTAAATAAATACATATAAACCTGCGTAAATATATGTATACTGTATTAAATAATCATGATATGCATATTTTAATGGTATAAGCTATATTTCATTGCAAGCACATTACTTATCATAAAAAGTAACTAAAAGTTACTTTCAGAAGCAACGTTCCCGACACTGTTATTCAGTGTGTAATTAGTCAGAATTATAGAATCAGTTCTGAAATTACACCTCACTGAAAGTGTAAGTGATAAAAGAGGTTTTCTGCTCTATTTTTGGTCAGAACCATGCCTTTTCTCTTCAAAGTTTCTTTTTTAAGATAACATAATGATTCTGAAACTGTTTTTAAAGGACCGACAAATAAGGAAGCTTTGATGTAAATCAGGTGAGACTGGCCCTGTGCTAAATCTGGACACCTGTAGACTGTTAAAGGTTAAAATGTAAAAGTGACAGGTTAATGAAATACATTTTTGTTTTCTAAGTAAAAAGACTACTGCTCTAAATCAAACAAGAGAAACACCTAAATCAGGGTTCCTCAAATCTTGTCCTGGAGGGCCAATGCGCTGCAGAGTTTAGCTCCAACCCTGATCAAACTCATCTACCTGTGATTTTCTAATGATCCTGTAGATATTGATTAGCATGCTCAGGTGTGTTTGATTAGGGTTAGAGCTAAACTCTGCAGGAAAGTGGATCTCGTGGGTCAGATTTGAGGATCCCTGACTTAAATTATCCATTCAGCTTTGGAAAACAAACACAGTAAATATGCAGGATGAAATCATACAGTCAGGGTGAAAGGTGCTGAACAGATCTGAGGCCAAAAATAGGACTATCAGATTAATCTCAATGAGTGTCAAGCCCTAAAAGCCAACATCTTCTGCATGGCATTTTTTCCATCACTTTAAGAGCTGTCATAGTTGCCCTTTGCACTGGGGTTGCTGACTTGCAGTTTGCTGCTGGCAAGCACTACAAACAGCCAACCGCATCCATGACCTCTGATCCCAGAAGGGGTGAGTTCCACATGTGGGTCAATATTATTATTTCAAAACAGAAAATGAGAGAGAGAAATGTTTGCATGGGACATGTACAGCAAACACACTCATCACCTCAACACTGCTTTCTGTCACACATATCAACAGGTTTTTATTGCATCTGAACTACAATAATAGCATCAATGTGTCTGACTACCTACTACCAAGAGGAAAATGTTAGTGCTCAAAGTTTACTCTTTCATAGCTCTAATTTTTAGATTTAAGGGATAGAGATTTAAAGGGATAGTTCACTCAAAAATTAATCATCAATTATTCACCCAAATCTCGTTCCAAACTTGAATGACTGACTTTCTTTTGTGTAACATAAAAGATATTCTGAAAAATGTTTTTTCTCCATACAGTGAAAAGTAAATGGGGTCCAATCAATGTTGTTTTGGTCCCAACTTTTATGGTATGGACAAAAACATTTCTACAGTCTTCTGATTATCACAGAATAAAAAAGGTGAGTAAATCATGACAGTGACTACGTTTACATGGACATCAGTAATCTAATTATTTACCTTATTCTAAATAAGCGAAAATTGTGATTATGGTGTTTACATGAGTTGCTTTTAGAATATTCCTTTCATGTTCCCGTTTTACATGTTATAGTACATAGTTTGATTAATGGCACACGTCGTTACATCCCACATGACGCCATCCGACGTTTTGGGTGTTTCATTATTAATTTTATGAAAGCTGCAAGTGCAGTTAATTATTTGTATGTGCATACAGACGATGGAGGTGTTGAAGCTCTTTTATTTGTTGTCAAACGGTTGAGCACTGCCGTGTGTGTATCCTTTCGCAAAATGCGGTGAAAAGTCCTACACAACGGTAATAATGTGATTAAGGTGTTTACATGTCTATACTGCACTTCAGTAATGCGACTAAAATAGGAATACTCCACATGTCTTAATTCGATTTCTGTTTACTTCGAATATGACTTTAGCCGGATTAAGGTAATCAAAAATCTCTGTTTACATGGTAGATTCTTAATCAGAGTATTGTCTTAATCGTATTAATATCGTATTATTGTTGTCCATGTAAACATACTCACTGTGAGTAAATCATGGAGTGTTCAGTTATGTAAAATCATTTAGTATCAATTTTGTCAATTTTCTCCCAAAATTCCTAATAAAATTAACACAAATTAAACAAATGTTGGCATATATGTCAAGAGTACAGAGCTATAAAGAAATTTTGGATAACTCATCTCAGTTCAGTCTTTAGTCTGATTTGAAGAGAAAAAAAAATGAAGAAGAACGGTAATAATGTGATTAAGGTGTTTACATGTCTATACTGCACTTCAGTAATGCGACTAAAATAGGAATACTCCACATGTCTTAATTCGATTTCTGTTTACTTCGAATATGACTTTAGCCGGATTAAGGTAATCAAAAATCTCTGTTTACATGGTAGATTCTTAATCAGAGTATTGTCTTAATCGTATTAATATCGTATTATTGTTGTCCATGTAAACATACTCACTGTGAGTAAATCATGGAGTGTTCAGTTATGTAAAATCATTTAGTATCAATTTTGTCAATTTTCTCCCAAAATTCCTAATAAAATCAACACAAATTAAACAAATGTTGGCATATATGTCAAGAGTACAGAGCTATAAAGAAATTTTGGATAACTCATCTCAGTTCAGTCTTTAGTCTGATTTGAAGAGAAAAAAAAATGAAGAAGAAAAAAACTTACATTTGAGTACAGTTTGAAGCTCTTCTGAAGCTTCTGGCAAACATTAGAATACTGGAGCAAAATTGGAGAAGCAGGACACAGAAGTCTCCATTTGCTCTTCATGTGATCTCATTGCTGTCAGTGAGAAGCATTAAGATATTAACAAAAGCAATGGAAATAGATAGATAGATATAGATAGATAGATAGATAGATAGATAGATAGATAGATAGATAGATAGATAGATAGATAGATAGATAGATAGATAGATAGATAGATAGATAGATAGAATAGATAGATAGAGAGAGAGAGAGAGAGAGAGAGAGAGATAGAGATAGATACATACATAGATGAAGAAACAATGACTGTTTTCAAACAGGTTTCCAAAAGGTTGGAAACACTAAATTTAAAATACTTAACGTCAGTGATATGAGAAAGTCTCTTGGCCATTATCTGCACAAAGTGCGTTGACTTGACTTGGATGAGTACATTAGACTTTATACTGGAGCAAAATTGGAGAAGCAGGACACAGAAGTCTCCATTTGCTCTTCATGTGATCTCATTGCTGTCAGTGAGAAGCATTAAGATATTAACAAAAGCAATGGAAATAGATAGATAGATATAGATAGATAGATAGATAGATAGATAGATAGATAGATAGATAGATAGATAGATAGATAGATAGATAGATAGAGAGAGAGAGAGAGAGAGAGAGAGAGAGAGAGAGAGATAGATACATACATAGATGAAGAAACAATGACTGTTTCAAACAGGTTTCCAAAAGGTTGGAAACACTAAATTTAAAATACTTAACGTCAGTGATATGAGAAAGTCTCTTGGCCATTATCTGCACAAAGTGCGTTGACTTGACTTGGATGAGTACATTAGACTTTAGTCTGGATGAACTGTATGATGATATGACCATATGATCATAACTGTGGGTGGGATTCTGATGCAGATGTTGTCTGTAACTAGGTTTCCACCCGGCAACAGGATAAATCACGAACACCCTGGACTATCATCAAGAAAATTAGCCAGCTGATCTGGGGAGCGATTTAATGGCAGGGCACACAGCTTGACACCAAAGCGTTCATCAAGTCCATTTCTGAAACGGATAAAACTCTCAAATCCAAAAAAGAAATCCAGACGGTGCGGACAACTCCCCTTTTGTTGCGAAGCAGATGTGTAATCAATTTTCTTTGGCTTACATTAAATAAAGTCATAAAGTGGTACTAATGTTTTAATTTAGCACCATGTGTCTGCTGTGTGATGCTCATCCCTGTCTGCGCTGCGTCCCGCTGACCCTCATCTTCAGAGACCAACAGTTGCTATATGGCTGGACCGAAGAGACCAAATAAAACAGAAGCGATGGAAGAAGAGATGGAAAAAATTAAGGGAAGGAGGGGTGGGAGATGGGGCAGGTGGCAGAAGCAAAGATGTAGACAAGAAAAGAGGATGATATTCCTCCCAACCGAATTGCTAGCGACACGTTCCCCTTTCAAACTCTAAGTACTCTAAAGGATGAAAATTAAGCGTGAGGAGTGAGAGTGAAATGAAAGATCGGAGGACTGAGAGAAAATGAGAGAGAATAAGCCCATCTGAAGCAGTGCTGGACTCAACAAGTTAGCAATTACTGATTAGCCAGTTCAGTCCCGCTGGGAGGCTTGTCTGTCCTTGGCTTGGGAAAACAACATGAAAGGATGCCGACTGTTTTGTGCGGGCGGCTTGAAAGCGCAGTGGCTATCAGAGACATTAGCCTTATCAATGGCCGGTGCTTTAGAGCTGAGCTATATGAAGCAACAAGGGCATGTCTCCAGTGAGGAGATAACTAACACATACCTCCGGCCCTATTTGCATGCACCCGGGTAACAGGAGGTTTAAAATAATTATTTAATGAAAATTTGAATTAAAGGAAGAAAAAAACTGGCCAGAACTAGGCACCGGTGCCAGACGCACCCCAAATGCCCATTTTGGTGGCATGGCCAAGGAGGTTGGCACACGACTGGCACAGCCATGGCTTCCAGATCCATAACATCTGCTAGGCCGAGCTGTCCTTGGGTGGGATGGATAAAGAGAATTGCAAATTTTGAGTTTAATAAGTGCAAACTAATCTTGGGCGAGGTGGGCTTTTAAAATGAGAGTTTGACAACTGGGCTTCATGGGCAAGAGAAGTCAATATTCTTAGAACTGACAGGCACTTTTAAAGATCATTAAAAAAAAGGTTTTTTTTTTAATGTTGGCTGATTTTGCAAACTGGGGAAAGTTTACCAAAAAATGTGTATCTTTAACTCTAAGAGTCCTTTGGTCGGGGGTTGGACTACTCTGGTTGTGTTACATGTATTTGATTCACTAAAGAGAACCAAATCATTAGAGTCAGTTGTTCTAGAATTGGACTACACTGCTGGCACTATATGTTTATTGATTCAATAAAAAGAACCAAATCATAGGAGTCATTTATTTTGGAATGAGACTACACTGGCTGCACTGTATGTTGTTAATTCACTAAATAGGTCCGAATCATTAGTCATTTGTTCAGTAATCAGACAACACTGGTTGCACTGTATTTTTCCGAATCACTGAATAGCGCAAAATCATTAGAGCCAAACTTTTCTGCCCTCTCGCAAAACTGCCAATCGTGCAGATTCCTATTGGGATGATTGGATTGCAGAATCACTGGATGACTAGAAGCTTCAGAAAGGACACAAAAGTTCCATTAAAATGTCATAAAAGTGGTCTATATGACTTGTACACTATATTCCAAGCCTTCTGAAGTCCTGTAATAGCTTTGTGTTGAACAGACTATATTTAAGGTGACTAGATCATTAAGTGGGTTGAACTTGATTTGTACACAAATCATTCAGACTGGTTTAAAAATATCTGAGTGAAAAGAAAAACTTGTTTTACTTTCATGAGCACGAATCTACAGTTTATGGAGCCCTTTGTGTCATTTTAGAAGTTTGAAAACCATTCATTGTAATTGCTTGGAAAAGAGCGACTAGCACGGTCGTCGAAATGGCTCCTTTAGTGTTCCACTGATGAAAAAAAGTCATATTGGTTTGGAACGACATGAGGGTGAGTAAATATTA
The DNA here is from genome assembly GCF_001515645.1 of Sinocyclocheilus grahami. NCBI lineage: Eukaryota > Metazoa > Chordata > Actinopteri > Cypriniformes > Cyprinidae > Sinocyclocheilus > Sinocyclocheilus grahami. The sequence goes on along the minus strand of NW_015505210.1, from coordinate 3,917,996 downwards.
ACATACTGTTCATTTTTTAGTGGACTATCCCTTTTAAACAGCAGTGAGTTACTGTATCAGATGAGCTTGGTTACCAGCACCTGAACTCACCTGTGCACATCGACACACAAGAAACTTTCATAAAATATTAGGCTGACTCCCAGTGGATTTTTGCAGTTTGTACAAACATCTAGGCCAAAGTTCATCCTCCCTTGTCCTACTCTTGGCTCTTTCGTGCTTTTCCACAGGCTCAGCTGAAAGTCTGACGCACCTTCTGAAGGACAAAGGTTTCCCACAAGAAAAATACACTGGGCCTTACGGTGTTGTCCTCCCTTTCATTGTGCCTGGTTACATAATACTAAACCAATCAATCTAAGGTCTGACTCCTGAAAAGCAAATACCCTGGGCTGAACTGACATAATTTTTGCCAATGGGAGCAATAACAAAACTAATTACCAATCCCTGAAAATATACAATAATCATAGCAGAAAATTCTATTAGTTCAAAGTCCTCAGCCACAGTGAGGGAAAACCTCATCACTGAATTTGTCCCTGCCATCGACACGAAGGGAACCACATTTTAACTGGTGATAGTGAGAAAGCGAGCATTTTGTCAGGTCTTACTTGTTCAAGTAAGTTGTTCAAGTATGCTGCATGTGCTTCGTGATCATTGGCCGTACGCTAAATGGTTGCAAATGGAGCCCTTATCCACTGCCGTAGTCACATATGACTCCCATGCATCCCCATCAACAGGCCCAGTCAATTAGTAACTTACAAGGAAAATAAATTGTGGCTTGTGAAGGCTTCCCAGCAGGACAGCTTTAACAGATTGGCTTAGTAAATGGGTCCACCCTCAACAAAAACGCCCATTATCTACCTGCTGATAATAATCTGACTTTATTTAAACTGGTTTAAGTAGCGGAGTATGTGTGTGTGTATGTGCTGATAAATAATGCATGCATCAATCCCCGTATTTCAGACATACAACCATGCTCCTTGCCAAAGGATTATATAATTTCAATAATAAATGATCTACTAAATAATAAACCAATAAATAACACAAGTCTTTCAAAAGGTGTATTTACACAGAGACTTTTAAAGGTGGCATGAATGCGGTCCAATAATTGTCCTTAACTATATATTAAACATACACATCTAGTATCATAATATCATATCTAGTATATATATTTATCAGTCAAATCGGACTACAATGCTTGCACTATATGTTTTTGATTCATTAAAAAGAACCAAATCATTAGTGCCATTCATTCAGTAATTGTACTACACTGGTTGCACTGTATGTTTTTGATTCTCTGAAAATTGGCAACTTATTAGACTCATTTGGTTTGGAATCAGACAACACTTGTTGCACTATATGATTCACTAAAAAAAAAAAAAAATCATTAGAGTCATGCATTTTGGAATCAGACTACACTGGTAGTGCTACATGTATTGATTCACTAATTAGAACTGAATCCTTAGAGTTGGTCGAATCGAACTACAATGCATGCACTATATGTTTTTGATTCATTAAAAATAATAGAATCATTAGAGTCTTTTGTTTTGGAATTGGACTGCACTGGTTGCACTGTATATTTTTGATTCACTAAAAAGAACCGAATCATTCGCGTCATTCATTCAGTAATCGGACTACACTTGTTGCGATATATATTTTTGATTCACTAAAAAGAACCTAATTATTAGAGTCATTTGTTTTGGAATCGGATCACACGGTGCACGCTATATGTTTTTGATTCACTAAAAAGAACCGGTTCATAAGATCATTCGTTCTGTCATTCGCGCTGTTGATTCAGCCGAGGTGTTGCAGTCTCCCTGAATTATCATGAAAAACTTTCTTAAGGTCTTAAGTTTGTAAGGTCTGGTTTGGCTTCTTGCTTTATTGTCTGTCAGCAGTACGTTTTCTAATGAAGCACAATGTTAACACACAAATTAAAAGACTAATGTTCACAACTAACAGCAAAATACGTGATTGACGTTTCCGTTTTTCTAAGGACTATTAACCTGGAATCACAGGCTAGTCCTCTTCTTGAAAGGCCGTAATGTGATACAGAGGTATTTCAGCCATGGGAGAAGCCTTCAAAGGTGGTCCGCTCTGGCATCAACCAGCCATTTGGCTGCCTTTGTCACTTTATGAACAGAAACAGCAAATTTTACTTGGCACGTGAAAACTGTTAATAAGTTGCAGAGAAATTTGCTTTAAGATGTTCTCCTTAATGCAAAGCAGACACTCTGCTGCATTGTCTATTTTTTGCTTAGCATTCTTAGTGCATTCCTGCAAAATAACAAGATTTTTATTTCTGACATCTTCCAAAAACCAAGTCATCAAAGTTTAAGGTTTTGTTGTTTGTTTTACAGCATTTACATACAGGGCCGCTGTTGGCCAAATGGGTAACACTGGTTGCACTGTATGTTTTTGATTCTCTGAAAATTGGCAACTTATTAGACTCATTTGGTTTGGAATCAGACAAAACTTGTTGCACTATATGATTCACTAAAAAAAAAAAAAATCATTAGAGTCATGCATTTTGGAATCAGACTACACTGGTAGTGCTACATGTATTGATTCACTAATTAGAACTGAATCATTAGAGTTGGTCGAATCGAACTACAATGCATGCACTATATGTTTTTGATTCATTAAAAATAATAGAATCATTAGAGTCTTTTGTTTTGGAATTGGACTGCACTGGTTGCACTGTATATTTTTGATTCACTAAAAATAACCGAATCATTCGAGTCATTCATTCAGTAATCGGACTACACTTGTTGCGATATATATTTTTGATTCACTAAAAAGAACCTAATTATTAGAGTCATTTGTTTTGGAATCGGATCACACGGTGCACGCTATATGTTTTTGATTCACTAAAAAGAACCGGTTCATAAGATCATTCGTTCTGTCATTCGCGCTGTTGATTCAGTCGAGGTGTTGCAGTCTCCCTGAATTATCATGAAAAACTTTCTTAAGGTCTTAAGTTTGTAAGGTCTGGTTTGGCTTCTTGCTTTATTGTCTGTCAGCAGTACGTTTTCTAATGAAGCACAATGTTAACACACAAATTAAAAGACTAATGTTCACAACTAACAGCAAAATACGTGATTGACGTTTCCGTTTTTCTGAGGACTATTAACCTGGAATCACAGGCTAGTCCTCTTCTTGAAAGGCCGTAATGTGATACAGAGGTATTTCAGCCATGGGAGAAGCCTTCAAAGGTGGTCCGCTCTGGCATCAACCAGCCATTTGGCTGCCTTTGTCACTTTATGAACAGAAACAGCAAATTTTACTTGGCACGTGAAAACTGTTAATAAGTTGCAGAGAAATTTGCTTTAAGATGTTCTCCTTAATGCAAAGCAGACACTCTGCTGCATTGTCTATTTTTTGCTTAGCATTCTTAGTGCATTCCTGCAAAATAACAAGATTTTTATTTCTGACATCTTCCAAAAACCAAGTCATCAAAGTTTAAGGTTTTGTTGTTTGTTTTACAGCATTTACATACAGGGCCGCTGTTGGCCAAATGGGTACCCTAAGCAGAATTGTATTGTTGTGCCCCCTCCCCCAAATATTATGGCAGTAAAAAAAAACACCTACTATAGGGGTCAAATAAGAACTTTAATAAAACACAAAAGTAAACAAATAAATAAATTGTAATTAAACTCTATTATTTACAAAGTACAATTGTAGTTCTGTAGCAAAAAAAAATACAAACTAAAATTACACATTAAATAAAACATTTTAAAAGATTAAATAATATCAAAATAAACAATAATAAATTAAATCAAAAACCACTTCATCCTCTTTTGTAACAAATTTCAGTATTGACCCTGCATTAAATGAAGCAGAAGATATTAGTCACTGAAGAATTACTGAGTGCACTTCTAAATAAACAGTTATTAGGAAAAAAAAGTAAATTAAGAGCAGTCAGTGTAATAAAACATATTTTTAACAACAAAAAAAATACAATTACCTTATGGCTATGATTTTATTAATTGTCCGATTGATTCGATAGTCTCAAGCATTCAGAAATCACACAAAAGAAAATTAAGCAGTTTTACTACCAAAAATAAACCATGTTAATTTTTGTAAGGGTTGTGATGTCCATATGTTTTTGTTGAAGAAATTATAGCGTCAGTAGCAATTCTATTGCAAAAAGGTGGCCAAAAATTAAAGATCAAGTGGATATTTGAATTAAGCCTAAATGTTTGGTAAATATTAAACAAGGATTTGATTGTCCTGTATGTGTAACGACAGCAATTGCCTTTGCAGGCATTTGTAAATTGTTTATTTATTTTGTATTACATTATGTATTTTAACAGTGAAACCATACGATTAGCCTATTATTAATTAACTAATCAATATTTGTATATAAGTCATTTTAAAGGCTGTTGATCGCATAGGTCTGTTTTTATTACCACAACAAAATATTAGGCTATCTGAATATTTCTTTGTTAATTATTATTTAAAGTAACAAAACCATGGTTAATTTGTGGTTTCCATGACTATAAGAACCATGTTTTTTTAGTATTACATTATGTATTTTAACAGTGAAACCATACGATTAGCCTATTATTAATTAACTAATCAATATTTTTATATAAGTCATTTTAAAGGCTGTTGATCGCATAGGTCTGTTTTTATTACCACAACAAAATATTAGGCTATCTGAATATTTCTTTGTTAATTATTATTTAAAGTAACAAAACCATGGTTAATTTGTGGTTTCCATGACTATAAGAACCATGTTTTTTTTGTTTTTTTTTTATTCGTAGGAAAACCACGGTTAATTTTCGTAAGGGAACATGGAAACTCAGAGAGAATAATGGTTAAGGCAGATGCGTTGGTGGTGGTGAAATGATTAAATACTTTAAAACGTATAAAACACGTTATTAAAGTCAACAGACAAAAAAGTTTCACATGATTATGAACGTAAATGAAAATGATACACTGACTTCATCTTGGGTTTTTTTGCATTTTCTTTTCTCGGTGCCGGACTGCTGATGCCTTATTTCAGAGCTTATTTGTCCATCAATTATGATCATTTGCAGTCAGCCGCAAATCATGAGGTGAGGGCGGGGGCGGATGCTTAGCATACTGACTACTGCGTTCACCGTAAAATGCATTTAAAAAATTTGTATATGTTCATGTTTCTATGTTTATTCATCTATATGTATATGTTAACATTAATATAGAACAAATTGAATTATTTTTTTTGAGCAACTGGGTTGGTGCCGCCCCGGGAGTTGGTGCCCGATGCAAACTGCGTACTCTGCGTATAGGGAGCAGTGGTACGGTTTACATATTATTGAACGTAAAACATTTTAAGACACCATATCAATTTAAAATGTAGCTCAACGTGTCTCAAAGCCCCTGCATTCACTCCCAATCTGTTAAAGCCTAAAGTATATTAATTTTTTGTAACACATAGCCTTTCAAAATATTCTCCAATACTGATGATGAAATTTACATCATGTGTAATGTACTTGTACCCTACCATACACATAAAAAATGAAGTATACTTAAATAATAAGCATCTAGTTATTGTTGAACAGAAGAATTGTGCTCAAACAGTGTTCATTGTTAATTGCGTTTTTCCTAATTAATCACAATTCCCAATTAAGATTTTCAACTGAAAAGTCTATAAATAAGACTAATTTTCTTTCTTGTTTTTTTAATAATTGTTTAGCATAATTACATTACTTTTTAAATATTTATAATTACTAATGTGTATATTTCAAATGTTATTATAACATTTATATTTTCCATTCTATCATTTCAATATTATAACTTGAGGTGTAAAAAAAAAAGGAAAAAAAAGCACAGCAGGCCCAACATGTACATTAAATATTTGAGTGTCTGTAATATCATATTTTGGCTTTAAATTCCCTCATGTTTCTATATCTGCATTGTGCATGTTTTTAGCTCGTCCTATTTTCTATAGACCTGTAATTTGAAGGTACTTAAAATGCATCCGCCACAAAACAGATCGGCACTGTGGCTCACTGAGGCTTCAGATCCAGCAGGAGACGAACCAGCATGGGAAGACAACAAGAGCCATAAGCTCCAAATTATTGTAATTATCATACGCTTCGGGAATTTCCTCTACCAGAAAATGGGGTATACGAATGTCATATGTAAAGTGTTATAAACGTGGAATTGTTTCATATAGTCTCTGATGGGCCCAAGAGGGAGAACTCTGTGCACTCTGAGCTGCAGTTAAATTCACACATGTCCTGGTGTGCTAACTATAGGAGTGGTGGTCACCGACCGATTACAGAGCTGAGAGACTTCAAACGCCCTTTAAAATGAAGAAAGCTAACATGACAGATGCTAAAGGAACTTTTTTGTACAACTTTCCAAAACAACTCAAAACAATGTTGAACTACTGTAAATGACTGTATTACTGTTATTTAATACTCCTGCTTGCTAGGGAATTGTTAGAAGAGAGAAGATGATGGCATGGGGAAATAGTCAAGACACAAAACACGATAACAATGTGACTACAAACCGTCAAAGCTAAAATCTTACTGAATCAAAAGTGCATTTCCTCATCCAACTAGGTCATAAATAAATAACCAATTCAATTACAATTCAACTCAATTTAATGTAATTTAAATATTTAAATATATCATTTTATAATTATAACAAACGCATATAATTAATTATATTAATTATTTATAATTAATTAATATTTTCATAATAATAACATAACTAAAAAAAATGCAAAAAATTTAATTCTGGGGTGATTCAGCAATTGAAAAAAAAAGCTAAACATTTAATATTTGATTAATATAATTATAAATATAAATGCTATTATTAACCATTTAAAAATATAATTTTTAATTAATATAATTATATATTTATAAAGTTCATAAAGTTATGTATTTATTTACTTTTGTTGTATTTAAACATTAAACATCAAATCAAATTACATAATCATCTCAGATCGCTTTTTTTGTGTACGTTTTTTAGCATAATATAATTATAATATAATTATATATTTATAATATAATAAAGTTATATTATATTATAAATATATAATTATATTATAATTATATTATTCTAAAAAACGTACACAAAAAAAGCGATCTGAGATGATTATGTAATTTGATTTGATGTTTAATGTTTAAATACAACAAAAGTAAATAAATAAATAACTTTATGAACAGAGAGGATTGGGATAAAAAAACTTAACATGAGTGCCATGTGTCAGGGCATAAGCGCTAACCGCTAAGCTACTCCAACCAAAGCAAAATGCTAAAAAAAAATTACTGTCAAAAAAATCTTGTGTATGGTCAGTTTCTTTGTGTATATAAAACAAAATGGTTCTATACTGTCTGATTGAACATCTAGTTGTATCGTTACATACATAGCAAAGGCTATGAACTATGCAAACATTCAAGATGCCTAGATTGGCCAATGAGGAATGAAGTGAAGGCAGTGTTTTACATTACAGGAGTCCTTGGAGGTAACTAAATATGTCTACATTCATGCAGGAAGCATGAAAAGAAAACAGCAGCAATGCTTGCATACAATCCGCAATTTGGCCCATAAGCTGCACCAGTCCCCCCTCCACGGCTCTGACAAGCACCCTGAAGTAGGTGAAGATCAAACACCGCAGCCTGGGGTAAATTATATCAGATTCCACTTTGTTACGAAGGCCTGCGTGCGTTTTCTGACATTTACGGATGAGGCCGACCCTCGCGGAGGCCCCTCAGTCTCTTTCTCTCTAAATCCCGACAGCCGCTTACGCTTGAGTCAGAAGGGGGGGAAGAAAGAAAACGCAGACCATCTGACTTCCATTGCTCAGCTCGGCGTGTGTGTTCCGTTTAGCCACTGGTATTTGGATGAGGTGTACGGCGCAGTTACCAGAGCCCTGCTCCAAAACGTGTATGATGTCATTGAGGTTCCATCATTACAGGCTGCAGATGAGGCTGCTTTGGATGGGCCAGGTCAGTTCCCACGCTTGTTTGGCAGACATCAGCTCCTGCAGCCATAATGTGAAGATGCTTCTGGACAAGATTAAAAATGGAAGAGGATGAAAAAAAACAGAAAGGGTGAGGATCTCCCTCATAAGACTTCCTTTTTTTGGGCGCTCCCTCCTCGCTCATTCTGAATGGCTCTTATGTTGCATTCCATATCAGTGAGTCTGTCTAAGAGGCCCCACTTGCGGGAGTCTCTTGTTCGTTAAACACAAAGAAGTAATGAAATACAGTACAATGAAATACACTAATGCCAGAAAGCGAGGGCTCCGCTAATTTCTCGCTTGTAAGTCTTAATATTGATGATGCTCCGGCTGATTATCTGTGAGGCATGTGTCTTTGGGTGTGCTGTGATGTGAGATGCAGAAACCTCATTCTCAAACCAGCACTTCCTGTAGTTTCTATAGCTCAACTGGTAAAGCTAGTAACATCAACGTCTTTTCTTGTGTTCATACTTCCCTACTACATAGTATGGGAAAAGCAGTTTGTAAAATAAGCAGTACATCTAAATATCAAGTATTTATAAAACAGTAACTGAAAAATACCCAGATTGTAAATGGCAGGTAATAGCAACAATAACAACGCCAACATGGCAGATTTATAGTACTGTACTTTCGGATTGTATTCATATGAGGTTTTGAATTCAGAATTGAAAACACCATTTTCAATAATTCATTTAGCAAATGTTTTTATGCAAAAATCCATATAACTCATTTTAACTAGAAAAATTTGCAGTGAAAATGTAAAAAGCCTAGAATATAGTACAATAGACAGAACAATAGAATGATAGAATGATAGACAGACAGAACAACAGAACGATAGATGGAATGGCAGAACAATAGACAGAGAACGACAGAACAATAGATGGAACGACAGAACAATAGATGGAACGACAAAACAATAGACAGACAGACAGACAGACAGACAGACAGACAGACAGACAGACAGACAGACAGATAGATAGATAGATAGATAGATAGATAGATAGATAGATAGATAGATGCTTTAGATAATAGCATTTTCCAATTGCATAAATAATATAATATTAATCTCCCACTGCATATTAACATGTTAGCAGGTACAGTATAAATTATACGTGTCAAAAGGAAGAGAGGAAGTTTTATTTTTATTCTGCTAAGCACACCTACACTGTCACTGTCAGGCACATCAGTTTCAGGGCATCAGGGTCACAAAGCTGGCATCTCAGCCCTGGCACAAGCAGATACCCATGAGGGTGCAACACTACCACTGCTAGCGTGGGGGGAGGCAGACAGACAGGGGCCTACCAAACAGCTTGCGACCATAACTGACAGTGGCTGGAGAACAATGAGTGCAATTATTGAAAAGAACACAGTCCAAGTCTGAGAGCCCTTCCCCGTCAAGTCTGTTTACTCGCGAGGGGGTTTGTGGCAGGGCACTGACCTCCCTAACACCAGCGGTCCTTTAGAAGCGGCCAGTTGTCATGGTTTTCCTCCATCACCAATGACAAGTGTCCAGCTGGAAGGGCTTTCTGGGCCATTGATTACTCGACTATATTCCACAGATCTGCCCGAGCAAGTCAGAACAGCGGGACGAGGGGGCGCGACGTGAAAATAAACCCTAGAGTGTGACGGACAGGTTTTCTAAAAGTTACAATGCTGAGATAATATGGAAAGATTCGCCAGGGCTCGAACAATAATAAGTTGTGAATCACAGCTTTCATGGACCATTAGGAAGGAATTCCTTTTTTACTGCTTTTTTGGCTGCTGAGAACCCCAGACAACCGATCAGGAGGGTGTCAGCAGGCCACCTTTCAGCAGGTAGGCGGGGCTTGCGGCGCCTTACCGGTGCAGCCAAAACTCTCGGCGGCTCCTTGCAGGTGCCGTGACGCTCCTGTGGGAAAGAAACCACTATGGATTCCAGCTGAAGAAACAGCTCAAATTCAGCGCCGTATCTTGCATGGTAGGCGAATTTGAAAGGGCAAATGGGGGACCGTTTCTACAGTGCTGATACCCAGTACAGTACTTGTTTCTGCAGATGAATAGACCTTGAAGTGTGTTGAAGAGTCTCGCCACTAACAATGAATAATAGGCAGATTATGTGAGAGCGCCTGTGTCAAGTGCCACACAGAGCTGAGTCGGCAACTGAGGGGCGCCTGCTGCACTTTTCCACCAGGGCTGCTCTGAATCCTTGAATCGCATTTACAGCTCACTCGCTCTGTGTGTGTGTGTGTGTGTGTGTGTTATGTGAGTATGTTGTGGGTGTACAGAAGCACAGAGCTCCTCTGTATTGTGTTGCGCAGAAGAAGGTGGAGCGGGAGCAGGCGGGGTGTGTGGTACGGGCTTGATGTAGGGGGTGTGAGCGGTGCCAGAGTGCTCCAGAACTGCAGGGAACTCCTTCCAGATCCCAGCTGCCCAAGCCTGGCTGCAAGCTGCAAGCAAGTGCCAGGCTTCTTTCGGCCTTCCTGGAGGAATTCCAGCCTGCATGGGAGGAGGAGACCAAGAATATGCCAAAAATAATGTCTGGGCCTATATAAAGTTGATCTCATGGGTCAGACAATGCTGAGTCATAAAGAAAGCAAACACTCTGGGAAGTTTTTATAGAGGACCCAATTTCATTTGTCTTATGCTATACAATGCTTAATCTGCTATACCTGTTATTTTTCCAAATTAAAATGGAAGGAACTCCTACAGGTCTAGTGCATGTGCAACAGGGTATGTTCTCAAAATCGACAAGCATTTTCTGGGTGCCTGAAGGAGGCTTTTACATCAGACATGTTCTTATGTTCAGCAACTAGACAGTGTGAAATAATACAATGTTGGGGTCTTGAAATGTTTTGAGGCACTGAAAAAAAGTGTGAAAATTCGCATGATAGCCAAGATGCAGCTTCTTCAGAGTGCTATACCATACTTTCCAAAAACAATATTTCAGAGAGTATGCATTAAATTGATCAGAAGTGACAGTAATAACATTTATAATGTCACAAAAGATTTGTATTTCAAATAAATGTTGTTCTTCTGAACTTTGTATTCATCAAAGAATCCTGAAAAAAATATATCATGGTCTCCACAAAATGTTTCTTAAGCAAATCAAATCAGCATACAAGAATGATTTCTGAAGGATCATATGACCCTGGAAACTGGAGTAATTGCAGCTGGAAATTCAGCTTTCCTATCACAGGAATAAATTAATAAATTCAGCCTTGGTGAACATAAGAGACCATCATGACTCATCCCTATACAGGTCAGTGTTGAAAATGGTACAAGTGAATCAGTGAATTCTGGCTTTTCTACAACAGAGTAAAGTTTATCTAAGAAGTATTTAATGCATTATTTGTCTAACAATCATGGGACTGAGTTTATTTTGCAGATAATTATGGCTTTTGTTGAGCTGATGGTCAGGATAAGCACGTGTTCCAAGCCATTAACTTTTGCGCTTGTTCTGGCAGCGGCTATACTTGTTTGGTGTAGCATACCTTGAAAACTATGACACTAGGGAATTCCACACATTGGCCCTGCCAAGTTTATCCATAGGTGTTTCACTTTGGACTACTGAGACGTCACTAACCTGCATAACAGTAGAGTACAACTGAAAATCTCTTTCATACAGAGAGGCCACATAGAACAGAGAATGTTTATATATATTAAATCTAAATAAATGGTAACAGTTTACAAAAACGGGATAGTTTACCAAAAAAATTTAAATTCTGTCATTTACTCTCCCTTATGCTGTTCCAATTCTGTATAAGCTTCATTTGTCTGTGGAGCACAAAAGACACTGAAAATGGTCCATACAGTGTCCAATTGTCCACATTGTCCATAATGTCCAGATTGCCCATACCGTCCAATTGTCCATACAATTAAAGTCAATGGGGTCCGATGTTGATTCAGACCCCATTGACTTTAATTGTTTGTACAAAAATATTATTCGAAATATCTTCTTTCGTATTCCACAGAAGAAAAAAAGTTATACAGGTTTGGAATGAGGATGAGTCAATGATGACATATCTCACTGTTAGTCCAAATAAACCACAGTTGAAAGTGTTACCAAATAAAAGCTTCTGGATCACAGAGGTGAAGTAATACTGTACAGTTCCAATAAAGTACACCAGATCATGGATGTCTGCTAAATCCTCTACAACTAAACACTCAGAAGTAACCTAAAAGATCAAAATATGTGCCATTATCGTTGCAAAAACTATACAAAAAGCATGTGCAAATTGCAAATCAACCACAATATCAGCAGACGCCGATTCATTCTTAATAGCTGTCCTTAGATTAATCCATAATCCATACCAGAAGCAAAGTATTTGTTTACCTTTCCTGAAGAGTTGCTAATTCTGATGGGCAAGTTTCTTTCTTGGGCATGTGACAATTGCTATTAACATACCACCCTTTCCTTTTGTGTCTGAAATATATCTGATAAGAATAGCCTGGGCTGATGCCGCTGGAATCCCCCGGTGCCGCCTGCACTGTTGACTCCGGAACGACCTGGGCGGTGATCATGGCACTTGGCAGAATGTATCACTTTCCCAGAGCTGCACAGAGGATGCCTTTCCTTTGGAAACCAGGTAATTCTCGCCTGGAATAAAACAATTGACCTGTGTGTCACCCAGGCGTGACCACACTTTAGCATTGTTCCTGAAATAAGATATATGTGTCCCTTTAGAATGAGCACGATTAGACTATCCTATTCGGCCTCGTGCGCTCTTTTTATTCTACATGCCACACACTTCCCCTCTATTGATGAACACGTTTCCACAATGCCTCCTGACTCGTCTGTGACGTTCAGGGACATCTAATATACACAGTCAAACACCTGTATTACATTTATCCTGTTTAGACCAGGTGTGGGACAGAAATGCTGATGTAGCTCACACTCAATAACAAAGAGTGCTAAATATCTGTGGAAATGGCACCATGTTGATGATTTTCCATTTGTCCCACTGAGTGCACCCAAATATGCTTTTTTCAACCCAGACACATTGTAAAAACATGCCTGTGGCAATATTTCTGTAAAATGTCCAGTGAGTGGTGATACAAAGGTGTTCCGTTTTTTTCCAAAACAGATGAATGGGAATTTGGCAATGTTTTTAGTATGTTAGTTGTTGTACATATCACGGCAGTTTGATAAATAAACCTAATCAATAGTGTCAACAAAAGCAAACGTGAGATAAAAACGCTTTTGGTGAAGCAACCATGCCATTCTCGCTTGCTTCTACAAGTCTTTGAGCTCTTTTATCATAACTCATGTTTCATGGGACTTGTATCTGAGTACTTTGCAAAGCAAATGCAGTGTTGTACCAGGTGAGCTACCAAGCAAGTTTACTACACCAGAAATGTCATACAAAATGAGCTGGTTATGTAATGCAAAGATCAAAATGTATTTGTTTAGTCATAACATAGTATTGTGCAAGGAAAGGTGCAAAAAATTGTCTCGAGTCATCAAAAATCAGCCACTGTAATTGTAGTTTGCGTGAAAAGGAACAAAATGTGTTGGTTTTAAAAAACATACAAATACATACAATTGACCAGTTTTTTAAGCTGAAATGAACACTTTTGGCAGGCATTTCAGCTTTAAAAAAGTGCAGTGAATTGAATGTATTGGTATGTTTTTGGAGTTTTGCAAAAATCTTCCAAAGAGCCTATGTTGATTTTTTTCTTTTCACATTTGACGCAAATCTGTACTTTAAATTATTATTTTGATTTGTCAGCATGTTTGATCCAAGTGACATGTTAGGTTAAACTCTTTGCTAGTTCACACAGATAAATAGAAGCTCATGATTTCACTGGTGATCAGAGAAGTGACTAAATACTTCTGTGTCATATACATCAAATTTCTGGTGACAGATCCTAAGCCAAGCCAATTTTTCCTGTGCTGCAGTTCCTGATGATGGTGGTGATAAATGTTCCGACACGCAGGAGCATGGAAAAACTAATTTCCTCCCTGGCTGAAAAGCACCAAGCCCCCAGAGAGCCATCAAGACCAACCGGTGTGGACACGGGGGCACAAGGGGGAGACAGAAATTATCACCTAATCATCTTGCGCTTCCAGATGAAGCCATCATAAAAACCATTCAATCACATGCAAATGCCACCAATATTGAAGATCTCAAAACTGAACTACAAGACACAATAAACTCTCAAATTACTTTGCAAAGCTCCCTCCGGCAGACTGGAGCATATTCCCAAGCTCTGTAGTTATTTCTAGCAATTAGCAGACCCCAACTGTGCTGTTAATAGTCTCTGAGGTGTGCTCTCCCTTCAGACCTTGCTTTGTTTTCCTGCCCACCGCATTGTTCAAGAAAGTTAACTTACAACACCGGCTCCTTTGAGCAGGACTCACCAGAAAGAGCCCACCCTAATGCTGGCACTGATGCAGAAACGCAGACAAATAGCATTTACCTTGAGCTCTCCTGCTAGCATGCTGAGAGCTGCTGTTTGTCTAGATAACATGACAGAGGAGGAAGGAGAAATGGAGTGCATGCGAGCCAACTGGATGTGAAGAATTAATCTAATATCACTTTGTTAAAGTATTTTACACATGGTGGTCGAGAAATAAACTTCCCAGTGTCTTACGTATATATATATATATATATATATATATATATATATGTGTGGTTTTTTTTTTATATATATAATAGTTTTAAATGGTTTATCTGATGTGAAGAATGGCTTATTTATCTGTTGTGCTTTTTTTTTAAATGATTAACAAACAAATAAATAAAAAGTAGTAACATTATGATGTAAATAAAACTGAAATTTGCAAAAACAAATTAGAAACATTAATAAAAAAAGTTATAAATAAAACAAAAAATTTAATTAAAAATAAATTGTTATATTATGATGTAAATAAAACTATATATTTGCAAAAAATCTGTTAAAAATGTTTTTCATTAATTAAATAAAATAAAATGTCATATCGTAATCGTATTCCAATATAGTAACTAATACAATTGTATTACCATGTCAAACAAAACAAAAGTACTGCCATAGCAAACAAAACAAAATAAAAAAAATTTAATAAAAAAAAAATACATTTCATTATAGTAAAGAATACAATGGTATTGTCATGGCACATGTGCAAACAAAACAAAACGTGCAAAAAAGAAAATGAAAATTAATTTAATAATAAAAAAAGTTATATTATGATATAAATAAAACTAAATATTTGCAAAAAAATCTGATACTAAAAAAAAAAATCTAAATTAATAAAAAATAATTTAATAAAATAAAACAAAACATTGTGGTATTACTAAGTTACCATAAAAAAATATTTTTTAAGGTTAATCTAAAACTTTACACGAACAGCTTGAACATGATCAAGGCATCTGAAAACCCAGAGGACCCCATTCACATTATTGGATAAACATTATGCTTCCGGAGGCGATGCGTCACAGCAGCATCCACTTATGATGTGGTCTCTTTTCCTGTCCGCTCGTATCCCCATGACCCACTGCTATGTTGTCCCTGGTGGTGTTTCTCGTAGGAGCTCAGCGTGCCACACGTTTGTGACTCATAGCAAATTGTTGATGTGGCGGTGCACAACAGAGCCCTGCAGGGTGTCATATGTGGCCCATGCATATAACAAGCTTCAGATAATGATAGAGTTGACTGCAGTCTGTAGCGCACATGGCCTCTCCCGGTTATTCTGAATAAAGATCATGTTTAGCATTCTCTTCCTTAGCCAGAAGCTCACCCGGCAATGCAGTCGAGTTGGACTGGAGCTTTTGATGCATGATATGACAGGATGTTGTCAAGAGTTGTTCATAACTCGCAAGCGAACAAGTGTGAGGTTTCGTTTGAAGTACGCAGTTCAGATAAACATTTGCATTGAGACTTCAATGCATGTGATGGTAACTCCTGGCACTGTCTTAAAACTGATTCCTGGTTGTGAAAACTCAGTGACAGCATCTACACACCAACACGAGGGGGAACAACATCCTCGGCGTTCTTCACAGGACTTCCCAGAGAGATTTCAGGGGGATACGGTTACAGGGGGGGGGGGGGGGGGGGGGGATAAACAGAGGAATGCTGCTCAGAAACAGCTGGAAAAGAGCATGATAATAATAAAGGATCAGGGTCCAGTACACTGCATAGGATGAGGAGGCAACAAGTGCTCCTTCAGAAGCCATCCAAAAATAAGCTGAGCTCGCCGTATAGGCTCAGGATAGGCCAAAGTCCAGTGAGCTTTTCCAATAAGTGCTCTTTCCAAATAATATCATAGAAAATGTTCCCAAGGTTAAGGCATTTGCAGAACAGTCACATTAATATGATAAACCTTTTTGGACAGCCATGCATTACCAGAAAAGTGACCCCTCATATTTTTGGAAAGATTATTTGTATCTTTGATTATTAAGTTGACAGATTGTAGCAAGTAAAAAAATGTTTGTGTAAAACTGCTGTGGCAGAAACCACTCATTCAATACAATGTGCTATTACTAAGGTATCATGACATTTTAGTCATTTTGTAGATCGTGTAATTTCAATGGAAAGTTCTGTCATCATTGACCCACCCTCGTGTCGCTTAAAACTTTTTCCAGTGAAACACTTAAAGAGTTATCATCAAAATATTAAAGCAGCTATTTTCCATATACATAAAATGCATGGTGATTACTAGCTGTCAAGTTTGCAATTTGTTATTTTTTTATTATTTTCACAGAAATGCATACCATGTCTGGACCACCACTCTGCTAATGCACTTTTTCTACAAGTTCCTACAGTTCTGTTTGACCGATTGACACTTAACTTAGTAGGCGATGATAAATATTGCCGTACCAAGTGAGCTTCTTGTAATACTGTTTCTCTCCAGAGACACGCCTGTCTGAAGTCTTGGGGTTCAGCGGCACCAGACATCCTCCAGTCCAGTATGGGACCCTCAAACAGAGACCATGCCTAATCTGAAGCTACCATTCTCCCTGCACCGCAGATTTTTACAGTAAGCTGTTTGCCTCTGAGCTACTCCACTCCATGACTGATGCACTTAAAACAAGAACAAAGCTAAATGTCTGCCCCGCTCTCCCTTGCTTTCTTTGCTACCTTCCATCTTTTTCCCCCTCCTTGAAGTTGCTGAATGCCCTGAATATTCATAACTGTGTTTTTTTCTAACAAGCATGCAAAATGGATATCAGAGTGACTTGGCTGCCTGGCAACACCAGAGAGAGACTGGAGAGGAAAATGAATGAAAATGAGAAAAGGACAGTGAGAGTCAAGACGATGCCCCGGACAGTTCAAAGGGTGCATTCCTAGCATTTGACAGAGGGTAAATGATGCATTTCAAACTCAAATCTATTTCCTCTGTTTTAACGAAGTCAACCGTGAATTAAAACTGACTCGCTAGAGATGTTGCTAACTGGTCCCAATACACTAAGAGGTACAAATTGTAAAAACAAGTTGAAAACATGCAAGTGAAATCTTTTAAGCTGCTTTTAGATCAAAATAAAAGAAACACAAATTGAATTGCAAAACCCTGCTACCTGCATACAATTTGTATTTTCTTCATAGATGAGTGTTTTTGCTGATCATGTAAGCAATTCAACATTTAACAATTATTCTTAAAGACATTAAACATTAGCAATACATTCTACTTTGTTGATGTGATGCATTTCCAAGAGTGAACAAAAAAAGGGGGGAACTGGATCATGAAAAATGGGCGTTGGAAACTAAAATGGAGTGAGACCTTGCAGACTTCCAGATCACATTGTAGCTTCTACCTGCCGGAAACTGTGTGTTGAAATGGGGACATGGAAGCTGAAATCATCTCAATGTATACCAAGGATAACACTTCTTTTTCAAATCTATTACTATTTGCTACCACTGCTGTAACCTTTATTATGTAGGTAAACTGGCATTTAATTACTGTTGGAAAGGTTGCATTACCTAAAACAATGCCTAAACTTGGCTATTTGGCTATTGGTTAACATTATTTTCCCTGCCAGCACAGACTAAATTATGTAAGCTGAAAAGAAAAGTAATTTTGTCAAGAAGCAGTGACACTATGAGAAAAAGAAGAATTGAATATTTATTTAATAGCATTTTAAAACTACATGAATAGACAGGAAACAGTTGAAATATTGTTATTCATTGTTGTTCATCTTTAGAAGCAATTATTCACAGATCTTTAGAAGCAGATGTGTTGTCTTAAAAAAAACAATCCTGTTATATTTCCTGTACTTAAACACAAGCATGCAGGTGTTTATACTATCACACAACAAATATGCAAATATGACTAAAAAAGATTAAGTTTTAAGTAAACAAAACAGAATTACTTTATAATATATGTAATATATACATTTTTAAATATGTATTTGTTTGTGAGGCAATATTGCTTTTATATTTATGGATTGTTTATTATTATTATTATTTTTAAAAAGCTAAATAAAGTTTCATAATTCCATAGTTATTATGTAACATTTTATAATAATATCAACAACAAAAAAACAAATAAATAAATAAAAAGTTTTATAGTTGCAGGGCAACAGAAAAATGATAGGGAGAAGAGAACATTTAACAGTCATAAATATTTCTAATCAGCCATGAAACTTTATGTAACGTTTTAATAATAATAATAATTATTTTTATTAGTTTATTTGTTTATTTTAAATGTTTATTAAAGCATTTGGGAACCTGAAAATATATCAGACGCTACATAGTTATCAGTACTGACAGAACTAATACAGTTTGTTTGTCAGGGTCTAAAAAGCACATCAAAACAGACACCTCGAGTCCTGTACAAAGACAACATGCCCACTAACTATCCTAGAATTCCTCTTCCACTTCTCACAGCTAAAGAAAGAATAGAAAGTTCCAGAACACAGGAACCTGCTCCCTAATCTGCTTTAAATCTATCTGGGCCACATTTATCTGTCTTTTGTTGCCATTGCTGAGACTGCTGAATGGTGCTGGGTCACAAGTGTAAGACGTCTATTCCTGCTCGGGCTCAGGGGGGTAGAGAAAGCACGGCGGGCTCACCGGTCTGATATTTTTGGAGGAGCGAGGACCCCCCTCCTGCCCTCCCTTTTCCTTTTCCTCTTCTCTAAAACCAAAATAAAGTATGTGATGGATGAGCGAACCGAGGCGACACCTCCCCCATCAATCAGACTGAGGCGAACCCCCTCACGGCCTCTAGAGGACCGATCCATGCTCCCCCCACATCACACACATGCAACGCTCCAAAGTACCCCGAAACAAAATTATGTACAATTGCCATAACCCAGACAGGAAGGGGAGCGGGTGTAAATGGGCAGGAAGAAAGAAAGAAAATGAGAAAGGAGGAGACGCGGGGCAAGAAAAAAACACGGCAGCAAATGGTCCTGGTTAGCAGCGGCAGAACAGAGGGGTCTTCTGAGTCCCTGGGCTATGGGGGACCCGACTCCCCTTTATGTACGGGGGCGTGTGTCTGCGATGGTGCATGTGCACACACACCAACTACAAGGAGGCAAATTCCAACAGAGTGGCGTCATCAGGAGAAAGGCAACTGGTGCAAGAACAACATACCTCACACCAAGGAACCAAGACACTCAGACAGTGTACAATTTGTGCACACACACTTATTCGAAGGGAAAAATGTAATCATTTCAGGCCCGCATGGTGCAAGGGGTTTTCCCCGAATTGGCTAATACAATAACAGCAAGGTTCTCGCCTGCCGCATTGTTCATTTTTTCAAGTGTCCGTGAGCTCTAACCACCAGCATGTGTGAGGATGAAACAGCATTAGCTCATCAACAACAATAACCATGAATCATAACAGTGAAGAACAACAAACAAACCTCCAGCAGATCCAAAAAGTCCGGTCTTTTCTGCGCAAGGCCTCTCGGAGCAGGCAAAGGCGAAGGTGCCTGTTGGAAAACTGTTTCCAATAACTGTTTCCACACCTTGCTGTCATCCAAACTGCGTGGCTATTATAAACCACAGAGAACAGAGGAACCATTGAACGATGAAAATAGATGGACTCGAGGTGAACTTCACAATAAGTGGCTGGAGTACAATGACATTATGGCCATGCCAAGTTCGCCTAGCCAAGCTCTAAGGTTGGCATCTCAGTGAAAGTAGGTAGCGTCTTCTTAAGGAATCCGTTCCTGGAGCTTGCCAGAGGACAGATCAGGTGCTGTTGGGGTAAAAAGAAGGCCAACACACCCTACAAGTAGATGACTCAAGGTGCAGTCACCTTAGCAAAATTTCAGTGAAATTTCACAGGTGAAAAGCTCTATTGTCTATTGTCAATAGTGTAACATTGCATGAAGCACAGCTCACACAGAAGTCATTTTCAAACCAAGCAGCTCTGTTGCTTAACATGGTGAATCTGTGTGACCAACTTGCAAAATCTGCGTGGGAAATTCTTTCTCCCTCAGGTGAAATTGGCGATCACGGCAATTCCTATTCAAATGACTTAATTTCGCCTACAGAAATTCTGACCATCAAACCATCAAATTCAGTCACAGTTCACACATCCTCCGATGGTTCCAAACCTGTGTGACTTTCTTTGTTCAGTGGAATGCAAAAGAAGATTCTACTATTATATATATATAATAATATTATATATGTAATATTTTGGGCAAGCAATTTGAAAAAAAAAACGTCATGCATTCCAATAATTTTACTATCAGCTATGGACATTGCATCCATTGCATACTATATTTTTGCACTGACCCAAATCAGAAACTCGGGGATCTAAGAAAATTCAGAGTTTCCTATTTGTAATTACGATTACCAAGATACTTGCAAAGTGACTGACTTGCATTAAAGGGTACTGTGACGGCCCCATTATACTTCAAGCGAAATTGAAGAATGATCTGGGGTGATGTCATTTCAAACAAAATCAGGCCAAAATATTGTTTGTTTGGAGTTTGTTTCTGGAGCTTGAAAAACTTGAAAAAAGAAGTTCACTCTAGCTGGTAAGCACCTTCGAAACAATACACCTTCTATGCAATAACGACCCAAACCATGATGCCCTAAAAAGCCCAGGTGACAACAGAAGAATCTGTTTGTTCAGAATCATAGGGGATACCATATATACACAACATTAAACGTTGGCGAACAGCTGCAAACATTTTCCATTTGAAGTGAAACATTCCTCCAGAAGGCCCTCTCTACTTCTGCAGGCTTCCTCTCGTTTCCATGTGGTATTTGTCCCCAGCTGAGCTCCAGATACTGCAAGAGCTGCAAACTTTCCCAAGAATACCATCCAACCGCATGGCGCTCCCTCATGTTTTCTCTCACTCTTTCTCTGTTCATCTCTCTCTTGTTCTCTTGTTCCTTCTCTCGTCTGACAGAACCCAGCTCGGCTCTGCGTCTCCTGGAACGGTGCTTCAGCAGCAACAGTTAGCATTTGTTTCGAAATGTCAAGTGACTGTTTGCATTTCCCGTAGGAACTGCCCTATCCATTTTTGTTCCTCATACTTGTCCAAACCTGGAAACATAGATCATTCTCTCACAGTCAGCATTTGCTTTATCTTTTTTTCCTGATGGCAAAATATAATCCTTGTTCAACAAATCACTGCTGTCTGGGACTAAAATGAAGTTAATCATGGTGAATGGGACTCATTTCTCAACAATTTGAGTGTGGTTGCAGGAAGAATGTGATTGTTAGTTGTAAATTGTCATTGGAAAGATGGCCCACTCTCACAAACGCTCAAGAAAACCATCACAAAGTCCTCCATCCACTAGAGGGCGATGCACATTAACCCCAAGACAGGGGTGAACACACCTTATACAGTGCTGTCATCTGATTCAGAAGCATTAATTTTTCCTCTGGCATGACTCGGCTCCATGATGAGTCTTAATTTATCAGGGAAATCAATTTCAGTAAAAAACATTTTTCCCCACGCCAGTCCGGCTGAGCCAGTAGTTCAGGTTTTATTTGCCCTGCCAATATTTTTACTGGCCTCACCACAATTGTTTTCTATTATTGTACATAATGTTTAAATAATAATAGTTATTATTATTATTATTATTATATTACTATTGTTATTTTTAAATGTTATTTTAAGTACAATAATATAAATATAAAAATAATAAAGGAATAATAATTATTATTATTTTATTTTATTCAATATTAATAATAACAAAAATATTATATATAACAATAGCAGTCTTTACTGGAACATAAACATTATACATAATAATATATTATTAATATAATAATAATAATACTATATAGTAATGAAGTTTTTAAAGAATAAAATAATAAATATAGTTGTCTATAAGTAACATAATATTTTTAAATAATAATAATACAATTATTTGCTATAAAATTCCATACTGTGCAAAAAAAAAAAAAGAGGTGATTTTTATCCCATTTTAACTATGCCTTCCTACAATTTCAACTAAACATCTATGCTAGACAATTTAATTTAACAGAACTTACAACAGTACTGTTCAATACATCCCAGAAAAACAAAATACATTTACATAATCAACAAACATAAGATGAAGGGACAATGTGTCACTGGCCCACCAGGTCAAGTGATCATTCCTTCAAATAGCCCAAACTCTCTCAAACTGGCCTAAGAGCATCGGGCCATCCTTATTATCAAGCCCCGATTATATTTTGGTCAACAGAATTTCTCTAAAGATATGTAAACTCAAAAACTGAAAGCTCATTGCATACAGGAAGTCCATGTATCTGTACTGATGCACTCATTGAACTGTAGAATGTGTGGGCGTGCATGTTGGCACCCAAGCTTGTGTAGATCTATGAGCTTTAAGCTTATTTATAGCCTCTCATAATTAAGACAATTTCATAATGTGGGTGTTGTGCTGAGATGTGTATGTTTGCACATCTATTTAACTATAAAATAGTTCTGCCAAATGGGATTACAGGAACCCATGACAGAACACCTGGCAAAACTATTGCTAAAAAGTCATTTTTGATGGGATTGTTGTCTTTTTGTCATCCTTAGAAGATGCATAGTCTTAGAAGAGACCCTCGCTTATGTTGAGAACTGACAGCCATATATAAACAAGAACTAAAGTTTCTCATAACAGCATGAAATCCCCTCATATCTCTGCAAGGCCTTGCGGTATGAGAGCGACTTGCATTGCGACTGGCTGAGACTTTTAACTCACCACCTTTAGAAAGTGAAAAGGAAAAGCAAGTGTGAGAAGACAAAGCTGTTTTCTTGTGACAATAGGGCTAATTAATGTGTCTGTGGCCATAAATAACCTTTGTGAGCTCAAGAAATAATGGCGGGGATGTTCACTGAGGGCATCCATCTATTGTAGACACGGAATCCACCTGCTCACTCAATGAAGCCACAGGGTATCCAGTGAAACCTTCTCATTGTGAAGAACTTCACGAATGTTCTTTGTTCATTGTCAGTGTGGTGTGACATCACTATAGTTCTAATCTATTTTGATGTGCAGCTCCCAAAATGCCAGCCAACTATGAAGCAAATATCACTGTTGAATACTAAATTCTGTGTCTACTGAGTTCCCGTTGACAGAAATAATATAGCTCTTTGAGCATTATTTTCTTAATCTACACTCGAATACCTCATGGTGATTTGATATTAGATATTTTGGGGGGCACATTTATGAAACAGCACATTTAGTTGCATAACAGCTGCCTCATAGAACATATTGTCTGAAGGACCTTCAGAAAGTGTCAATCCCTCTGCCCCACTTCCCCTCACATTCTTCTTCTATAGACAATTGTAGTCTTCACCAAAATAGCCTTCCCTTCCCCATAGGACTGCAGCGCATTGTACGTCATAGGATCACCAGCTATAGATCTAGATTGTAATGCTCATAAGATCTCTAGCTGTCTAGATATAGTCAACATCACAAGCTGTATGGATCTAGATTGATCACTCGTGAAATTACCAACATTTTATTGCAATGTGAATCACAGCTGTCAAGATCCATACTGTAAAATTCATGAAAGCACCAGCAATGCATCAATCTAGGTCTAAATTGTATCACAATGGGAATGGCCAGCTATTTGGATCTAAATTGTCTAGAGCTATCCAGATGTAGACTGCATCACAATGAGGATCATTAACTATCTAGATCTCAATTGCATCAATCGTGACATCACCAGCTGTCAGGATCTACACTCTTAAAAATAAAGGTTCCAGAAAGGGGTTTTTACAGCAATGTTATAGAGCAGTGTTTCTCAACCCTGGTCCTGGGCGCCCCCCAACACTGCACATTTTGTATGTCTCCCTTATCTGACACACCCATTTCAGGTCCTGGAGTTTCTTTTAATGAGCTAATGAGTTGAATCAGGTGTGTTTGATTAGGGAGACACACAAAATGTGCAGTGCTGGGGGGCACCCAGGATCAGGGTTGAGAAACACTGTTATAGAGGAACCATTCTGGCTTCCACAAAGAATTTTTCTTTGAACAGTTCTTAAAAGAAACATTTTTTCTTAGTGTAAAGAACATTTTAATACTCTAAATAACCTACGTCTACGTTTGTGCAATGGAAATGTTCCATGGATGCTAAAGATTTTTCACAAAACCATAGTTGATGCCAAAAAAAATTTTGATGTTGAAGGTTCTTCATGGAATCACTGATGCCAAAAAAGGATCTGTAGACTCCATCACAAAAGGGACAATCAGCTACCTACATTCTCAAAAATATAGGTTCTTTATTGGCATTGATGATTCCATGAAGAACCTTCAACATCCATGGAAACCCAACACAGTGTGTTAAGGTGATGGCATATTTTTATAAGCCAACCCAGACATTACCATCACCCTGGTTCCCTCAACAAAAACCCACAAAATATTTTTCTACTGGTTTCTTGGTTATTTTAGAAAAAAAAGTTCTGTGACAAACAAAAGTTTATGATTCTTACATGTTTTGTTCTTCAAGATATGAACAACATCATGGTTGCACGACTTCAACGTCACAACTATTAAGCTTCAGACAACATTTTCTCTGAAATTGGAGTTAGAATAGTTGGCAAGAGCGCATTTCTTGGTTTTAGGACTCAATTCTCATGTCTTTTCCTAGTTTTTATCACAACAGAGATAATTAGCCAAAGATCTAAAATGTATAGACTCCAGTTAGGTTAGTGCCATATTTAACTTGTAGTAGCATATTTAACAACATACGATTGTTCAGCTGATGAAACGTCTGATGAATCCTGCACCTGTAGGTCCACTTTTTTGCAGAGTTTAGTTCTAGTCCTAATCAGACACACCTGAACCAGCTAATCAAGGTCTTCAGGATCACCAGAAACTTCCAGGCAAGTTTGTTGGGGCAGGTTGGAGCTAAATTCTGAAGGACATCGGCCCTCCATGAGCAGAAGCATGTAGATCTAGACTGTACAACCTCTACATAGATCATAACAGTATCAACCCTATGTTAGAGTAGACAGTATCATCCATGGATCTAGGCAGTACCGCCCCACCTGTAAAAAAAAAAAAGTTTTCAATATACAGTATAGAAAGCCCACAGATACCCTTCTGTTGCAGTTCCCATCCAGCCAGTGGTGACTGACGGTAAAAGCACCACAGAAAGCCGATAGTTGGACAAACTGACTGAAGCTCACAGCAGCTGTGTGGCCACTTTAAGATGTGGTTAGGCAAGGGGGCAGGTGACATGACAACATAACAACAGTACAGACACACATGAGTGGTAAACTGACACACACAGTCAGGCAGGCAGGCACTCTTTAAATAGGCTTTCAATTCAGAATTCCCCTAAAATTTCAGCCCCAAGGCAAATAAACAGAAGGAAGTTAAAACCATATTCAAAAGGACACAAAATAATAATTTGCATTCACTCACACGCCTGTTGAGCACTGAACTGTTAAAAAAAAAAAGCAGCAGCATTGCTGCTCTCCAACAATATGACATGACAGCATGACAGAAATGATCCAGGATTAATTGCGTTATGTAATTTGGTGTCCAAGTTGAAAAATGGGTCAAAATAATAAATACCTTTTTATCATTTTATGCACTGAAGTGACCTTAATGATTAACTGTTTTGTTGATGCTCTGATATTGTGATGAATTCTATGTGGTTATAGCTATATATATATATATATTCAATATCCATAACCGCAAGTATGAGTCATGCAAATTTTCAAGTACAGGTGATTCTGACAACATATTCCTCGAGTCTTTGGATTCATCAACCAACACTTAAACAGGACTGGATTGTATCTCAGAGGTCCATCTATGTATGAACTCGTTTTAAATTGAAATTCATTCAAATGCATCCAACCTGTTGGCTGGAGCTGTGCTATCTGGTTGGGCAATCAGCAAGACTTCTTTATATGCCTTTTTGATAATTGCAGGAATGTCTGGAATCGTTATCGTTAAAGCAACATTGTTTCCTCGACTACCCGGTAGGCTAATTGTCCGTGGCTCATGCATATGTGAGTTCTTGTGCCAAAAAGTTTTATCGCAAACACAAAACAATACAGTTTTCATCTCTGTACTTGCTATGGACCGTTTCGTTTGCACAAAGTGCTCAATTTGAACTTTACAGTGGCTGATTATGAATCATGACCACAAAATGTATTTCAACAATATGCAGGTCTCTCTCTCAAAGCGATGAAATTGAATCAATGAAATTAAATTAAACTTATAATAAATATATAATATTTATATTTAAAATATAAAATATTTTCATATATTCATTTTTTTAATTTGTTTGAACCAATTAAAACGTTTGCAATATTAACATATTTTTTAAATAAGTATAATTTAAATAAGGCTGCATTTATCTGATTAGAAATACAGTAAAATTGTGAAATATTATTACAGTTTAAAATAACTGTTTTCTATATATATTAAAAAAATTAATTTATTCCTGTCAAGCTGAATTTTCAGCAGCTATTACTCCAGTCTTCAGTGTCATATGATCCTTCAGAAATCATTCTAATATGCTGATTTGATGCTCCGTAATTATTGATACTCATTTTTTAATGGTTCTTATTATTATCTATATTGAAAACTGTTTTTTCCTGTTCATATCTTTGTGGAAATCATGATACATTTCCATAAATAATTTTTTCAGGATTCTTTGATGAATAGAAATTTGAAGAACAGCATTTATTTGAAATAGAAGCCTATGTAACATTATAAACAACTTTGTCTTTTGATCAATTAAATGTGTCCTTGCTGAATAACACTATTAATTTCTTTAAGAAAATAAATTATATATATTAGAATTCAACTAATTAATATTTACTAATTAATATTAACTTATTTACATGTATAATAAAAGTAATTAATGTATTAATATATTGAATATTATATTATTGTTTTATACTTATTATTACTAATTAACTGTAATTAATGTGCTACACTGACAGTCCTGTTTTAAACCTGATGAGGGCAGAACATTTTGATTGACAGGTAAGGGGTTAAAACACAATCTTGCCACACTGTTTTTAGAACCAATGATGAGATCCTCTAAACCACATGAAGGCGCACCTGGTTCCAATAATTCTGAGAAAATGCCTTTGCTCATTCTCCATGCAATCAAAAAAATGAGTGTACAATGGTAGAGTGAAAGGGATTCTTTTCTTGTTTGGAGCAGTCACTCGTGCATACTCTTGGCTGGGGTCTGACAGCAGGGCTGCCTGACTGCAGTTCTCATTAGACTGTAAATATGATGTGGTTTGGAGGAGAGAGCCAGTACATATGGAGCTGTATGTGCGCCGCTGTCTGATGTGCGTTCAAAAACCACTGATACACACAGAGCTTCATTATATAGCGGAGAGAGGAGGAGAAGAACATGCAGACATGGAATGGGGCCGTTTTGAAAGGTCCAGGTTGACTTTGGAATAATTTAGCAACGGAGAATCCTGGTACCAGAAGAACTTTAACAACGTATTCTGTACACACTCACACACCAACAGAGATACTGTAATATCCTCTCCATATTAAGAATGGGTCACAATGGGTAACTGACTATCTAAATATATAACTGGATAAGAATATAAATAAATAAGAATATGTTATAAATAAATAAGAACCTTATATAATATCTAATATAATCTAATCTAATATAAATATTTACCTATGTATTATATTATTCATATATATATATTTTTAATTATTATAAACTTATTAAAAAATATATATATATATATGTATATATACATATAAATCTAATTTAGATGATCTGTCTATAAATAAAATAGTTTATCTAAGTCGCTAGTTTATCTAAGCCGCTTTGGATAAAAGCGTCTGCTAAATGACTAAATGTAAATGTATCTT
>NW_015505210.1:3861867-3889752 GCF_001515645.1 Sinocyclocheilus grahami | reverse complement strand
ACACACACCCTAATTATAATTTATATATTATTATAAATTATAAACACTCATAAAAATGTATAGGTAAAGATATCAACCAACCAACTACTCGCTTCTGAAAACACATCCCTACACAATATTACAAAATCCATGTCTTAAAATGTAAGTTGAGCTCCGTTCATTTCCTGTCCCCAAGCATCACTCATGAGCTGATTGTAGAGGTGATATATAAACGATTTGAATTACAATTACTACCTAGCTGATTTTATAAAGTCACAATGGCAGAAAGTGAACCACCCACTTCACGTTTCTATTACCTTTGGGCCTGCAACCAGGTGACTGTGCATATTTGACACAGTTGGTGCTTGGTGGCATCCGAGCCTTGAGCGGACAACACGCGTTCAAATTACACAGCGCTTCATTCGCTGAACAACTCAGCAAGCATGACCCGAGTTCCCAAAATAGTCTGACAGGTACAAGGCTAAATGTCTGCGAAGAAAAGGAATCGATTGCGAACGTGAGTGTACAATTCCCTTTAATCAACAAAACGTAATGCATATCCGCCGCACTTGGGCATAATATGGACCCGGAAACCACAACAATTGTTTTGCTCCCTTAAGGTTTCTCACACAAAGGTACCTCTCGTATCAATATTGGTCAGGGGACCCTCCTGCGCCTGCAGAGGCTCAGTATTAAATTTGGCTCTTTGTGCAGCCGGGGGATTTCCAGCCTGTGAAATGGTGAGATGGATGGGAATGGGCATTGCTCCTCTGGGCAGAGTTACTGTCGCTGTGTGGGAAAAGGTCTCTCTTTCGCTCTCTCACACGAGTCGGGAATGACTGTCTCAGTCTTTCCTTTACCTATAACTCAGTCTGTCTCTCTGTGCCTGTCTTGTCTTCCTCTCTGGGAATAGGTAGAGTAGATACAGTTGGTCGATCAAGTGATTGTTTTCAAGTGACATCCAGAGTAGACGTCTTCTCCTCTCCTGTCAACTCGGTTCTGGTTATGGATCAAACTGGGCAATGGAGCAGAGATGTCCACGCCAACAGTGCATCATCTTTCTGTTGCTTCAACAGCTTATAGACAGAAGTTGTTGGGCAATATCTTGAAAAACATTCAATCTGACCATACATTAAGCAATATCACAAGCAAGAAAGCTGATATACACTAAAAATGGAGTAGCATTTAGTTTGAAATATTTTTCACTGCTAATTTCACAAATAATTACAAAGAAACGACAAGTACTTTAAGTATTTAAGATAAGAATTTTCTTGTAAACCCTACTGCAATAAACTTTTTTTTAAAATATTTTTTTAAGTGTAAATTTGTACAGTCTTAAGTGTCAGTTTTCTAAATTGAGATTTACACATTATCTGAATAAATAAGCTTTCCATTGATGTATGGTTTATTAGCATAGGATAATATTTGGCTGAGGTACAACTATTTGAAAATCTGAGGGCGCAAAAAATCTAAATATTGAGAAAATCACCTTTAAAGTTGTCCAAATGAAGTTCTTAGCAATGCATATTACTAATTAAAAATATTTAAAAAGTTTTGATATATTTACAGTAGGAAATTTACAAAATATCTTCATGGAACACGATCTTTACTTAATATCCTAATTATTTTTTGGCATAAAAGAAAAATCTATAATTTTGACCCATACAATATATTTTTGGCTATTGCTACAAATATACCCCAGCGACTTAAGACTACTTTTGTGGTCCAGGGTCACATATATGAGGAAATTGCATGGCTTTATGCTTAATTTATGCACCTGCACTGTAAATACAATTATTTTTTCAGTGTGTTAGCAATGATCATAGTTGAAATGGTCTACAAAATCTTGTGTCAAGATATTCTATCAATAACATATTTCAAAGCAATATAATCTGACAATGACGGTATCACCCTTCTTATTCTGTCTAGTATCGTCTACAAAAGCCTCTGCAAAACTCATACAGCTCTTTTGCGTACAATGAAAGTGAATGAGAACGGTGCTGTTGAGTTGCAAAAATGACAAAAAGAATACAATAGCTTTGATACAAATGTGATTTGGATGAACTAACCGTTTAATTGAAAGGAAATGGCAACTTTCTCCTTCAGACAGGCTACGATTCATTCAGACTATAGTGCGTTATTCATCCCTATAGTCTGTTAAATGGAATTTTACAAGAGCACATGTTTATGCAGCATTCATGAGCACCCGGACAGGGAGATAATTAGATATCCTCTCACAAAGAAAGAAGCAACAGACAAAAAAAAAAAAAGACGCCCATTCTTTGGCTGGATTCTTACATGACTGATGCATGAGGAATTTACAGTAGCTGATGGATTCGAATAATAATGTCAGTCTTGTCATTTTACCTGCTAAAGATGCCACATTATTTTGGGGGGATCAAATGTAAATCCCACATTGATCAACCATTAATATTAATGCTGGCAGTCTATGGTGTATAGCCAATACACTATACTGTTCACAAGTTTGGGTTCGGTAAGATTTTTCATGTTTTTGAAAGAAGCCTCTTATGATCACCAAAGCTGAATTTATCTGATCAAAAATACAGTAAAAAACAGGCATATTGTGAAATATTATTACAATCTCAAATAACTGTTTTGCGGTTTAATATATTTAAAAATGTAATTTATTACTGTGATGCAAAGCTGAATTTTCAGCATTACTCCAGTCTTCAGTGTCACATTCAGGATTCTTTAATGAATAAAAGGTTCAAAAGAATAGCATTTATTTGAAATAGAAATCTTAACATTAGAAATGTCTGTATTGTCACTTTTGATCAATTTAATACATCACTGCTGAATAAAAGTATTAATTTCCTTAATTTAAATAAACTTTTGAACAGTAAATAAAAGCAACAATACACCACAAACACAACGATTCTGACACTTGCCAATAATACTAAAGTTTATACACACATTTGAAACCATAAATTCATAATATTCATATAAAAATTAAAACACTGAATAAAAAGCACCTCTCTTCAACTTGAGGATACAAGGATATCTGGATTAAAAAAAAAAAAAAAAAAAAACACTTTATTTAATTTAATTTTTTTTTTTTTTACCATCAAAACCATAGTTTTCATCCTTATTATAATTAGGGCCCAAGCCCCAAGGGGCGAAAGGGCCCTACTGTTTTTCTGAGGATTCTTCTTTTTCTTCTTCGTCAAGGTTTTTGGGGCCCTTAACATGCTCAAAAATGGGCACACACCTTGGAATCCGCAACCATGTAGCTTTATATATTGTTCTGTGTGTGTGTTTGTGTTTCACACTCTTCATGTTACAGCGTAACCCTTTAATTGCTGAAACCCTTAAAACCAGACTGCCAGAGGGTTACTGTAAATGCATGTGCCCGCTGTGCACTGTTTTCCTGATGCCACCGGGGTGGCGGTTTCGCTGGTTGCTTGGGCCCGTAATCGCTGCTTGCAGCTATATTTTATTATTATTACTAATAGATTTATGAAATCAAAAATATACAGAAGATATATCTATCTATCTATGAACGAGTCTATCTTTGATTGAATTTATGAATGAATTATGTTGAGGCTGACACCAAGTTACCCCAATTGTATTGTATTCAAATGATCTTTGGTTACCATAATTGTAAACTGGCGTGTCATTATTGTTTGTGTTAATAAGATCAGACGATGGCTGTCGGGCCGTGTGCTGGCCCCATCGGCTTGCTACAGCAGGTGAGCTGACATTCACCTCAAAGCTGCTGCACTCGTGTCACTCCGCAGCCTGGCTCATTATGGTATTAAGCACAGCCTAGTCCAGTCACATCACGATTCCTGGCCGGTCTGCCCTCGAGGGGCCGGCTCCACGCGGCCCTTTGCCTCTCTGAGCGCCAACGGCTCTCAAAGCCCTCCTCAAATGTGTCACATTCCACATGACACCCAATTCAGTGGCAGCCGACTTTCTCACAGAACTTTAAAACACTATTTTTCTTTGAATGGGAGTTTCTCCTTTGTTGTGCGGGACCATGCAGCCAGGCCCCTAGCAACTTCCCCGACCAGGAATGCCACTGGAATTCTTAGGCAGTGCTTGCCAACTCCGGCTACCAGGTAAAAGGGATTAGGGCAGCTTTATCCCTTAGTCAAGAATGCGGAATGGATGAACTCCTGACCAAAGAGACGAGGTTGACGTTCAAAGTGTCATCGCGGAGCGATGCTCCGACATGTTCTTTCTAACTGCTGACTATCTGATAGGATCGATCTGGTTTCCACTCGCCCGTCACCTGACTGTATGGTAAATAACAGTTGTCACTTTCAATTGAAACGTGAGACCGCAAACCGTTCGAAAAGGGTAGCGATGACAATATCCTGAGTGCTTTGTTCCTCAAAATTAAGGGAACAGATTTTAAAAATGAATAACAGAATAAAGCCTTTATGTCAGAAACGTTAAAAGGCTTCCCATGAAGCTGTGACAATGGAGGATGTTACCATTTAGCAAACACTGTCCTGAAGTGACTTAGTACAGGGGGTTTTTAACTTTTTAATGCTAATGACACACAAATATGATGATCCATTAAACTGATCATAAGTGACAGTAAAGATATTTAGAAAAGATTACAAAAGATTTCTTTTGAACTTTCTATTCATCAAAGAACACAAAAAAAGTCAAATGTTAAGCAGGTTTCAAGATTGATACTAATAATAAATGTTTCTTGAGCAGCAAATCAGCATTTTAGAATGATTTCTGAAGGATCATGTGACACTAAAGAATGGAGTAATGATGCTGAAAATTCAGCCTTGCTTCACAGGAATAAATTGCATTTTAAAATACATTCAAATAGAAAACTGTTTATTTGAATTATAATAATATTTCACATTTTTTATCAAATAAATGCAGCCTTGGTGAACAAGAGACTTATATATGTCGAAAACGTTAAAAGGCTTCCAATGAAGCTGTGACATTGAGATCAAAGCGCAGCCACTTATAGGCTCAGTTTACTGTCCCTTCACAAAGAAGAGAATCTGTTTCTACAAAACATGTCACATAAATGCCTTGAACGGAGCCAAACATGCAGCAATGATTATTCTGGAGGATTTTTTGATGCCTGCTTCACATAGGCACATCGGTATACTATTTAGAGCAATCGGGTAATCTGAACTGAGCTGCACAGGAATGCAGCTTTCGTTTACGCTGATGTTTGGGGAGCTATGGAGCAAAGGAGTGGGAACCGAGAAAGTCATGGGAACAGACCCAACGTTCTGTGCATGCCAGTGATGTCAGAAGGAGCTGCAGTCCACACTATTGAGACGCTATAGGCAGGAGGATGTTACTTTATTAGCTACCATCTAGCAAACGCTTTCAACTCTTTTCAACACTGATAATAATAATAGATTTTTTAAACAGCAAATCAGCATATTAGAATGATTTCTGAAGGATCATGTGACATTGAAGACTGGAGTAATGACAACTGAAAATTCAGCTTTGCATCACAGGAATAAATTGCAATATTATTGTTTTTACTGTATTTTTGATCAAATAAATGCTGCCTTGGTAAGCATAAGAGATTACTTGCAAAAACACTTTAAAAACTTTTCTGACCTCATACTTCTTAACTGTAAAGTATATTTCAAATTGTGAAAAATAGTATAGTGTTCCAAAGAAAATGTCCAAAATTTGAATTTTTACGTTTAAATTACAATTTTAATTAAAAAGAATATTTAAATTAATTATTTTAAAAGGGACATCATAAGCAAAATTCACTTTTGTTTGCATATAAATGTGTCTCAGCAGTGTGGACACAACCACCCTACAATGATAAAAGTCAATTCACTCCTTTTTTTAATCCCTAAAAAACCCAAACAGTCTCAATTACCAAGCCATTTTGATTTTCTGAGCAGCATGACGTCATACTGCTCAGGCCCCGCCCACGACTGCTGACGGACTGTCCCATATTAGCATATTTGCACCCTCAGCCAGTTGTACGCTGTCCACCATTTTCTCCGCACTCGAGCAGCTGTGGCGACATGTTTCGTAAGCAATGCAGGCATTTTAAATAGTAAAACGTAAATATTTTTATATTTACTTAATTAGTAAATTATTCATAAAATAGTAAGTAAGTAATAGTTAAGTCTGCATTTCAGCCCAGGCCCCGACTTTTTTACGTCCCTAGGGCCAGGCTTCTGGCCAATTTTCACGTCATAGTTCAGACGCGGGCCGGGCCCCAGCAAAAGTAATTACCATGAATGTGTCAGGGGGAAATAGTAAGGAGATATTTGAATTATTTACTAATAAACTAGGCCTAAAAGGGTGTTGTTTTACACGACTGTTGAGGAATTTTAACCAAAGTGTGTTATAGACATTTCATGAAGGCAATAAAGAATCATACCAATTTGTGGAAAATGGGCATCCAATGTCCCCATTAAAAAGAATTAAATTAAAATGAAATAATTTATTTAAAAAAATTTAAAAACTTGTATTATAATTTTTTTAATATAAAAATACAATAAAATACTCAAACTAATTATTAAAATAATATCTTGAAAATATTTACTTTGTTGTTATTAATATCAATAGTGATTTTCCAATATAAATATAATACTTTCAATTCAATTAAATTTAAAATCATTAGTACAACACTTTAACAATAATATAATTTCAAAGTAGCTGTATGGAAAAATGACTCCATTCAAGCAGTAAGCATGCAATAAGCCGATGGAAAAATTTATTATTTATGATTTATGAACACTTTTTTCCACCTTGGGTATGTGACATTTCCGAATGAAACTAGATATTTAACAAGAAACAAATGTAGGGCATAACGAAAAGACTTTAGCTGTGAAGTCACCCATATGTGTGAAGAAACTAAATGAGACACTATTTCATATAAAGGCTCTGATGCAACCAAAAGTTCATAAATTCAGTGGCACTGCAGGTCTAGAAGACCAAACGACTGAGGCCTTCGGTGCTGCTCTGTTGGCAACCTGTTGCCAAAATGGCCTTTCACAAACTCAAAAGAGAAGCAGAGCTGCACCACGAGCAAATGCAAACCACTTTCTTTGATTCTGATTTATAAGGCAGAGGAAATATGAAAAGTGGATTTCTCAGAAATTCTTGTGGGGCATAAAAGAGGAGGGAAAAACAACAACACCACACCAAGTGCAGAGCAAGCATCTATGTTGGTTAGGTGATAGGGGCTTTTTCCACCCTGCCAGCCTGGGCCCTGAGCCCATACCACATGAGAAGAGGGTGGAGCAACACATGCGCTAAAACCCCTCATCTACACTATCAGAGTACTCAAGAGTTCACGCTTCAAAAAGAATGCAAAGTTATCATAAAAGTGGTCCATACGACTTGTGCACTATGTTCCAAGGCTTTTGAAGTCTGATAGTTTTATATGAGAATCAGACCCAAATTAAATTAAATGTTTCCCTCCAAAAGGCTGTTAACCAATGCGAGTAAATCAATCAATCAGTGAGTTGAACTTCAGAAGTGGATCAATCTGATGTCAGATTAGAGTGAGCTGCTTTATTTGAAAAAGATCCAAATCAAAAGATTCACACACAGCTATGAAATAATAACTTGCAATATAGCACATGATCACAATTATGACACTTGCACGGCACTTTTTTTTGAGTCATTTTCAAGCTTGAAAGCTCCTGTTCAGGCAAGAATATTCTTTCAAAAGTCCTCTTTTTTATTCCACAGAAACAATAAATCATACAGGTTTGCAAAGATGTGTAAATAATGTATTAAGCATTGTAATTGTATTATAATTGATATACTATTATATTCTGAATATTTGGATTTTTTAAATATATATTTTCTGTTTTCAATTTAATTTAGTTCAAGTTTTAGTAATTTTGTTGTGTTTTTGTTGTTTTTATTAGGTTTTATAATATGTCTGCATGTTTTTGTTATTTTTTTTTATTAGTTTTAGTTTATTTAGTTTAGTTATTTTAATACTTCAAGTTAAATGAGAAATACTGATTTGGCAATTAGCTAAAATAAAATAAGTTGGTTTTTGTTTGATTAAGTTTATTTTATTTCAAGTAAAAAGTGTAAGTAATTATAATAACCCTAATATGAATGTATATTAAAGATATAATGTATATAAGTATACATGTATATAGTATGTGTGTGTGTAAAACTTAATTTTTGTTTTATTCTGTAAACTACTGATGACATTTTTTGCAAATTTGTAATAAAAATTTTGTCATTTAGAGCAGGGGTGGCGAACGTCGGTCCTGGAGAGCCGCAGCCCTGCTAAGTTTTGCTTCAACCCTAATCAAACACACCTGAACAAGCTAATCAAGGTCTGAACGGTTACTAGGGAGCTACAGGCAGGTGAGTTTTAATTAGGGTTGGAGCTGATCTCTGCCGGGCTGCGGCTCTCCAGGACCGGAGTTCGCCACCCCTGATTTAGAGCATGAAATGACAATTGATCAAAATAACAAAAAAACATGCCATGCCAAAAGATGTTTATGTTCATTTTTAGACAACACAAACCCACTGTTTTAACCTCAGAGGAGTTAAAACATTTTTTTGGTGAAATACCCCTGATTTTCAATCACAACAAATTAAAACGCTTGTTATTTTGACCAATTGTCATTTTCTGAAAAAAATTAATAAAATTCTCTGACAATATTTTTATTTGAAATTTGGAAGAAATTTTATCAGACCTTTATGGAATAAAACAAATATTAATATCAGGGTAGGTGATTTGGTTCAAAAACAGTGGGATGGGATCTTATGCTTTCAAAGCTAGTTTGCTATTGCTAGCCTTTCCGAAATATCCTACCCTACCTTTAACATTTTACTCAAATCCATACCTAGTAAACCAAGTGAATTTTGAGTAATTTTTTTAAATAGCTGTATATATATATATATACACACACACACATACATATTTATACACATATAATTTTTTGAAAGAAATTATACTTATCCGTGCACTGGATGTAGAGCCCCTGTGGGTGGGATGCTGTGAGCAGTCTTGCTCTCTGCCCTGCCTCCCAACTGATGCATCTCACAAGGCAAGCAGCCCAAGGTTAACATCATCAACGCATGCCAGAAGAGCACCACATGCACTTCCTGTGGAATCCAAAAGATGACCTCCACACTACATTTCAAAGGCAAACTGCAGGAATCTGACAACTTCAAAGAACTGTTCACCCCAACATTTTGACAGCTCTCCTTGACATGTTCATGAAAGAAGTTGTGAACAAATCATTCTTTTGAGATGAATCTGTTTAATTAATCAGATGTTTCAGTTCACAAACCAGGGGCCAGTTGCATAAACTTCGTTACCACTATGTTAAAACTGTGCCTTAAGAACTAGTTTGACCAACTAGCAGTTAGCCAAGAGGTAATCAGTCTTACTTTTCTAATTCAAATTGGGCCAATCTACCTTTCTGTAACAGACTTTTAAAAGTTATGACCAGTCTTAAACAAATTTGATGACTAAATTTTAAGACTAGTCTAAGCAGTTTATACAACCGGGAAAAGGGTACAAAAGTTGTGGGGCGGTACCTTTTCATAAGGTACACCTTTGTATCTAAAGGGTCCATATTGGTACCTTAAAGGTACATATTAGTACCTAATAGCAATGTATTTGCATAGAGAACAGCAACTAACGTGTTGTTCAAAATCTTTCCTTTCATGTTCTGCAGAAGAGAGAAATTCATACAGGTTTGAAATGACCTGAGTGTGATAATGACAGAATTAAAAATTTGAGGTGAACTGTCCCTTTAAGTCTGTTTTTTAAAAACCTTATACTGATCTGCCTCCAAAATCAAAATGTTGTAAATTTCTCTCCTCTTACAGTACATAAACTATTCTTCCATTCTGCCTCCTCTCCATGCATGTCCCTCTGGCCATGTTTGTGCATATCCATGTCGGTATTGTCTGGAGGGAAAAACCCAGATGTTCCCTCGGCTGACAGCATTGTGCTCGGCTGATGTACAGCCTCGATTATCTGCGCCGCCCCTCAGCTCTCTCTGTCCCTTCTCTTTCTGATCTACACTAGGCAGTCTTTGCTCCCAGCTTCGGCTGTTCCTAAAAACCCTGAATGTGGGCCGGAAGATATGCTACGCTAGCTCCAGAATGCAAAAACTTCTGGCTGAGAGAACCTCCGACAGTGGTGCAGTATGATGTACATAATACTACTCAGGGATGAAAGTTTTCCGTCGCTACGACGGATTTCCGTCAATTGGAAAAAATGAGGAGAAAAGAAACATGTAGCACATTTGTTGTTCTGCCGGCACACCAAAAATCCTCCCCGCCACGGCTGCAGCTTCTCACTGACAACATAACGCCGCTCGCATCATTCACAGTCGGGTTATTAACAGAGAACACAGAGCAGGTCTTGAATTTCAGGCGCGGGATTGCGGCTATTAATAATAATTCTACTCATTCCCGCAGGTTCCGCTCTTATAACGCGATGACAGATGACGGAACGTATCATTTGCACGCGCTTTTGAGTCTTGAGAACTCTCATTTTCTGTGCGCCCACAGATCGCGATGAGTGACAGATTTTAATAATTCTTAAAGGAGTTTGCAAATGTGATATTGATTTAATAAAACAGTTCAATAAACATGTACTGCCTGATTTTGCTCTATTTCATCAACGAAAATAGTTCCAAATAAAGTAACAGCTCAGCCGCTGCGCATCTCTAAAAGCAAACACAGTGTTTCATTCATGAATGAAAGTGCGTTTTTGAACGAATCTAGTGAGTCAGTGATTCATGATTACCCATTCATAAAGACAGTCAATTGCTTCACTCCTGAATGAATCAGCCATTCAAACGAATCAATTGAATGAATGATTCAGTGATATAATCAGGGATTTGCCGCCACCTGCTGGCGGTTTCAGTTAAATTTTTTAGGTATAATTGCAGTTATTTAAATAATTTAATATATCAAAATGTTATATTTAAAACATTAATCTCCACATGAATTTATGAATATAATTGCACTCATGCCACCTCTGAGCCTCATTGAATGTCTGAAAATTTACCTACAAGCCACTTGTGTGTTCTTCTGTGCCACCTCTGTAGTTACCAATAATTAATACTAATTTCATCATTGGTAACTTATTTGTCTTATTCTACTTCTTATTATATTGTTTTAAATAGAAATTCTAAAAAGCTTATAAACATAAATTTTTGAATTTGACAGATGAAAATTATGCCATTTCAAAGGTAAAAAGAAAATGCCCCTGTAAATCACTTCACCTCATAGGAAGGCTAATTTTTGATCAGAATTTTTGATTATTGATCAGAAGGTGCTCCTTAATTTTTTTTAATTAGGAGGACAAGCGCTCCTGAATACAAGAAGCTGTGGAATGGGGTTTGGCCGAGGAAAAATTTTCAGTCAAAAGATTTTTTTTTTGCTTTAACCCCTGACTACTACAACAATTATTACAACTTTTGTTTAAAAGAATAATCACACAATACGCTATTTCTTCCATGTTTTAATTTTAATGGTAGACCCTTTGTTTGCCAAAAAATAAAGAGTTTAACCCTTTAAAATAAAGAGTTTACTGTGGGAGTACTACACTCAACCAACACCAGGGAAGGCAGTTTTTGTCAGAGCCCTTGTTATTCTTAATTTTGACATTAATTTTCATTTTTGCACCAGACATATATATCGGTTCAAAATATCGGTTATCGGTCTACTTGATCTGTAATAATCGGTATCGGCATCGGCCTTGAAAAACACATATCGGTCGACCCCTACCAACAAGACCTCCAGTATTACATAGCAAATTGTTTATCATGCATTATAGCTATTGGAAAGAGCAGAGGACAGGGTTTCTAAAAAAAAAAAGGTACTCAAACATTTGGGTCAGTGATGTATAAGAGTGTCCATGATAAAGAAAATATTTGTAAAAATCCAGTTTAAAACATGTTTTGGTTCTTAGAAATGTACAGTACTTTTTGTTTTATGTTGCTTTCATATGGTTTTGAAAAGCTTTTATATAATTTTCAGGAAAATTTTAAATTGAATGAATAAAAATGTAATGTGTTGGAACCATCGATTAAAAATTAATAATCTAGTCTATTTTTTTCCTTAAGGTCTGCCCAGTTTTTTTGTCATGGTGGCCTCATATGGTTTTGAAAAAAGTTATACAATAAAAATTTATAATGTATTTTTCTTACACCTTTTTCAAAAAAGTTTAGAATTATCAAGTTTTTTCCCACAAATATCATGAATTAATTAGT
The DNA here is from genome assembly GCF_001515645.1 of Sinocyclocheilus grahami. NCBI lineage: Eukaryota > Metazoa > Chordata > Actinopteri > Cypriniformes > Cyprinidae > Sinocyclocheilus > Sinocyclocheilus grahami. The sequence goes on along the minus strand of NW_015505210.1, from coordinate 3,877,579 downwards.
AAAACAAGCTTTTAGGGAGTCGCACCACATGACATGAACCTAAACTAACCTTGCCTTTTCATAAAAAGGTCATATAATCTGCTATTTTAAGAGACTTCTCAAATATTATGAATTATTAATCAAATATAAAAATCATATTTAATAGAATTTCGGAGGAGTCACAACCATATGACATTTGACAACCTAAACCACCTTGCCTTGTCACAAAAAGGAAAACATTTTTGATATTTAAATAATTAAACAAGATACTTCTCAAATATAATTCATTAATAATTCATAAATACAAAAATAATTAGTAATATAATTTTTGTGGTCACACCACATGACATTTCAGAACCTGTAGTAAACTTGTAATAAAAAAGTCACATTTTTTAAGATCATGAATTATTAATTCATACAGTAAATATCATCCGTTATTAAATGAATGCACCACATGACATTTTAAAGGTCAAATTATCTGATATTTTAAAACTTAATGACCTTGACACAGTCATGGAGGTCTGCAGGGCTCGCTCTGTGATATCCTCTCCTGTTTTAATTTTTTTTTCCTGAATATTGGTCACACCACATGACTGCTGCATTTTCCGCAACCTAGCACTCAAAACCAACATGAAACACACTAAAACAAAACAGATTCGCAATTTATTCTTTGCTATTTCCCTCATAGCTCCAAGTTTCCCAGTGCATTTAAGTAGGGGAATGGTAAAAAGTGGCAACTGTGATTCCCTGTATGGGAAATCTGGTATTCCCTCTCTAGGTGGCGGGAAGGGAGGCCAGGGCAGACCTGTCCAGATGGACCCAGGCTTGGCGAGAACAGAGCAGGGTCAAAACAGAAACTGAAGTATCAAAGCTAAGTGCTCTGCTTCCGAAACTTGGCACTTTGCACCAGCACTAAGGGGAATTTTTTTTTCCTGAATATTGGTCACACCACATGACTGCTGCATTTTCCGCAACCTAGCACTCAAAACCAACATGAAACACACTAAAACAAAACAGATTCGCAATTTATTCTTTGCTATTTCCCTCATAGCTCCAAGTTTCCCAGTGCATTTAAGTAGGGGAATGGTAAAAAGTGGCAACTGTGATTCCCTGTATGGGAAATCTGGTATTCCCTCTCTAGGTGGCGGGAAGGGAGGCCAGGGCAGACCTGTCCAGATGGACCCAGGCTTGGCGAGAACAGAGCAGGGTCAAAACAGAAACTGAAGTATCAAAGCTAAGTGCTCTGCTTCCGAAACTTGGCACTTTGCAGCAGCACTAAGGGGAGATATCAGATAAACTCAACCCTGCTGTCGGAATGGGTGCGTGTAAGGAAATGAGGTGAAGGTCACGACCTGGAAAGCACAGGTCAAATGTTGTGGCCCACCATTGGAAAGCAACCCATGCGATCAGTGCAGCTAACCAGCAGATGGCCATAAAATCTGAGTCGAAGGTTGATGGAGAAGCAGGAGGGTCTCTGAAGGCCAGTGTCCGGCCTTTCTGAATGCAATGGATACATAAGTAACGGGGCAACTGTCACATCAGGACCACCCACCACCCAGGCCGAAATTCCCTCCTTCATCTCTTGGCTAAAATCAAAGCCTCATAAATGTCAAGATTAGGAAAGGGAAAAAAAACTAAAGAGTTTAGTTAACAGAGACATCTGTGCATGCTCTTCAACAGGCGAGAAAGATTTCAAGAGCTTTCCCGCAATTTTCTCTACTTTAGTTATTACTTTTTAAGGTAAAAACGCGAGCATGTGTGAAATGTTTTGAGCCCAATCTCGTTTAAACCTGGCTGAAGATTGGAAGAGGAAAACCTTCTTCCTTTTCTAATCCACAACTGATCCAGGCGTTCCACCAGGATAAACCTGGCAAACTGCTAAACAAGACCCTTCAGGTCGGCCCAGATTGTTTTCAGGCTGCTAGGCGCTCAGATACCTGATTAAAGCTGCGGCAAACCGAGAGCAGACAGATACAAGGTGGTCTTCCAGGATTGAGAGTAATCACTGGGAAATGTATGACATGGCCATCCGGGAGCTTAAGCGTCATGTTTCGCACAAGTTAACTATAGTTAGCTGAGCACTTGAACCATGGACAAATGAAAGCAAGGATTGATCTGTGTCCAAAAACAATCAGGGATCAGACTATACAGCCGCTTCCTATTTGGATCAAGGACAAAACATATTGAGATGGTACAATAATTCTGCGTTCACGTCATGACGGAATTAGCGCAATCACGAGTTTCCAAATCATTAAAAAGGATTCACAGCTTCGTCGAACTTGTAATTTCATAACTTTTCCTTAATCACAGTGATCTCTTGACTTAATCATTGTGATGTCATGCAAAAATACAAACAAATTTTATGCAGTGTTTGTGAAGACCACACTTGAAATACATAAGACGTGATGTGTAATTAAAACAAAATAAGGGTAAATATCACTTGTGGAAAGAACATTTTCATAATTTCCAAACTTCCATTTTTGTAATTTTGTTAAATTAAGCAAGAGAACAATTATTAGTTTAATAGTTTATTGACATACCTAAAGGGTTAGTACACCCAAAAAAGAAAATTATGTCATTAATTACTCACCCTCATGTCGTTCCAAACCAGTAAGACCTTCATTTCAAGTTCATCTTCAGAACACAAATGAAGATATTTTTGATGAAATGTGAGAGCTCTCAGACCCTGCATAGACAGCAACGCAACTGTAATGTTCCCAGGTCCAGAAACGTAGTAAGGACATCGGTAAAACAGTCCATGTGACATCAGTGGCTCAACTTCAATTTTGCGAAGCTACGAGAATACTTTTTGAGCTTAAAGAAAACAAAAATAACATAATTTATTTAACAATTCTGCTCCCCCGAGTTACGTCTTCCACCATTTTGGAGAGTACCCAAGAGCGTAATCGACGTAATCAGCGTTGTTTACGTTCGGAGGAGAAAGCACGCACATGATCGTAATCTGCGTAATCAGCGTAATCAGCGTAATCAACGTGGTTTAACCTTATCACACTCATGTCATTTCAAACCTGAAAGCGTGCATATGTGATACTCTAAAATGGCAGAAGACGTAACTTGGGGGAGAAGAATTGTTGAATAAATTATGTTATTTTTGTTTTCTTTAAGCTCAAGAAGTATTCTCGTAGCTTCGCAAAACTGAAGTTGAGCCACTGATGTCGCATGGACTGTTTTACCGATGACCTTACTACGTTTCTGGACCTGGGAACATTACAGTTGCGTTGCGGTCTATAGAGGGTCTGAGAGCTCTCTCATTTCATCAAAAATATCTTCATTTGTGTTCCGAAGGTGAACTAAGGTCTTACTGGTTTGGAACGACATGAGGGTGAGTAATTCATGACAGAATTTAAATTTTTGGCTGAACTATCCTTTTAATAGTTTATTTTATGAGTAAAATAAAAAGGTAAAATGCTAAAAAATTAAATGCTAGCGATAAAATTAGACTATTGATAATTTTACATAAAATAAATGAATAATAATTAATATATTATTAGTAGTAGGGCTATCAAAATGGCTGAAAAACTAAATTCGAATTTTGTACTTAAATATGATCAAAATTCGAATTATATTCGAATTTAAAATGCATAATTTCATTTAGGGTGAAGAAAAGCTTTTGGCTTCTCTCCTGAGGTCACAAGAGGGCGCATCGACCAATGCTTCAACTGGATAGGCTTCAACTGGATAGGCTAACAAAAACATTATAATGCAATGACACTTACATCATCATCGCATCTCGTGCTCAACTGGTAAGGCTGCCTCCTTAACGCACACCTAAAATTTGAATGCAACGTTTTTGCATTCGAATGTGGATTTTTATTTTAAATTCGACGAATATTCATTTTTTTGACAGCCCTAATTAGTAGCAGTAGTATTTAAATTTTATAATTTGAGATTATTTGACATATATTGACAAAATATGTAATCATTATTTTTTCTATTTAAAAATGGGGCTATTATGATAATTGAAGATATGTGATATACTAATAATCATCATCATCTGAGAATATTTCGCATATATTTACAAAACATTTCTTCCTTATTAGCGGTTTAAAAATATCTTATAATAATAATAATAATAATAGCAGATGCTATTCCTACACAGTATTAGTTATTGATCAGAACTGAATAGGGGCGTAACAGTACACAAACATAATCTCGGTTTTGACATCACCGTTTGGTATGGTTTTGGTATGTAGGGAGAAAAAACTAAACATCAAATTGCTTTTTTTATTAAACAGTGGTTTACTGAACAAATTGCTCTTTCTTTAAATAAATTCAAATACAATTAACATTTTCTTAGGGATAAAAATCTGCTTAAGCTCTAAGCTATAGGGAGCCCTTTTACATTACTATAAGGTTGCAATTAACAAAGAACCAAACTTAAATTTAATTAATATTTATTTTTAAATATAATAATCAAAAATCAACTTTTAAAAAATTGTATGCAAACATGTAAATTGCACATAATACAATGCAAATGCAGTCTTTAAATTAACTTCTAAATTATAAAATGTCTATTTGTTGTTGAAATATAAGCAGTGGCTGTCATAACTTGTTTCATAACAGATTTATTTAAACATACATTAAATAATTAAAACATCACTAACAGGTAAAGTAAAAAATAATGTGTATATAGTCTAATAATTTTTGAAAAGCTCTTCTCTAGACTTATTTCATGTTATAACTAGTAGTAAAGAGGAAGGGATGATTACGCTTACTCGCGCTCCGCGCTGCTGTTTGAACTGAGGCGTTTATACAGTGATATGTGAACATTTTCAGTACGAATACATGTACTGTTATAGCCTTAGTACTGAACATTAAAAACTGTAGTTGTGGTGCTGTGGTTTAACAATCTGCATTCCAGTCTGAGTTTGAATCCCAGTAAAACCCAGGCGGGCGTCATTACAAATACAATTGGCTGACAAGCTCCTTTCCATCTCTCGAGTTGATCCCATGATTTTAGGTGCCTGTGGGCAGAAGACTAATCGAAGAAAGACGGTCTAACCCTCCATTCTGTTCATATTCTCATAGTGACGTGTCACCAGGAAAAGCATAAAAGGGTTTTAAAGGAATCTCATGAGGATATCCATAGCTTCTGTCAAAACTGTGTCATTACAGAGATTAAAAGAATTAATTTAAAACAAATAATTTAAAATATTATATTATTAACTGTATTAAAATATTACATTTAATATTATTCATTATTATTTAAAAAAATACTAATATAATGGTTTAAATTGTATCAGAAAGTTCTTTCATATATTATATGCAAAGGATAGTGAGTCTAATGATTTATAAATAGAGGTTTATTTTCCAATAATGAGGGCTACTTATTAAACAAATAAATCAACATTAAGTACTAATTTGAGTTTAAAATTACTTATGTGAGAAGAAAGAGATCTATGTAGACAACAGTCAAATATACAGTTAGCGACAATATACAGAACTATCTGACAACACAACGGCCAATCAGAATCAAGTATTCCATAAAATGACACATTCTTTTTCCAATCACTTGAGCATGATTACTTGCTTATTTATAACATATTTAAAGAGTTCACCAATCTGGTTTCTTTAATTGTTTCTTGATAATCATAATAATAATAAGACGAGATTGTGTAACACAATCCTATTAAAAAGTCTGACCGTTTTAATGATGACATGATAGAGTAAAATGTCATAAACAGGAACCACGCTGGCAATCTTGTTGTTTCTAAACCATTTCCTGTGTAACGTTTCTCTATTTTTTTTTATTATAAAGCACAGAAAATACTTTTTTGTTGACGTTCAAATCTAATTCCCACAGACGCACTGTCGACTCTACGGTTACACAAAGTGCTCGGCCACCAGATGGTCATTTGGCTCTGACAGACACCTGGTATCAATGAACGGTAATTCTTACATAATCAAACTAGCGTACCACCAAATCGCTTTTCCCAACAGATGAGAAAGCTCTCAATACATCCTTGCTTATTTGATGCCAGTCGGTTATAATCACCAGTTTGACACACAGCCACAGGCAGGGGCCAGGTGAGGACACCTAACTGCTTATTCACGAATGCAGTGCATCTGGAGGTACCATGGGGATGACATTGGCATCCAATTGTGCCATATTTGGTTCACCACCCATATCAATATTGACGCAACAGAGGAGGAAACAAACGTGATACAATCGTAGCATTAACTGCCTCAAATTCTGAGAAGCCTGCTTAAGAAATACTACGATACTAAGAACCGGACGCGTGCGATGCTTTTGGTTTAACCCTCTTAAATGAAAAGCTGCAAACAGGAAGACATGCAAAACTTGTTTTAATACATTATTCTGCTTTTCTTTGAGTATTTTTGCACTAGATTTGTATACATGTTGTGGTTGAAGTGGTTCACAGTCATCAGATACTCAATCAGCCCACTCTGTTAGTCAGGTTCAAACGTGATAATCCTCACCCATGATGAATGTTAACTGGGAAAGCCCAGCAAAACTGACCTACCAGGATCGAGGATTTACATCCGACTACATCCAAACACTTCGAAAGGCATTTTTAGATACGGACAAACCCAATCCGGTTCATGCTGACCATCATGATAGTCTATTTTAAAGTTAATACTGTAATCTTCCAAGTATTCACATCTCTGGAAACAGCAGTACAAATGAGGTTAGAAGTTTGACCATGTATGTTCTAGTGAAATGTGTGGTTAATGGTAGGAACCATCTACGCATGACATCGAGCTGAGGCACGCAAGGCAACATTTACGACAGGTTTGTGTAATACGTCGGCAGTGGTAACAACAACAAATCCAAAACAGAAAGAGCTCAGGTAGAAGAGAGAGGGGCTAGTTGTCACATTTTTACCACTTTAAGAATGTTTTTGGTAGAAAAAGCTATTAAACATTCCCGCGGTTAATTGTCCAGAAAAAAATACCGTTAATAATAGTAATAAGCTACATTTAAACAGTACTTAAACATTAACAAACAGCTAAATGTAACAGCAAGTAACATTAAAAAACAGCAAAATGTAAAAGAAAAAAATGCATTTAATAATGAAATTGCTATTTAGTCAACATTTTTTAATAGCCAAGTAATGTTTTAATTAATACACTGTATAAATTAAGAACATTTAAAACATATTGAACAGCTTAATAATGTAACATTTTATTTTAGAATTCGCAATAAATTATTCTAATTTTAGGACCATTTTGAACTTGATGTTTGAAACCCACATACAAAACCACTGCTAGTAAAAACACATTTGTGTAATTGGACATCTGACTCGAAACCTTACTAAAATGTCGCCCTTGTGAAAACTGGCCCCGACGTCCCCTATATGGCGCACGTATGCAGATGCCTCAAGAACAAGAATCCCGTTTATACACAAATGCATGAAAGCGATACGAGAGAAAATTCGATAGAGAGACCGAGAAAGAGCAGTAAAGACAGCAGCTGAGCTCAGTGAGCACTGGGGTCCCTTTGCTTGGGAAGTTGGTTCAACGGTTGGGGCCCAGATGGCTCCACACCTGCGAGAAACCCAGCTACAACACAGCGACCCACCGCTATTCAAATTTCCCTCACAACATTACGGTCCTAAACAATACACTAAACAGCTTTCCCGGCTTAAAAAGCACAATAATCCAACAGAAAATTAGCAATTAGTGTATTCACTGAGTAATTTCATTCCAGCGCCGACTCTACTACAATGCGAACTGATGGCACATATAAAAGACAATTACAAAGATGTGTCAAAAATTAGGCAGTGGAGCAGGTGTTAATGCTACGCCATATGGCGACTCAAAACAGGCTTGTCCATGAAGATTAATGTAATATGTGATACTCTAAAATGGCAGAAGACGTAACTTGGGGGAGAAGAATTGTTGAATAAATTATGTTATTTTTGTTTTCTTTAAGCTCAAGAAGTATTCTCGTAGCTTCGCAAAACTGAAGTTGAGCCACTGATGTCGCATGGACTGTTTTACCGATGACCTTACTACGTTTCTGGACCTGGGAACATTACAGTTGCGTTGCTGTCTATAGAGGGTCTGAGAGCTCTCACATTTCATCAAAAATATCTTCATTTGTGTTCCGAAGGTGAACAAAGGTCTTACTGGTTTGGAACGACATGAGGGTGAGTAATTCATGACAGAATTTAAATTTTTGGCTGAACTATCCTTTTAATAGTTTATTTTATGAGTAAAATAAAAAGGTAAAATGCTAAAAAATTAAATGCTAGCGATAAAATTAGACTATTGATAATTTTACATAAAATAAATGAATAATAATTAATATATTATTAGTAGTAGGGCTATCAAAATGGCTGAAAAACTAAATTCGAATTTTGTACTTAAATATGATCAAAATTCGAATTATATTCGAATTTAAAATGCATAATTTCATTTAGGGTGAAGAAAAGCTTTTGGCTTCTCTCCTGAGGTCACAAGAGGGCGCATCGACCAATGCTTCAACTGGATAGGCTTCAACTGGATAGGCTAACAAAAACATTATAATGCAATGACACTTACATCATCATCGCATCTCGTGCTCAACTGGTAAGGCTGCCTCCTTAACGCACACCTAAAATTTGAATGCAACGTTTTTGCATTCGAATGTGGATTTTTATTTTAAATTCGACGAATATTCGAAATTCGAATTATTTTTTTGACAGCCCTAATTAGTAGCAGTAGTATTTTTCGATTGTAGCATTGCATTCGAATGTGGATTTTTATTTTAAATTCGACGAATATTCATTTTTTTGACAGCCCTAATTAGTAGCAGTAGTATTTAGGTGAAGAAAAGCTTTTGGCTTCTCTCCTGAGGTCACAAGAGGGCGCATCGACCAATGCTTCAACTGGATAGGCTTCAACTGGATAGGCTAACAAAAACATTATAATGCAATGACACTTACATCATCATCGCATCTCGTGCTCAACTGGTAAGGCTGCCTCCTTAACGCACACCTAAAATTTGAATGCAACGTTTTTGCATTCGAATGTGGATTTTTATTTTAAATTCGACGAATATTCGAAATTCGAATTATTTTTTTGACAGCCCTAATTAGTAGCAGTAGTATTTTAATTTTATAATTTGAGATTATTTGACATATATTGACAAAATATGTAATCATTATTTTTTCTATTTAAAAATGGGGCTATTATGATAATTGAAGATATGTGATATACTAATAATCATCATCATCTGAGAATATTTCGCATATATTTACAAAACATTTCTTCCTTATTAGCGGTTTAAAAATATCTTATAATAATAATAATAATAATAGCAGATGCTATTCCTACACAGTATTAGTTATTGATCAGAACTGAATAGGGGCGTAACAGTACACAAACATAATCTCGGTTTTGACATCACCGTTTGGTATGGTTTTGGTATGTAGGGAGAAAAAACTAAACATCAAATTGCTTTTTTTATTAAACAGTGGTTTACTGAACAAATTGCTCTTTCTTTAAATAAATTCAAATACAATTAACATTTTCTTAGGGATAAAAATCTGCTTAAGCTCTAAGCTTCTAAATTATAAAATGTCTATTTGTTGTTGAAATATAAGCAGTGGCTGTAATAACTTGTTTCATAACAGATTTATTTAAACATACATTAAATAATGGGGCTATTATGATAATTGAAGATATGTGATATACTAATAATCATCATCATCTGAGAATATTTCGCATATATTTACAAAACATTTCTTCCTTATTAGCTGTTTAAAAATATCTTATAATAATAATAATAATAATAGCAGATGCTATTCCTACACAGTATTAGTTATTGATCAGAACTGAATAGGGGTGTAACAGTACACAAACATAATCTCGGTTTTGACATCACCGTTTGGTATGGTTTTGGTATGTAGGGAGAAAAAACTAAACATCAAATTGCTTTTTTTATTAAACAGTGGTTTACTGAACAAATTGCTCTTTCTTTAAATAAATTCAAATACAATTAACATTTTCTTAGGGATAAAAATCTGCTTAAGCTCTAAGCTATAGGGAGCCCTTTTACATTACTATAAGGTTGCAATTAACAAAGAACCAAACTTAAATTTAATTAATATTTATTTTTAAATATAATAATCAAAAATCAACTTTTAAAAAATTGTATGCAAACATGTAAATTGCACATAATACAATGCAAATGCAGTCTTTAAATTAACTTCTAAATTATAAAATGTCTATTTGTTGTTGAAATATAAGCAGTGGCTGTCATAACTTGTTTCATAACAGATTTATTTAAACATACATTAAATAATTAAAACATCACTAACAGGTAAAGTAAAAAATAATGTGTATATAGTCTAATAATTTTTGAAAAGCTCTTCTCTAGACTTATTTCATGTTATAACTAGTAGTAAAGAGGAAGGGATGATTACGCTTACTCGCGCTCCGCGCTGCTGTTTGAACTGAGGCGTTTATACAGTGATATGTGAACATTTTCAGTACGAATACATGTACTGTTATAGCCTTAGTACTGAACATTAAAAACTGTAGTTGTGGTGCTGTGGTTTAACAATCTGCATTCCAGTCTGAGTTTGAATCCCAGTAAAACCCAGGCGGGCGTCATTACAAATACAATTGGCTGACAAGCTCCTTTCCATCTCTCGAGTTGATCCCATGATTTTAGGTGCCTGTGGGCAGAAGACTAATCGAAGAAAGACGGTCTAACCCTCCATTCTGTTCATATTCTCATAGTGACGTGTCACCAGGAAAAGCATAAAAGGGTTTTAAAGGAATCTCATGAGGATATCCATAGCTTCTGTCAAAACTGTGTCATTACAGAGATTAAAAGAATTAATTTAAAACAAATAATTTAAAATATTATATTATTAACTGTATTAAAATATTACATTTAATATTATTCATTATTATTTAAAAAATACTAATATAATGGTTTAAATTGTATCAGAAAGTTCTTTCATATATTATATGCAAAGGATAGTGAGTCTAATGATTTATAAATAGAGGTTTATTTTCCAATAATGAGGGCTACTTATTAAACAAATAAATCAACATTAAGTACTAATTTGAGTTTAAAATTACTTATGTGAGAAGAAAGAGATCTATGTAGACAACAGTCAAATATACAGTTAGCGACAATATACAGAACTATCTGACAACACAACGGCCAATCAGAATCAAGTATTCCATAAAATGACACATTCTTTTTCCAATCACTTGAGCATGATTACTTGCTTATTTATAACATATTTAAAGAGTTCACCAATCTGGTTTCTTTAATTGTTTCTTGATAATCATAATAATAATAAGACGAGATTGTGTAACACAATCCTATTAAAAAGTCTGACCGTTTTAATGATGACATGATAGAGTAAAATGTCATAAACAGGAACCACGCTGGCAATCTTGTTGTTTCTAAACCATTTCCTGTGTAACGTTTCTCTATTTTTTTTTATTATAAAGCACAGAAAATACTTTTTTGTTGACGTTCAAATCTAATTCCCACAGACGCACTGTCGACTCTACGGTTACACAAAGTGCTCGGCCAACAGATGGTCATTTGGCTCTGACAGACACCTGGTATCAATGAACGGTAATTCTTACATAATCAAACTAGCGTACCACCAAATCGCTTTTCCCAACAGATGAGAAAGCTCTCAATACATCCTTGCTTATTTGATGCCAGTCGGTTATAATCACCAGTTTGACACACAGCCACAGGCAGGGGCCAGGTGAGGACACCTAACTGCTTATTCACGAATGCAGTGCATCTGGAGGTACCATGGGGATGACATTGGCATCCAATTGTGCCATATTTGGTTCACCACCCATATCAATATTGACGCAACAGAGGAGGAAACAAACGTGATACAATCGTAGCATTAACTGCCTCAAATTCTGAGAAGCCTGCTTAAGAAATACTACGATACTAAGAACCGGACGCGTGCGATGCTTTTGGTTTAACCCTCTTAAATGAAAAGCTGCAAACAGGAAGACATGCAAAACTTGTTTTAATACATTATTCTGCTTTTCTTTGAGTATTTTTGCACTAGATTTGTATACATGTTGTGGTTGAAGTGGTTCACAGTCATCAGATACTCAATCAGCCCACTCTGTTAGTCAGGTTCAAACGTGATAATCCTCACCCATGATGAATGTTAACCGGGAAAGCCCAGCAAAACTGACCTACCAGGATCGAGGATTTACATCCGACTACATCCAAACACTTCGAAAGGCATTTTTAGATACGGACAAACCCAATCCGGTTCATGCTGACCATCATGATAGTCTATTTTAAAGTTAATACTGTAATCTTCCAAGTATTCACATCTCTGGAAACAGCAGTACAAATGAGGTTAGAAGTTTGACCATGTATGTTCTAGTGAAATGTGTGGTTAATGGTAGGAACCATCTACGCATGACATCGAGCTGAGGCACGCAAGGCAACATTTACGACAGGTTTGTGTAATACGTCGGCAGTGGTAACAACAACAAATCCAAAACAGAAAGAGCTCAGGTAGAAGAGAGAGGGGCTAGTTGTCACATTTTTACCACTTTAAGAATGTTTTTGGTAGAAAAAGCTATTAAACATTCCCGCGGTTAATTGTCCAGAAAAAAATACCGTTAATAATAGTAATAAGCTACATTTAAACAGTACTTAAACATTAACAAACAGCTAAATGTAACAGCAAGTAACATTAAAAAACAGCAAAATGTAAAAGAAAAAAATGCATTTAATAATGAAATTGCTATTTAGTCAACATTTTTTAATAGCCAAGTAATGTTTTAATTAATACACTGTATAAATTAAGAACATTTAAAACATATTGAACAGCTTAATAATGTAACATTTTATTTTAGAATTCGCAATAAATTATTCTAATTTTAGGACCATTTTGAACTTGATGTTTGAAACCCACATACAAAACCACTGCTAGTAAAAAAACATTTGTGTAATTGGACATCTGACTCGAAACCTTACTAAAATGTCGCCCTTGTGAAAACTGGCCCCGACGTCCCCTATATGGCGCACGTATGGGCTCTCAAAAAGTATATAACAATTTGGATATAGATTTATCGGCCAACATATCGGTTATCGGCTTTCAAAAATAAAGAATAATCGGTTATCGGTATCGGCCAAAATTTTCATATCGGTGCATCCCTAATTTTTAAGGTGGTTGCTTACTAGTTCAAGTCAAAAGAGCTAACTCTCAAGCCTCAATGATATTCTGGTCTCCATATATGGCTCAGTTTGCAGGGGTTTTTTTTCTTTTTTTTTCTCATTTTATCGTGAGCCAGGCACAATAAAACATCTAGTCATTTACAAACGCACCTGTCCTCAACAATCCTTACATTTAAAAGTATTAATTATAATCATGTTCACATCCAACCAAATAGTAAACAGACTGATGGCTCAATCTGACTGAAAAACCTTCATATAAACACCTCAAAATTCTAACACCTCAAAATTCAAAATTCTATTCTATCACCTGAAAATTCTATTGAACACCTTAAGTAGTTCATTCAATGGGGAAAAAATTAAGCATGTTAACACTTCAATTAGACTGTTTTCTCAATCAGATCTAACCGTACCTTGCACACATGTCATAATGCATATGTTTTACATCTTACGAATGTGCATGTTTATTTAAATCTTACAAACTGGTCAGTGGAGGAGACTGGACACTTACTAAATATTTCCTAAAAAAATATATTTTTTTATTAAATACGTCATCAAGGCAAAAACGTCACTTTTGCTCATGGTAGCCATTACAGCGATGACTTTATACAGTTCTGAATTTGGCACTGCGCATGTTCGGAATATATAATTTACATGTAAAGGAATATGTGAATCGGACTACAAAGTTTAGAGTTCATAGACAAAACTTTCAGAATCTGAAATTGGATGGATTTGGACCGACAAAAATGAACATACCTATAATACTTAGGCCTGAAACATACGTACCCGTGTAAACACTGGTGTTTCTAGCTAGATAACTCGCTTTGTGTGTTGCTGCTATCCAAAATGTGGCAGACCACAATTTATAACAGTTGTCGTTTCAGTGCATTAGCATAAACTGTCTTCCTTAATGGTCAGTTTTCACTTTCAGGTGAACAATTGTCTGGTGTATTTTGAAAAGAATATTGCGAAGAAAATAGCTAAAGTCAATATGTTTGAACACACAACTTATAGGCTATAAAACACTAGCTCAGACATCTGAACTTGCCCTCTGGAGTACTGAAGTTTGTTATCGCCAGACCAATGCAAGTATGTACAATGGGAAAGTGTGTTGGTAGTTGGTAGTTTCATTTCCAGCGATATCGTTGACTTGATTGCAAATGATTGCAAAGATACTATTTAAACTGAACTGAGCTGGATGATGACATCACTGAATTGAATGATGAACTGTCTTTAACTGAAAAATGAGTGTTTACTATTGTCATTTTGCATTATTGACACACTATTTTCCTAATTAATGCTGTTCAGTTGCTTTGACACAATCTGTATTGTTAAAAGCACTATATAAATAAAGATGACTTGACTAGTGCATCGTCCAAGCACTCGCATACTTAAAGTAAGCAAAGAAAGTCAGCTTAGGGTTAGCAAAGCCCTAACTATGTTATGAAACAACATACCACTCTGAGACAGAGTCATGTTTCCAGGGGCCTCATTTATCAACAGTGCGTACGTACAGATGTGTGCGTAATGAGTGCGTAAGAACAGTTTCACGCAAAGTGTGGGATCAACCAACTTGTACTTATACATAGAAATGTGTGTAAATATAAGCACACCTCTGAGCATGCTTACGCAGAGAATCTAGTGGTAGAATAGCGACACTACACATAGAAAGCATTTAACAGTGTCACAGTATGCATTAAGCAATCCACATATGTCCTGTGTTTCCTTTAATTATAAAACACTCAATTTATCATTTGTCTGGTTTTAAACAGACAAATTGTGTAATTGGTGTCAAACCCTATAAAAGACAGCTATGACAAATGTTTGTCTCAGTGCAATGGCTTATCTTGCGTTATTGGAAGACTTGGCAAACAATGCGCTCCGCAGAGAGCGTGTTTTCAAAAACCACGCTGAGAGTGAGAGCACAGAATGGCTTCTCAGTCGGTATCGCTTTCTTTGCCATGATTTCGGTGAGGACACATACATTCACGTGATTTATAAAGGGAGATATTGTCACCATATATGGTTCATTGGAGGCGTTTCCAAATGCAAATGACCATGAACATGAATGAGCATGTTACTTACACACATGTGGGATTTATCAACAATGATTGCTTACTCGTGCGTAAGAACTGCGTGTGCATGTTTGATAAATACGGATTTTCTTGTACTTACGCACATTCTAAATTTCATTCGTAGGATAAAATATAGAACCTTTTCTACACACTGTTGATAAATGAGGGCCCAGGAGAGTTGATTTGTGCAACAGCTAGCTAGTTTTCAACTGTAAACAAATTGTAACAATGGTTAAAGGGTTAGGTCACCCCAAAATGTAAATTCTGTCATTAATTACTCACCCTCATGTTGTTCCAAACCCGTAAGACCTTTGGTCATCTTCGGAACACGAATGAAGATATTTTTGATGAAATGTGAGAGCTCTCAGACCCTGCATAGACAGCAACTCAACTGTAATGTTCCCAGGTCCAGAAACGTAGTAAGGACATCGGTAAAACAGTCCATGTGACATCAGTGGCTCAACTTCAGTTTTGCAAAGCTACGAGAATACTTTTTGAG
>NW_015505210.1:3859290-3860637 GCF_001515645.1 Sinocyclocheilus grahami | reverse complement strand
TAAGAACAGTTTCACGCAAAGTGTGGGATCTACCAACTTGTACTTATACATGGAAATGTGTGTAAATATAAGCACACCTCTGAGCATGCTTACGCAGAGAATCTAGTGGTAGAATAGCGACACTACACATAGAAAGCATTTAACAGTGTCACAGTATGCATTAAGCAATCCACATATGTCCTGTGTTTCCTTTAATTATAAAACACTCAATTTATCATTTGTCTGGTTTTAAACAGACAAATTGTGTAATTGGTGTCAAACCCTATAAAAGACAGCTATGACAAATGTTTGTCTCAGTGCAATGGCTTATCTTGCGTTATTGGAAGACTTGGCAAACAATGCGCTCCGCAGAGAACGCGTTTTCAAAAACCACGCTGAGAGTGAGAGCACAGAATGGCTTCTCAGTCGGTATCGCTTTCTTTGCCATGATTTCGGTGAGGACACATACATTCACGTGATTTATAAAGGGAGATATTGTCACCATATATGGTTCATTGGAGGCGTTTCCAAATGCAAATGACCATGAACATGAATGAGCATGTTACTTACACACATGTGGGATTTATCAACAATGATTGCTTACTCGTGCGTAAGAACTGCGTGTGCATGTTTGATAAATACGGATTTTCTTGTACTTACGCACATTCTAAATTTCATTCGTAGGATAAAATATAGAACCTTTTCTACACACTGTTGATAAATGAGGGCCCAGGAGAGTTGATTTGTGCAACAGCTAGCTAGTTTTCAACTGTAAACAAATTGTAACAATGGTTAAAGGGTTAGGTCACCCCAAAATGTAAATTCTGTCATTAATTACTCACCCTCATGTTGTTCCAAACCCGTAAGACCTTTGGTCATCTTCGGAACACGAATGAAGATATTTTTGATGAAATGTGAGAGCTCTCAGACCCTGCATAGACAGCAACTCAACTGTAATGTTCCCAGGTCCAGAAACGTAGTAAGGACATCGGTAAAACAGTCCATGTGACATCAGTGGCTCAACTTCAGTTTTGCAAAGCTACGAGAATACTTTTTGAGCGCAAAGAAAACAAAAATTTTTACCCAAGAGTACCCAAGAGCATAATCGACGTAATCAGCGTTGTTTACGCTTGGAGGAGAAAGTGCGCGCATGATCGTAATCTGCGTAATCAGCGTTGATTATCCTTAGGGGAAAACGTGTGTATGTGTTGTGATACTCTAAAATGGCGGAAGACATAACTTGGGGGAGAATAATTGTTGAATAAATCATGTTATTTTTGTTTTCTTTGAGCTCAAAAAGTATTCTCGTAGCTTCGCAAAACTGAAGTTGAGCCACTGATGTCACATGGACTGTTTTACCGATGTCCT
>NW_015505210.1:3855404-3859212 GCF_001515645.1 Sinocyclocheilus grahami | reverse complement strand
CTTTCTTTGCGTGAACATTTGGGCGGCGTTATGCAAATCTTCCCACATCGTGACGTAGACATGTGGGGGCGTGTTAGAACGAGCCGTTTTAGGTAGGCGTGGTTGACTCTTAACTTTTATAAAGAATATCTCTTTGGATTTGAGACTTTAGTCTTTGCAACTTTACAGATCTTCTTTATGCACCAAGAGCTTGTAACACTCCAAAGAGAAAGAAAAAATTGAAATCGCATCATATGACCCCTTTAAACTTATCTAATCATAATGAGCCAATCATAATGTAATTTTAATTTATTTATTAATGTTATAAAAGAGTAAGTTCACCCCAAAATGAAAATTCTGTCATTAATTACTCACCCTCATGTAGAAATGTGAGAGCTCTCAGACCCTGCATAGACAGCAACTCAACTGTAATGTTCCCAGGTCCAGAAACGTAGTAAGGACATCGGTAAAACAGTCCATGTGACATCAGTGGCTCAACTTCAGTTTTGCAAAGCTACGAGAATACTTTTTGAGCGCAAAGAAAACAAAAATTTTTACCCAAGAGTACCCAAGAGCGTAATCGACGTAATCAGCGTTGTTTACGCTTGGAGGAGAAAGTGCGCGCATGATCGTAATCTGCGTAATCAGCGTTGATTATCCTTAGGGGAAAACGTGTGTATGTGTTGTGATACTCTAAAATGGCGGAAGACATAACTTGGGGGAGAATAATTGTTGAATAAATCATGTTATTTTTGTTTTCTTTGAGCTCAAAAAGTATTCTCGTAGCTTCGCAAAACTGAAGTTGAGCCACTGATGTCACATGGACTGTTTTACCGATGTCCTAACTATGTTTCTGGACCTATCTTAATATCTTAATTTGTGTTGTCCGAAGATGAACGAAGGTCTTATGGGTTTGGAACGACGTGAGTAATTAATGACAACATTTTCATTTTTGGGTGAACTATCCCTTTCATCCACATAAACTCCACACCTTTCTTACAATGGACCTCAAGCTCACATTTAGTAATGCTTCCATCCAATCAAAAACCTGATAGAACCAAGTCCCCACCCTAATTTTTTATTTTCTGATCATTTGTTTCATTCTGATTATGTCACAATACAGATTAGAATTAGTTTTTTTAATATTTCTATTTAGCTTTATATTTATTTCAG
This sequence comes from Sinocyclocheilus grahami, assembly GCF_001515645.1. Lineage (NCBI taxonomy): Eukaryota > Metazoa > Chordata > Actinopteri > Cypriniformes > Cyprinidae > Sinocyclocheilus > Sinocyclocheilus grahami. The sequence goes on along the minus strand of NW_015505210.1, from coordinate 3,858,060 downwards.
TTTTAGGTTTAGTAATTTTAGTACTTAAAGTACTTTAAGTACTTTTATTTATGTTTAAGTTTTTCATCTAATATGTCTATATTTACTTTAGTTTTAATTAACAAGCTAAAAAACACTGCTATGAGCTAATGGGCAACTATTGCTCCATCCTTTGCTGATTTTATTTGGCATACTAGTCAATTCCTTAGTACGATAAACTTTCTAAATTTAAAATAAAAAAATAAATAAGACCATCTGAACACAAAATTAACAATCTACTCCATTCTCTTTTAGATTATATTAATCAAAATGATACATCTCCTTGGTTTATTATTACACTTGTCGTTATCCTGAGAGCATCTTCTGTAATTTGGTTTTGTGGGAGAAACAGAAGCCTCTTGAAGAACATTAACACAAGTTGCTAATTGAAGCTGTCAGTACTAGCGCTGTGACACTGCATTAGCCTAGCATACTAAAGACATAAGCATGCGACACATTCAACGCTTTCAGTCTAGGGGTACAGAGGAACAAAGGGGAGAAAAAAGATGAGAAAAGGAAGGAAATGTCTCTTTGCCAATGTGCAATATAAGGAGAGTTTTAGGCCAGACGAACCGCATCTGTGCCTAATTCATGAGAGCGAACAGTATTTCCCCATTGGGACAGGACGAAGTGTGAAGACTTGCCTCTTCTGTCACCACCAGGTTAGTGTTTGGGTGGGACGCAGCTCTCTAGGTCTGGGCAGGACTTCACTGAAAACCTTCAACACTGTCATATGTGAGCGGTGGAGGAAAAGGCGCCTTGAGCAATGAAGACAGCTGGGCCAGCAGTTATGCAGTCAGAGATCTCATCACTCTTTGAGTTCTGTGGGAAACACTGACCTGTAACATTATATTTTGCCACCCCTGCAACCACATACTTAAAAAAAGTATTCTGCAATATATAGTTATTTTGTTTTGTTTTATTTTAATAAATACTATTTATTGCTATCTATGAATTATGAATTAACACTTATTATAATTTAATAAACTTTCACAAACTATCGGAAACTTGCAACTACACTGGTTGTGCTATCATTTTTTAGTGTGGTGTCTTATATTTGTTTGTCTTTTTAAATAATCATAATCAATTCTAAAAATTCAGAGTGAAAATTCACTATATTACCATCTTTTTTTTTTAAAGAAATAAATAAGTTTATTCAGGAAATTTACATTAAATTGATCAAATGTGTTAAGTGACCATTAAGCTGCACAACTGTTTCCAACATAAGAAATGTTTCTTGAGCAGCAAATCAGCATATTAGAATGATTTCTGAAGGATCAACTGACACTGAAGTAATGATGCTGAAAATTTTCCAACACAGGAATAAATTACTATTATATTTTAAAATAGAAAACAGTTATTTTAAATTGCATTAATATTTCACAATATTACTGTTTACTATACGTTTTATTAAATAAATGCAGCCTTGGTAAACATAAGATTTAATTAAAAAAATGTTAACAAATGTTGCCATGATTCTGCAGTTTTAGCACAGTGATTCAGAATAGTAGTGCAGGAAAATATTCTTACTTAGGCTGAGATTGATCAAATTTGACAGATTATGTGACACAGTTGTAAATAACATTTCTCTGAATCATTATAAACACAATAGGATCTGAAAGAATGGTTTTAGTCAGAACATTCTCCAAAACAGGGCTAGACACCTGTCTTCTTTAATTTAGCATCTCATGGCCCATCCAAGAATCATAGTTTGCCTAGTGACTGGTAAAACACACAAATACCATCCAAGAAACGTCAAATCTTACAAAAAAACACCCTCTGGAGAGACTAGAAACTGTTCCTCACAGACAAACACATCTGTTGAAAATTAGTCTTTTTTGGATCCTTGACTTTATCTATAACTATGACTTATGACAAGCATTGTGAGTGGAATTTTTTAGCATGACTAGCCTAGCTTCAAATGAATAGCCACAATCATTCTGTAACGGGGCTGACGAGACGTGAGATGTGTGGATCCATCTGCAAACTTTTATTAAAGAGACGTGGTAAACAGGCAGGGTCAAACAATGGCAAACAGGTATATGGCGGGCAAAACACAAGAATGGTCCTAGGGCTAGCGTAGGTCACCGATTGGCAGACAGAATCACAGGGGCGAGACGAGAGGGAAAAATCCAGGAAAACAGGCAAAGATCAGATACCACAGAAACAGGCAAGGCAAAACAAGGAAAACACGGAGACTCTGAAAGGGGTACAGGCTAAACAATACTCAGCAGAGAAAGGTGGTTAGAGTGGGCGTTATATAGTGAGTGAGGTGATTAGAAACAGCTGTGTGCAATGAGTGCAAGGAATGATGGGATATGTTGTCCGGGGTGCTACGCAACAGTTTGCGTTGTGCGAGAGTCAATGTAAAGGAAAGGGTGACCTCTGGTGGTGAATTAATGGAAGTCCATGGACCGAATTCATGACAGAGCCCCCCCCCCTGAAGGAGCGGCTTCCAGACGCTCCAAACACTAAACGATCCAGGTGGGCGGTGGAGCGGTGGCGGAACAGGGGGAGGGACGGAGGGCCAGGTCCAAGGATAGGAGAGACCAGGGACTGAGGCAGAGCCGGCAGAGCTGAGGACCAACACAGCAGAGCAGACGAGACCGAAGATCCCCACGGCGGAGCAGAAGACCAC
>NW_015505210.1:3851831-3853195 GCF_001515645.1 Sinocyclocheilus grahami | reverse complement strand
GCAAATCAGTGCAGTGTGCAAATCGTGCAAGGAATGATGGGATATGTAGTCCGGGGTGCTATGCAACAGTTTGAGTTGTGCGAGAGTCAATGTAAAGGAAAGGGTGACCTCTGGTGGTGAATAAACGGAAGTCCATGGACCGAATTCGTGACACATGCATTAGCAAAGTTGTTTTAAATTGTTCAGTGTTAGTCTAGTGTTTCTTTTTCTTTTGCAATGCAGATACGAGGGTTTTTTTCCAAATGTGTGATGCCTTTCCAAATGTGTGATCCCTACAGAAAACAAATCAATCCTCATGGACACGTGTGTGCACAGGGGTGAATTTGATGTCATGGAGTATGACATCTGCTCTATTCTTCACCGCATTGTTACTGGGCAGCAGTAACCCCAAATTAACCATGATGGAAGGAAACTACACAAATCGAGAAAAATTGTGCTTTGTTTGGCCAGTTTCCTTTGTTGTACCGATTTAGCATAAATTCAGAACAATAGAATAGCTTAACATCTGGGTTACTACATTTACGTCACCTGTGGACAGGGGCGTAGGATTGATTTTGACAATGGTGGGGACATAACAGCAGTTTTCTAGCATATTTTCTTTAAAGGGTTACTCCACCCCAAAATGAAAATTTTGTCATTAGTCACTTACCCCCCATGTCGTTCCAAACCCGTAAAAGCTTTGTTCGTCTTCGGAACACAATTTAAGATATTTTGGATGAAAACCGGTAGGCCTGTGACTGTCCCATTGACTGCCAAGTAAATAACACCGTCAAGGCCCAGAAAAGTATGCAAGACATCGTCAAAATAGTCCATAACTATATTTAGTTATATTTAGTATAAAATTATTACTAGGGACAATTTAGTAGTCGCTGGATATTGATAGGGGAATGTCCCTAGCATCCCTACTAAATTCTATGCCCTTGCCTGTGGTGTAAAGAACCTTTAAGATTTAGTAATAAAGATAATTTGAAAACTAGATCGAATTTTCGATCTAGATAGAAAATATGAGTGGTGTTTTACTTAAAGGTTCATATTATTACCTCAAGTGTAGATATTAGTTCCTAAAAAGTACAAAAGTGTACCTTTAGAAAAGGTACCACCCCAGTGGCAGCTTTTGTGTACAATTGGCTAAAATGTATGAATATAACATGACAAAACATCGACTAAATTAAATATATATATTCTGTTAAAAACACAAAAACTGTAAAAATGAACACTAAATGCTATTAAAGAGGTTAGTTCAAAGTAGAGATTTAAAAGTCACGGTATTTCTTAGTTTTGGACGTGAAAACCATATAAGCCTGAGGAAACCAGGAAGCCCTTGAATCCCACCGGCATGACATAATGTCCTTTTTCATTCTCCT
>NW_015505210.1:3849765-3850387 GCF_001515645.1 Sinocyclocheilus grahami | reverse complement strand
AAAATATTTTTAGTTTAGATATTTTAGCAGTGTTGCTTTAATCGATGTGCATTGTGTCACATTTTGCGCCCTATAAGAAAGGAAACCATTAACTGAGTCTACTAATTATACATCACTCTCTTAAGAAGATTAACTGACAAGCAACCCAGCAACTAATCAGTTTTTAAAAATATGAAGTTTATCATTGGCAATTGCTAGTTTGGCACTCATTTAACTAGCGGTCCAGCACAGCTATGATGTTTACTATCAAAAACTGCTGGCCAACCAGGGTGATTTTTCTAGTGACGCTGGTTGAAATTCTTGCTAGTTAAGAAACCTGGTGGAAACACCATCAGACCAGCATCTCATCCTGAGGCCTAGCATCCAAAACACAATACATGTCTAAAAATGTCTGGAAAATGAATTCATATACTAGAAAGAGCAACACGTTTTAAGACAGAAAATTGCTAACTGGAGTTTGGAGCTTATCACATCTGCACAAGAGCATTTGTGGAATTTGAGGCTACCAAGAGGATCAAGACTAAAGACAACGAGTTCATTTGAGCCTCAACAAGGAAGTAGGGCAGCAGTAAGACGCTCAGCATAGCGGCACGCAGTTGAATGCAGGCAGGGTGAATGACTC
>NW_015505210.1:3847192-3848474 GCF_001515645.1 Sinocyclocheilus grahami | reverse complement strand
CCTTCAGACACTCATAAGTGTTTTAGTCTCTTAAAACAGCAGGTAATTTGACCTTGACCACATAAAATGTCATGTGGTGTAACTCCACAAAAATGTTAATTTATGAATTAATAATTCATGATAGTTAAAAAATACTTTTACCTTGAAACATATATTTAAAACATTTTGGAAAATACATTTTAAGATGTGTATGACGTGTATTCAAAGTGAAAGAAAAAAATGTATTACTATTTACTTGATGGTTACACCATGTGACATTTTTTGAGTCATTCGGCTTTTCTTGAAAATGGCATAAAAGTTTTTCAAAACCATATGAAACCATACATATGGCCTATGCTTTAAACTAGATTTTTAAAAGACTTTTCATTTTATCATGGACACAATACGTCATTAACCCTGATATCAATTCAAAAGAAGACAGAGAGATCTATAAAATGTTATATAATAGACCCCAATAAGTGCTTTACCAGTAATTCATTTCAGGCGGCCCTCCCAAGCACTACTCTTAACAGATCCATTACCACCATGACAAAGAAGGCACCCACACCTGCTCCGCAACCCTCCAACTAGCGTGCAACTGTGCATGCGCATCGCTCAACGGCAGGGGGTGTCGAGGTTAGAGCTGGATCCCCGCATGGTCTCAATGGTGTTCTTGTGTTCAGCACCACAGAGGAAACTAGCTATCAGGGCCTCGCGTTTCGCGCACAGCGCCCGCTTTTTCCATTTTGTCAGCACCGAGCAGCACACTGGTTCCTTCCAAACTCAGCGCCACTTCATTAAATGACTTCAGACTTTTGGCAGAGGCAGTGGGAAAAGTCTATATTAACTGTGTGTGAGATCCACGGAGCGGTCTGAAGGCTGTGGTTGTTCCCCCTGTAAGAGTTCGTTGTGCCGGAGAGGGGTTTTGGGACCTTTAGGGGTACCTGCGGGTCCCACAGAATGCAGTGACTTACTTTAAGAAGCCGAGGAATAATTTTGTGTGATGACATCATACCCAGTGATGCATCTGATTGGTCCACTGGGTGACACTCTCAAACAGGACTCTACCTGGCTGATAAATCGCAGCATTTGTGCTTATTCATACCGTGAGGTCATTACTTTACATAGCTGATGGAAAGCTGACCGTCGATGTCCCCGTAACAGGCCTGGCCTTCAGAAACTAGGCCTCAGCGATGGTGACGAACAAGCTGGCAGCTCCATCCAAACAGAAAACCACAGATGGAGATTTTCAAAACAAAGCGGTTCAATTTTGACTGAACAGTCACTTGCGGTCCCCCTCACA
>NW_015505210.1:3749026-3846729 GCF_001515645.1 Sinocyclocheilus grahami | reverse complement strand
ATCCTGCTATCTAAATGGACACACCATTTAAACAGTAACTTAAACAGACTTAAACAGTACTTATATAAAGCCATGTATAGTTACTACACATTAAAGCTAACACAAACCAGAGGCACCATGGCCATTTAAACGTGCTATTTCTGATTTCTGATCCAAGCGGTTTACAAATGCATATACAGTGGGTACGGAAAGTATTCAGACCCCCTTACATTTTTCACTCTTTGTTATATTGCAGCCATTTGCTAAAATCATTCAAGTTAATTTTTTTTCCTCATTAATGTACACACAGCACCCCATATTGACAGAAAAACACAGAATTGTTGACATTTTTGCAGATTTATTAAAAAAGAAAAACTGAAATATCAGATGGTCCTAAGTATTCAGACCCTTTGCTCAGTATTTAGTAGAAGCACCCTTTTGATCTAATACAGCCATGAGTCTTTTTGGGAAAGATGCAACAAGTTTTTCACACCTGGATTTGGGGATCCTCTGCCATTCCTCCTTGCAGATCCTCTCCAGTTCTGTCAGGACTTATCATCAGTCAGTTGCTTTAAAAAAAGTATAATTGATGTATATAGTGTATATAGTATTCTATTTTAATATTTGTTCATTCAATTTCTTGAATGTTACTGCTAAATACTGTACCTGAAAAATGAAGCACTGTTTGTTTTATTTGTATAGTATGTGTATTTGTAATGTATATCTTTGTTCTTATTTTCTAATAACAAAGATAAAATAATGACAAAGATTTTTATCTTTGCCCACTTTGGCCTAAACGTCTGCCATTCTTTTTTATTTTATATTTTGTTAAGGTGTAAGAGGTGTTATGTTTCTGCACACTTCCATTTTTAGCAAATTAAGAAAACTTTGTCTAAAAACTAATTTTGTGATGGTTTGTATTTTTTGTGCTCTGTATGGAACATCAGTGCCTGTTTAAGTGATGAACTCCCTTACTTATGTTTGTCTTCAGACACGATAACAGACGTTTTATACTTGTGCTACAACTTTTTGGCCTGTGCTACAAAACTTTCAACCTCTGTAGCACCAGTGCTATGTGAAAAAAAGTTAACGTACAGCCCTGTGTATATATATATATATATATATATATATATATATATTTCTTCTGTATTTGTGTATGTATTGTATCAATAGGCAGTCCCTTGTTAACAAAATATGTAAAAAAAAAAACAAAAAAAATCACATACATCAAAAAAATTTGAAATAATAATATATTTTAATTAAATTACTAAAAGTACTACTGAAATAAAAATAAAGCTAAATTGTAATACTTAAAACAAAAAATTACAAAACTACAAAACTACAATTTACACTAAAGATTTCAGATTTCTAAGCCAAGTGGATTACAAATGCAACTTCCGAAAAAAAAGAAAACAAACATTAGGATAAAAAGAGATTTATTATAATTATATCTATTATCGAAAAAAATTCTAATAATACATATAAACTGTGTTTCTCAGCTGGATAAAGCAAACCAGCTTCTCGCTGTAAAATTTTGATGGATGAAGACTGCAATCAAGTTAAAGACGATTGCGTTGGCATACAGGAGTCATACAGTAAGCTTGCGTGATTCTGAAATATTGATGCGCAAACAGACTGTGTATGAGCGCTCTTAACGTACAGATCATTGTATTTAAGCACAGACACATTTTAGTACATTCACGTTGTTTCTACACACATTCGGGATAATGTTTTGATTGTATGTTGTATGTTGCTGTGTTTAGTGATTCTGAATGGATCCGTGTACTGTTGTATGTACAGGTGCATCTCAATAAATTAGAATGTCGTGGAAAAGTAATAAAAAAATAATCACAACAATAAAACAAGGAATTTAAAAACTTTGAAAATGATTTAAAAATTAGTTTAAGAGGTTTCAAATGAATTTAAAACAGTTAAGAATAGAAAATTATTATACATAAAATATAGTGCAATCAGTTCGGACGTTGCACAGTGCTCATTCAATAAATGCATTCCCTGAGGTAAACAAGCTTTGAAAAGAGATGATAATGAGTGTTAAAAGAAACAGAAAAAGACCAGCTGGTTTATACTGGTCAAGAAAACTTGCTAGTTAAGCAAACCAGCATCCAAATTACAACAGATGACCAAGTAAGTGATTTCCCACAGAAGTCAATTACAATATTCACGTCCTGTCGACAGGCACTCCTGTGTGTGACCACTGTGAGACTGATTCATTTATTTGTTCTAATTAAGAGAGGCTACAGTCGGCCCGGCCTGATTAAGCTGTTGATCTTACCGGACGGCTGTGGAGGGCGAGCTAATTAAGAGCAGTCTGCTTAAATAGGAAGGTGAGGAGGTCTAAAGCAGAGTTTTCTTGCTGACCGCCCGTTTTTACATATACAATCCTTTCAGTCGGACGCACACTCTCTAGCCACATTCACATCCATAGCTTCTCATTTACAGACACAAACCTCTCTCTATCTCACACAAGCATCTAGCACTGTCTCTCAAAGAGCTGCATTAATCCCACACTTCACCCAGTGTGCGGGTAGACGCCAGGGTCTCATTTCAAACGCTGTGCCACGTTTGGTCTTTCCCTATGCGTGTGCGTACAGTATGTCACTGAACCTTGGATCCTGTGTGTCAATAATTACTCTTCATTATTTTTCAGTCGTGGACCACAAGCGGCTGAGGTTACTCTGTAGGTAATATCCTGGCTGCTTCTTGTTAGCGTGGCAGAGCAAAAAAAAAAAAACCTAGCATGCCATCCACAGTGAATATGACAGTGCTTCATACATTCTGCCAAAGGAAGCAGAGGATATCAAGCACTAAAGATCAGAATACTAGAGAAAATCCCTCTTTGAAGAGCACCAACCATCAGTTGTGTAGGTGTTTGCTGCCACCTACTGGAAAACAAGTGGTAAAGCGGTATTGTAATATATATATATATATATATATATATATATATAAAAAATGTTTTGGTAATTCTCCTTGTTATTATTTCAGATATAAGATATGGTTGTCAGTGTTGCAACAAAATTAAAATATGTAAAATATAATTCAATTATGAACACATACATTTTTTACAGTATTGTTATTGTTCATTAAATCTATATAAAAAAATATATAGAAATTGTTTTCTGTAAGTAAAATAAAGTTGAAATAAAACATTTAAAAAAAACTTTCAATTAAAATAAATTTAAAAACTTGAACAAAAATTACAAATGTTGCCTTGGCTACTAACTGAAATAATTAAGTTGAAGTTGCTACTAAAATTACTAAAACTAAAACTGAAATAAATTAATTAAATATCTGGTCTATATAGATTTTTTTTAAACTAATAACAATGATAAAAGTACATTACAAAATTACTAAAACTTAAGCTAAAATGTTAATGAAAATTGAAAATATAAAAGTAAATAATAATAATACAATAATAATAAATAGACAATACTAAACTATACTAATAACACTGCTGATGTATTATTATTATTTATATCACATATTTATTCATATAAAATTAGAAGCAAAATATAGACCAATATGGCATGTACAAAACGGCTTTCAATGTTTATTTACTTACAGTACCATAAACAGAAAATGTGTTACCAAACTGACTCTAGTGTTACGCAAACAATTTTGTCCCTGACCACAATCTTTCATCCACTAGATGGCAGTATTTCCAAAGAAATGTATCAGGTTTCCTTATTCCTTTGTGTAGAGTTAGGCTGTCACGTTCTTTGTTGAGATGTAACAATACTTTGTTTTGTTAACTAAACATGATTTCACAATTTTAGATAATTTTTACAGCACAAACTGAAAGAGAGGAGTCAAACCAGACTGAGAGACTTTACTAAAGGGATAAAGTAAAAAAAATAAAAAAATAAAAAATAAATCCCATGTATGATTTGAGCCATGCTTTTCCGGTTTAAAATGCAAACCATTTACCATAATGAATAACTTGTACATCAGAGATTTTATTGCTAAGCCACTTCCCGAGAGAAATTATTACTATTTTTCTGACTAATATGTTATGATTCACCTCGAGGTTCTTCCTCGTCCTAACTAACCATGCTAGTGTCACGTTTGGCCTGCTTAATTGTATCGTGTAAAGCACTATTAAACAAAAGCCTACTGAACTATAAGATATGGTTGTCAGTGTTGCAACAAAATTAAAATATGTAAAATATAATTCAATTATGAACACACATTTTTTACAGTATTGTTATTGTTCATTAAATCTATATAAAAAAATATATAGAAATTATTTTCTGTAAGTAAAATAAAGTTGAAATAAAACATTTAAAAAAAACTTTCAATTAAAATAAATTTAAAAACTTGAACGAAAATTACAAATGTTGCCTTGGCTACTAACTGAAATAATTAAGTTGAAGTTGCTGCTAAAATTACTAAAACTAAAACTGAAATAAATTAATTAAATATCTGGTCTATATAGATTTTTTTTAAACTAATAACAATGATAAAAGTACATTACAAAATTACTAAAACTTAAGCTAAAATGTTAATGAAAATTGAAAATATAAAAGTAAATAATAATAATACAATAATAATAAATAGACAATACTAAACTATACTAATAACACTGCTGATGTATTATTATTATTTATATCACATATTTATTCATATAAAATTAGAAGCAAAATATAGACCAATATGGCATGTACAAAACGGCTTTCAATGTTTATTTACTTACAGTACCATAAACAGAAAATGTGTTACCAAACTGACTCTAGTGTTACGCAAACAATTATGTCCCTGACCACAATCTTTCATCCACTAGATGACAGTATTTCCAAAGAAATGTATCAGGTTTCCTTATTCCTTTGTGTAGAGTTAGGCTGTCACGTTCTTTGTTGAGATGTAACAATACTTTGTTTTGTTAACTAAACATGATTTCACAATTTTAGATAATTTTTACAGCACAAACTGAAAGAGAGGAGTCAAACCAGACTGAGAGACTTTACTAAAGGGATAAAGTAAAAAAAATAAAAAAATAAAAAATAAATCCCATGTATGATTTGAGCCATGCTTTTCCGGTTTAAAATGCAAACCATTTACCATAATGAATAACTTGTACATCAGAGATTTTATTGCTAAGCCACTTCCCGAGAGAAATTATTACTATTTTTCTGACTAATATGTTATGATTCACCTCGAGGTTCTTCCTCATCCTAACTAACCATGCTTATTTAATATTATTATTAATATTATTATTACATAATGTTTTCACCTAAAAAAACAGAAGCCAACAATAGGCCAACTATGCAGTGACTTAGAAAAGGTAAGTCACTATTCATACTATTATGCATATTAAGGCCTGTTTATGGCGATATTTGTCTCACAAATTCTGCTTTAACACTTCTTTGTTTTCATTAGCATAAATTCCAGGAAACAATGACGTTGAGTTGCCCCAGATGAGCCTGTCATGCTATCAGTACCCACAAACAGCTGCTCAGAAGGCAACTACCGTCATTTCCGCTTCAGAAGAACAACAAACAAAAAGAAATGCACAGTATGAGTGTGAGGATGCATTTTCACTACCAAAATGAATTAACTGAATTCTCTGTTGGTGATTCAACACTTTGAAATAGGTGATACATTTAGTGTGTGAAATCAAAATTCCTTGATGGGATGTTTTCTAAAAAAGCAACTGAACAACTTCTAGGCACACATCTTGTCAGATTTACAATTATATATAATATTTTAAATAAGTGTATTTTAAAGTATAACACACGCACACACACACACACACACATACATATATATATATAGTATTTTAAATATGTATATTTATGTATATATATATATATATATATATATAAAACATAATAAAATAAATACTAATTAAATACTAAACAATATTAGATTAAATATAAAAATATATTATTTCAGTATACTTTGATACAACTAGTGTTTTAAAATATTATTACCAAAACTTTTTTTCCTTCATTCGTTCTTCCAAACTGAAACATAGATCTTGACAGAAAGTCAACAATGTCATTTCTCAGAAGCCAAGTCTCTTTAAAACCACAGCAGGTGACAGTATGCGTAGGAGATAAATCAACCATAACGGCCACACAGAAAGATCAGCCATTTTGATTTTTGATTTTCATCAGCCAGCTTTAACACTCTAGGCATATTTTGACAGTCCTTTGAAATAATAAAAATAAATAAATAAGTAAATCTGTCCTGTCAAATACACTGCTGGGATGCAATGTGGGGATCACTGAATGCTCAGCCTGCTCTCTGAATGACAAAGATCTGCATCTGTGTCAGGAGTCAGAGATACTGTGTTCCTGATCGAGCCCCCCGGCAGGAAGCTACAATCCTCCCACCCATCCTTCCCCCTCCTCCTCTTCCTCAGGAGAGAGGACTCTGGATGAACGCTGTGCGTGCAGCGCAGAGGCTCTAAAATGAAGGCTGTACCCACATCCTGTGTTCATGTTCAATGTCTTAAACGAGCACCTGCCTGCCCTGCCCCTCGCCTTCTGCAATTACCCAAAAACTGAAACTGCTGAGGCATTTTCTCTTTTGTTTTTGGGGTTCTGCTTGCATTCGGAAAAGCATGTGTTGGCCCGAAGCACTGCATACATTACTAAAAGCAAACAAAGGCTGCAGAAACAGTTATTGAATGCCATTTAGGTTAGGCCATTTACCTTCCAGCAATGAGGATGTTGAAACTTGGCGGTGCACTTGGAAGCATCCATTGTGTTGTTATTAGAAATGACTCCCTGGGCTGAATATTACACAATCAAACCAAATAGACAAAGTTGGATTAGTTCAGCAACTGATCCAAAAGTTTGTTTTTAAATGGATTTTAATAACAGCCCAGGTATTTTACTCTGGCCTGCTTGGGACACCATTCACAGTTCAGGGACTCTGCCCATATTGGGTCTCTACAAATAGTCACATACATGGGCCAATGTGTAATAAGAATGAAAGAAAGAAAAAAATCACATTTCTATCAATTTTAAAACACATGAGTCAAGTTCTTTGAAATATAAAATTTTGTAATCATGTTGGAATTATACATTTTTGGGAGAAAAAAGTTCATATTTACTAGCAAATGCTGTATTTGATGGCTTCATTTAATGACAAAAAATGTCAAATGGTGGAACCATAACGTAAAGTACAAAAATATATTTTTAAACCTTGAATAGACATAAATAACTTCATCAATGTCAAAAATCATTTACAATTTTAAACTCTTATTAAAGATGAATCATGAATATCTAAAGTAAAAGATCTTGACAGTAACAAAATCTGCTCTTTCCATAAAAAGATAAAAAAATATATATGTTATATATTTAAAACTACCACATGACAATAAAATATTATTGGGTTCTTATTGCTTATTGCTAGTTATGCCACACTGACTCTGATTTACGAATTTTTCCTAATTTAAATATTTTTTTAAAAGCTTCACTAATATCTGAGCGTAATATCTGTGTAACATCTAATAAAAGTGTAACATCTGACAAAATGTGTCTTCATAAAAAGGTAAAAATATGTTATGTTTTTAAAAAGTCACATTACAACAAAACCTGTTCTTACATATTGGTTATCCCACACTGCCTTTGATTTACAAAGTATTCAAAATATAAATATTTTCAAATGACTTCACTACTTAATTGTTTTTAAATAACTAATGTAATAAAATATCTTGATATTAATACAATTTCAAGGAATTTTTTTATTTTTTTATTTTTTTAATGGCACATGACAACAAAATGAGCTCTTCTACAGTATATTGATCATTCCATACTGACTTTGATACAAAATTGCTCTACTGCTTATTTTTAAAGGATTAATAACATAGGCCTAATGTTATAATATAATACTTTTTCAATAAATAAAGAATTTTAGCCTGTTAACTAGACTTTGTTTTCTAATTTAGGCTACAGTCTGTGGACAGTTAGACCACCTAGACATTTTTACCTTACAAAAAAATCAAAAATGCTTTTAATTCACACACTGAAATATATTAATACAACTTTTAATACACCCGTGTATTCAAATCATTCTTGTATGAACTGCATTTTGAGTAACTTCCGGACAAAAACACGCATCAGGTCATGGACCCATACATAACATTACTATGACTGTATAATTGAGAATATCCTTCACATTTTGAGCCATACGTTTGCACACATACATCTTTAACAGTCATGAAAATGTGGACTAAACATGCTGACCTCTGAACTTCACGATATTAAAATAATAATGAAAACAAAGCGCTAAGCCCCCGCCGATGCTCCCCAGGGCTCAATTGCGCAAGAGTTTATCACTTACGATAAGGATCTCATTACACTTCGTTCTTTTACAAAAGAAAAGCGAACCAAAAATGACCACCTTAGTATGAGTATCCCTTGAGTTACTCCTAAAGTTACTCGTCGTGTCACATCAAACAGGGTTTTATCGAAATACACCAGCGTTCACTATTTTTCACCGACAAACGTCCCGGATGTCTGCCAACATTGTAGTTGCGCTCGTTCTTTGAGAGATGAGAAGAGTGCTCGTATCAACGACATGACAAACATTTAAGCTCAGAAAACCTATAAAGATTTTAAACATGCTCCTTACCAAATTGAGTGATTTTCTGGCGGTCCTCGGCACGCGACATCCTCTCGTAGTAAAGTTTTCATACAGCGTGCAACTGTGTTGTTTACAAAGTATTGAGCGGAATCCCGATTGGTCCGGGTCGAGCCAAGGCGACGCCCCGACGCTCAACCCCATCTGACGCGACGCGACAAACTTGTAATCAACGCCGCTTCATTTCACCGCGTCGCAGAGTTGTTCATTATAATAGAACCGTTGTAGTTTGTCGCGTCGCTTGCAGTTTATATACGTGTATGTAGTCAGAGGGTTGCGCTTTGAAATCAACTGTAATGATCATATTTTGCACAAGGTGGTGCCATTGTCAACCTTCTCCTCAAAGTTTCAGGACTAGCAGATTAGCAGATTTCCCATTGTGCTTTATTCGACACAGCAGGAAATCAATATTATGCAGCAAACACAGCAAGAATTCAATGCAACAACATAAATGTATAATACATCATTTATTTTTAAAGTGACATTATTTATGACCAGCAGGTATCCCCATACTTATTACATAATGCAAAATATTATAAAACAAAATGAATAATAAAATAATTATATATATTTTTTCATTGTAAAATATTTACATAACATTTGTTGAACTGCCTTTTATTTATGCTAAATATTTTTTTTAATGGGACTGCTTAATGTCATAAGATTCGAGATTCAAGATTTTTATTTGTCACATACATGGTTATATAGGGAATATATGACCAGCAGTGAAATGTAAGTCAGGTCCGCTCCATGGACAGTGCAATTATTAAAGAATACAAACACAAGAAGATTATATATAAATATAGGTATGGAAAAAGTAAGATAAAAAATAAGAATAAAATAAAATGCACAGGACAGTATACTGTAGGCTTAATAAATATGTAGGTGAGCAGGAATGTACAATAGAAGAATGTGCAAACAGGTTGTACATTGGTAGTTACATAAGAGCATTCCCTGACCGGGAATCGACCCCGAGCCCGAATCCTAACCGCTAGACCACCAGGGAATATAGCGTGTAAATAATAAATATTGTGTCATAATAAAAAATATTGCAGTGGTGGTCCTAAAATGTGAGTTGAACATGTTTATCATGATGATGATGATGATTATTATTATTATATATATATATATATATATATATATATATATATATATATATATATATATATATATATATATATATATACATAGATATCAAGAGTAACAAAATGTAGCAAAACATACTGAAATTAACTAAATGTTATATTTAAAAAATCATACATTTCAGACTTAGTTAAATGTTAGCCCTATATAATTTCTTAATATAAAATAAAAAATAATCCCACAGTGTAAAAAATGCAGAGTAAAAATGTCATTTAGGATTTTTGTTTGTTTGTTTGTCTGCTTCCCATCATGCATGGTGGCTATTAAAGCATACGTTTGACAAACACATTTACCAAATTCTAACCCAGAGGTGTTTCTAGAGGTAAATTCTGGACAGCCCGTATATCAATATATAAATATCAAAAGACCAAAGAGATTATTTTTTACAATTTTGCATAAGATATCCTAGTCTTTGAGCCTTGTCTCTAAATATGTGCTCTTTTCAGAAGGTTAAATCTCCTGAATGGACTTTAAAAACTCTCATTTATGCATCCATGACTCGTTTCTTTCATTCAGTGCTTTTTATTATCACCCTCTATTATCGTATAATTATGTAATGATGAAGCGACTTGGCGTGCCTCGCGCTCAGTGTTTATGCGTGGCGTCACGGCATGCTCTCAGCGCTCCTCCTTCGCGCGCCTGTCTGTGTTGTTTCCGCTTAATTAGAAGCAATCCCCGCCCAGCCCGATTCCAGCTTGGCTGCGTTGTTTGGGGACAGTCCGAAGATGGCGACGGCCCAGCTGTACTGCGTCTGCCGGCAGCCGTACGATGTGAGCCGGTTTATGATAGAATGCGATATTTGTAAGGACTGGTTTCACGGCAGGTAAGGAATTCAACCGTGTCTTCGTTATCCGCTGCGTCGGAAAGGCAACGAAATACCCGCCTATGAAATCCTATGGCACTTCGGGTGTCAGTAAGCCGTGCGTTGAGCTCGCTCGCTCGCTCGCACTGAGACGATTTCACGCGCTGCTTTGTCAATATTTCCAGGCGTTAATAGTCCCCTTTGCAGTTTTCACAATATAAACGCTCGAGTTACCCGTCTGTTAAAGCTTCGTTATTGCTTTGCAGTAACATTAGACTGTTTTATCATGGCTTCTCAAAAAAATCCAGCGATCCGAGCAGCAAAAATGGGTTCACGTAGGGTTTTCTCAGAAGCTTTGTGGTTAGGAGTTGCAGAGCATCAGCTGACATTAACCCCTTATGTAGTTTTGTGTCACATAAATGTCAGCATCGAAGTGCACGTGAGATTGTGGTGTGTTAGACGTCAAGTGAAGGTTTATTAATATTTCACACTTAACAGCAGTTGGTCAACGTGCTACATGTCAAACAGCAAATAGCCTACTAAAATGGAAACATAAGATGAGAGAAACAATTCAAAGAGTATACTGCTACTTTTAAGTACGAAGAAGAATGAAACAGTTTAAAATGGAATAGATGTGAGTTTGAACGAAGTCTTGATCGATGTGGTGCTGAAACTTGCATGCTTTCGAGTGAACTCGTGCGTGATGTTTTCTCAACCTTACCTTATTTCTTATTGTTAAAAAATATATAAACTGTAATGGTTGCTACTGTAGAGGTGTTAACAGAAAATAAAACGAGCATTTTAAGAGTTTTATACTGTTAGGAATTCGCGATTGACATTGGCTTGCCGAACAACATCTGCGTATTTATTTTATTTATTTATTTAATGGATTGTTTTATTTTTATGCAGCCCGTATTGCGAATTGTATTGCTCTTAGCTCGTAAAATAAATGTATATGACATGCAGGTTATTTCTTTGTTGGTTGTTCAGACTCAGTTATTCTGTGAAGCGTGAGGAAACGTGGGGGGTTTCGATGAAAAGTTACACGGGGAATGGGGGGGGGGGTAACTAAACAAAGACGTGTGGTTGAGTTTACGAGATCAGGCCGTTCCCTATTTCTCTCGTTAAATGTGCATTACATATTGCTTGGAAAGTAGCGTCTGGTTTTGGGGTTTGCTAGGTTTTATGGGAGTATTAAATATAAAAAGGAAAGTCGCGTTTGTAATGGAGCTCAGCGCCTTAGGTTTCTGTGATTGTTTGGTCTTTTTGATTGACAGCTGGGGTCGGGCATTTAAATCCCCCAGTTTTACAAATATGGGCATATGGTTCCGCCTCTTAAAGGGACAGGTACCGTTTGACTTGTGCAGCGCGGAGCTGAAGCCATGTGTGAAATGCTCGGGATAAAATTAGCTTGACCCGTAAATATTGCCAGAAAGCGTGCAAGAACATCGTGTTGCTTGTTTATAAGTGTGAAATTGCTGGGTGGCTCGTTTGTTTTAGTTTACTTGCGAAGCTTTACACATTAATGTAGAGAAGAAATGGGAGAATATTAAAGAATATTATATTAAGTGTTATAGATAAGCTATGTGTGTATTATAGGTTTTTCTGCTGAAATATTTCTTCATAAAACATTATACATGTTTAAACAAATGCAGATTATTATTATTATTGCATTAACATTTGAATGTTTTATATATATATATATATATATATATATATATATATATATATATATATATATATATATATATATATATATATATATATATATATATATATATATATATATATATATATATATATATATATATATATATATATATATATATATATATATATATATATATATATATATATATATATATATATATATATATATATATATATATATATATATATATATATATATATATATATATATATATATATATATATATATATATATATATATATATATATATATATATATATATATATATATATATATATATATATATATATATATATATATATATATATATATATATATATATATATATATATATATATATATATATATATATATATATATATATATATATATATATATATATATATATATATATATATATATATATATATATATATATATATATATATATATATATATATATATATATATATATATATATATATATATATATATATATATATATATATATATATATATATATATATATATATATATATATATATATATATATATATATATATATATATATATATATATATATATATATATATATATATATATATATATATATATATATATATATATATATATATATATATATATATATATATATATATATATATATATATATATATATATATATATATATATATATATATATATATATATATATATATATATATATATATATATATATATATATATATATATATATATATATATATATATATATATATATATATATATATATATATATATATATATATATATATATATATATATATATATATATATATATATATATATATATATATATATATATATATATATATATATATATATATATATATATATATATATATATATATATATATATATATATATATATATATATATATATATATATATATATATATATATATATATATATATATATATATATATATATATATATATATATATATATATATATATATATATATATATATATATATATATATATATATATATATATATATATATATATATATATATATATATATATATATATATATATATATATATATATATATATATATATATATATATATATATATATATATATATATATATATATATATATATATATATATATATATATATATATATATATATATATATATATATATATATATATATATATATATATATATATATATATATATATATATATATATATATATATATATATATATATATATATATATATATATATATATATATATATATATATATATATATATATATATATATATATATATATATATATATATATATATATATATATATATATATATATATATATATATATATATATATATATATATATATATATATATATATATATATATATATATATATATATATATATATATATATATATATATATATATATATATATATATATATATATATATATATATATATATATATATATATATATATATATATATATATATATATATATATATATATATATATATATATATATATATATATATATATATATATATATATATATATATATATATATATATATATATATATATATATATATATATATATATATATATATATATATATATATATATATATATATATATATATATATATATATATATATATATATATATATATATATATATATATATATATATATATATATATATATATATATATATATATATATATATATATATATATATATATATATATATATATATATATATATATATATATATATATATATATATATATATATATATATATATATATATATATATATATATATATATATATATATATATATATATATATATATATATATATATATATATATATATATATATATATATATATATATATATATATATATATATATATATATATATATATATATATATATATATATATATATATATATATATATATATATATATATATATATATATATATATATATATATATATATATATATATATATATATATATATATATATATATATATATATATATATATATATATATATATATATATATATATATATATATATATATATATATATATATATATATATATATATATATATATATATATATATATATATATATATATATATATATATATATATATATATATATATATATATATATATATATATATATATATATATATATATATATATATATATATATATATATATATATATATATATATATATATATATATATATATATATATATATATATATATATATATATATATATATATATATATATATATATATATATATATATATATATATATATATATATATATATATATATATATATATATATATATATATATATATATATATATATATATATATATATATATATATATATATATATATATATATATATATATATATATATATATATATATATATATATATATATATATATATATATATATATATATATATATATATATATATATATATATATATATATATATATATATATATATATATATATATATATATATATATATATATATATATATATATATATATATATATATATATATATATATATATATATATATATATATATATATATATATATATATATATATATATATATATATATATATATATATATATATATATATATATATATATATATATATATATATATATATATATATATATATATATATATATATATATATATATATATATATATATATATATATATATATATATATATATATATATATATATATATATATATATATATATATATATATATATATATATATATATATATATATATATATATATATATATATATATATATATATATATATATATATATATATATATATATATATATATATATATATATATATATATATATATATATATATATATATATATATATATATATATATATATATATATATATATATATATATATATATATATATATATATATATATATATATATATATATATATATATATATATATATATATATATATATATATATATATATATATATATATATATATATATATATATATATATATATATATATATATATATATATATATATATATATATATATATATATATATATATATATATATATATATATATATATATATATATATATATATATATATATATATATATATATATATATATATATATATATATATATATATATATATATATATATATATATATATATATATATATATATATATATATATATATATATATATATATATATATATATATATATATATATATATATATATATATATATATATATATATATATATATATATATATATATATATATATATATATATATATATATATATATATATATATATATATATATATATATATATATATATATATATATATATATATATATATATATATATATATATATATATATATATATATATATATATATATATATATATATATATATATATATATATATATATATATATATATATATATATATATATATATATATATATATATATATATATATATATATATATATATATATATATATATATATATATATATATATATATATATATATATATATATATATATATATATATATATATATATATATATATATATATATATATATATATATATATATATATATATATATATATATATATATATATATATATATATATATATATATATATATATATATATATATATATATATATATATATATATATATATATATATATATATATATATATATATATATATATATATATATATATATATATATATATATATATATATATATATATATATATATATATATATATATATATATATATATATATATATATATATATATATATATATATATATATATATATATATATATATATATATATATATATATATATATATATATATATATATATATATATATATATATATATATATATATATATATATATATATATATATATATATATATATATATATATATATATATATATATATATATATATATATATATATATATATATATATATATATATATATATATATATATATATATATATATATATATATATATATATATATATATATATATATATATATATATATATATATATATATATATATATATATATATATATATATATATATATATATATATATATATATATATATATATATATATATATATATATATATATATATATATATATATATATATATATATATATATATATATATATATATATATATATATATATATATATATATATATATATATATATATATATATATATATATATATATATATATATATATATATATATATATATATATATATATATATATATATATATATATATATATATATATATATATATATATATATATATATATATATATATATATATATATATATATATATATATATATATATATATATATATATATATATATATATATATATATATATATATATATATATATATATATATATATATATATATATATATATATATATATATATATATATATATATATATATATATATATATATATATATATATATATATATATATATATATATATATATATATATATATATATATATATATATATATATATATATATATATATATATATATATATATATATATATATATATATATATATATATATATATATATATATATATATATATATATATATATATATATATATATATATATATATATATATATATATATATATATATATATATATATATATATATATATATATATATATATATATATATATATATATATATATATATATATATATATATATATATATATATATATATATATATATATATATATATATATATATATATATATATATATATATATATATATATATATATATATATATATATATAACAAAACAATATGAGAAAGTATTTTATATAAATATTTACATTTATTATTCATATATATATATATATATATATATATATGTGAAATTAACAATAATAACTTTTATTATTACTATTATAGACAATTAATGTACATTTAAATTATTTAAAATATTTAAAAAAATATTATTATCATTGCAAATCACACCACAGCTTAGACCTGTGATGGTCTGAATAAATAACAGCATTTTAAAAGTCAGTCAGAAAGATCCTAAATTCCCCACCCTTTCTATAGAATATAAATATTTAGCATGGTTTTCAGGCATTCTTGCAGTAGGCCTGTGTGTTTGAATTGCAAGCGATGTTGAATTTTGCCAAGGGGCTTCTGTATCTTTGCATTATAGCATTGTGGTGTGTTGATAACATGGACTAATCATATTTTCAGGATGTGTGGTTGATGTGTTCTGTTCTGTTACTCAAAGGTTCCATGTGGCACTGCTGCTTGCCACCAATAGGATTAAGCCGTCTAGCCGGTCGCTCAGTCCTGGCTGTTATCTGGCTCCATGCACAGCCTGGTTTGGGAGGCAGGAGCCCCTGGGGGTGAAGCCTCAGAGGATTACAAAACTCCTGATATTCATGACAAGAGGCCCAGTCGTACAGTTTCAACCTTTCAAAAAACTGCCCATACATGCCTTACCTGTCAGGTGCAGGCCAGTTTTACAGCATTTACAGTGACCTTGGAAATGGAATGTTACTAATGACTTGTTTAAATGGTTAGTTTATCCTCAGCAAATCCTCTTAAATCAGTTCTGAGGTCTGTGATTCTCTATGCGTCTCTGTCTTTTGAATAATGCGTGTATTTGCGTGCATGATGCACGTGCGTGGGTGTACTTGTGTGTTTGTAGGAGGGGAAAGATTGATGGAGGCCTCGCTGCCCAGAGGCAAGTTCAAGCCCCATTCATCAACGTCCCTCTGAGGTTGAAAACACTGAGTAGAGAGAGATGACTTCTGTCTTGTCAGCCCAGGTTTTTTTACTTGGATTAGCCCGGTCGAAAGGTCACCCCCGTGTTTTGTATGGAACTTTAGGGATTCTTGATCATGATGAGATGATCCTGCGAACATGTGCTGCTTCACTAGAATATCAATTAGGATAAAATTGTGATGATAATCTGATGGAATCTTATGTATAGTTGCTTTTGCTAAATGACAATAAAATCTCTTCCATAAATATGATTACATGATTCTAAACACAAGTAGAGTAGATCTCTGGATATCGGTTTTCCATAGTCTTTAGTAACAACATTATTTGAGCTGTTTGTCAGATGGATTTTTCACAGACTGCTTATGTTATGATTAATGGCCTTAGGTTGCCAACCTATTGATTTCAACACCCTTATCCACTTTATGAATAGACCGGATGATCTCACTGGTCATCTGTCACATCTGTCATATCTAATAAGGGCTGTTATTGTATTTTAATGCATTGAAAAGGGAAAGTAGTTAGAGCTGTGGGAATGTCGCCTCAAACCAAGGTTGAAAGAAGTATCTCATGCTCACCAAGGCTGCATTTATTTGATCATAAATACAGTATTGTGGAATATTATTAGAAATGACTGCTTTCTATTTTTATATATTTTAAAATGTAATTTATTCCTGTGATGCAAAGCTGAATTTTCAGCATCATTACTCCACTCTTCAGTGTCACATGATCTTTCAGAAATCATTGTAATATATTGATTTGCTGCTCAAGAAACATTTCTTATTAGTATCAATGTTAAAAACAGTTGTGCTGCTTAATGTTTTTGTGGAAATCATGATACATGATTTTTGGGATTCTTTGATAAATAGAAAGTTCAAAAGAACAGTATTTATTTGAAATATGATCTTTTGTAACATTATAAATGTCTTTACTTTTTTGATCAATTTAATGCATCCTTGCTGAATAAAAGTAATTATTTCCAAAAATGGCCCCAAACATTTAATCGATAGTGTATCTCTAGTAGGGTCTATGCTATTTTCAGTGGCAGTTACAGTCTTGTTTGTGTTTAGATCTCTAAACAAAGGCAATAGTTTGCAGCACAGTTGCATCTGGAGGAAGTCCCCTGCTCCCCCTGTCCCCTGTTGGGGTGAAGGTCTTGGCCAAGCTTGTGGGTTTGAAGCAGTAAAGCCTGGTTTCCTATGCTAAATGCAACTTCCTGTGCTCATTACTCTCAGGGGCTCGTCTGCGTTTAAGACGGATGGTCGGTTTCTTCACAGAGACATAAGTTGGAGAGGGGAAGGCTTAGTTTATCTTTCGTTGCCCTCATTTTATGTTATGTTTCCTGCTGCTTCACTGTCTGGTGGCTGACTTTTTTTTTTGCACACAGTTTCCTCCCTGACTTCCCTCAGCCAGGCTTAATTTAGCGAATAAGTGCAGCCACACATCAAAACGAATAGTGTCCTCTGTGTTCTTTGCAGTGAAGGTTTTGGTTAAAACAAAGAGAATTGGTTCACCTCACAGTCCTGCTCAGCCACTTTGTCTTACTGTTCTATCATTATGCCCTCAAGCAAAGCACTTAACCTTAGTTTATTTCAGAGGACTGTCTTTGCAATTAGAGTGTTGTAGGTGACACAGGATGAAAAGTGTCCACTAAATGACAAGCAACTCAAGCTTGGGACTGATTGATGGATACAAGAGGTCATTGTCAGGTTCTGCTTTGCTGTCCAACTCTGAAACCCAACACTTCCACCTCATAATTAGGGCCACTATAAATTAAAGTCAAGTAAATATGCTAAATTTGACTTGTTTACCCAGACCTGAGGTTATAGAACTACACTTTAGGCTTTCAGAAGGTTAAACAAATGAGACTTCTATCATCATTTACTCACCCTCTTGACAATCCAAACTTAGATGAGCTTGCTTTCTTCTGCAGAACACAAAAGGAGATGTTTAGCAGAGTGTTGTTCACGTTGCTCTTTTCCATACAATGAACGTGAATGGTGACCAGGGGTTTGCCAAATTTTTGCAGGCGTGATGCAGTTATCTCAATAGGAATCCATCCAGTCTGTAATTTTGTGTGTGGAACGTTAAAAGAAGAAGCATTTCCCCACACAAATATTGCATTGGATTCAAGTCTGTTAAACTTTGAATATGCAAATTTGCACCAATAAAAAGCTGCTTAGCCCTAAGTAAACGGTGTTTCATGTTGATTATGATAAGGGACAATTGACCTTCTTTTTGTTAGTTTTGCTAATTTGACCGCGACTTTGTGATGGCTTTTGTGGCAGAAAGACCTAAATTTAAATTATTGACTTCATTAACTGTATGGACTATTATTGACTTTCACTGTATGGAAAATCCCACTCAGATATTGGGATCCACAAACAAAAGGAAGTCGGCTTTAAAAAGATATGAGGGTATGTAAATGATTACTGGATGAAAAAGAAATGAGACGGTGAAATAACTTATGCAATAAGAAATTTTTCCCCTCAAATTTACTTGCCTTCATGTTGTTCGAAACCTGTATAGCTCCTTTTGTTCTGTGAAAAAATATTTTTTTCTGTCTTTCTTTTTATTGCACATTCTTCAAAATATCTTCTTTTGTGTTCAGCAGAAGAAAGTAAGTCATGCAGGTTTGGAACAACATGAGTAGATGATGATGGCAGAATATACATTTTTGGGTTAAGCATTTCTGAATCTTTCTGAATCATTACATTTCCTTCCAATTCCCATTCTTAATTCTTTAGTAGCACAAATCAGGAGCGGTTGTGATGGACTAAATAGACATTAGAGTTAAAATTCTCCACATTTTTATGCATGCTTTAGTCAGCAAGGAGGCCTCAGGCTCAAACCATAGTACAAAGTGATTCTGAGACCATAATGGGATATATGGCTTACATACTGTGAGTTCTGCCTGTGAACTTGCCATCACCATGGAGACTCTTTTCATCTGCTTGCAGTCTACGTGAACGATTGGTTAAGCCTTCAGGAGATCTCATTGGTTTGTTGGGTTTATGCACTTGCAATGGCTCCTTCAAAGGAGCCTTCAAGTATCTTCCAAACCATGCCTTCTGCTACTAAATCCCTTGCTAGGATCTACATTTGACCTATCAAGCTGCACAAAACCAGCCCTTACCCATTATCTCTGGAACCATCAGGAATATTTTGCGCTCTCACTGGGGGGCCCATTGGCATTTCTCCAAAAACGTGCCATTGAGAAAAATGGCCACATCCTCTTATTGTTTGCTTGAACTTGTTCCATCTCCAGATCAAGCCTACATTTCCGCTGAGTAATGATTATCTCTATTCAGGCTAAATGGCAGGTCATAAGAGCTCTGTGAGGAATGGCTGTTGTCAGAGCGTTCTTCAACCGTGGAAGAGGATCTCGCCCTTCACAGTCTTGAAAAAACCACTCCGTGTGCTCTCATGTCTTTTGAGGCCAAATCCCAACATCTTTTTAGGGCTTAAAGGCTCTTCCTTCCAGATTTATGATATTGATGGAACGGTGCCTAGAGGCTCAAATCAATCAGTTTTTAGTCAAAGAATCATCCAGTACGATTATCTAGTACGTTATGTCGATGTTGTTTTGTTGTGATGTGCGTCCTTTTTAGACAAAGGATTTGGACAGATGCAATGACTTCTGTTTCTCGTCAGGATCCCCCCTCCACTCCTGACAAAACAACATGCAATACCAGTGCAACAGCGTAAGCCTTGGCAATGAGAAAATGCAATAGTCTGGTAAGATTTAAATGAATAAAATAACACTGAAACAAACAAGTCTGTTACTGTGCCTCTCATACTTTAATGCTATTATCCTATTTCATGCTGAACCACCCTCTTGAGGATGAAAAGTGCACGGTTTAGCAAATCCCATGAGGTTTTGTGAAATTTGTTTGTGACAGTGTTATGGATGTGGGCTTGCTTATCTGCTTTAACAGGGAAACTGTAATAGTGGAACACGAAGCACAATGATAGATTAATTCTCAGATATTTCCAAACCAGCATTAAAGGAAAGAAACACTCGATAGTCAGCTGACTTCAAAGACAAGTTCCTAACAGTGTTTTTTTTAACACTGATTTAGCATGTAAACATTGCAATACACAAACAAATATTGGGTAAAATAGTCAGTTTTTAACCCTTTTTTAATTAAATAATTTTTAGTATTTTAAAAGTAACATTGACGAAATTGAACTATTGTAAAATTTAACTTTTTCTTGATGTGTTTGATGCCATGCTTATTATTTATTTATAAAAAAAGAAAAATATGTGGTTGGTTTATTTTTAAACCATTGTTGATAATGTTTGTGAATAAAATTAATATAGTTTTATTCACATATTTGTATACAAATAAATGAGCAATAAACATTAATAACAACATCAAGAAAAACAGTAACTCACTCTAATATGTAAACTCATAATTTTGTACTTATTTCAAAATACTTCAAGTAATCAGTTTACTCATTATTTATGTGAGTACTTAACTGCAACCCTGTATTATTTCATCACCATTATTTCATAATTTAACTCTTTACAGCAGATACTTGCCAATAATATTGCACTTCATATTTCCTTTGCTTGTTGCATCATTCTCTCTTTCTGCTTGAATCTTCATATTACACTAGCAACCCACCGGTCCCTCGTGATGTAAGCTCTCTTGAGGCCTGAACTCATTCAGATTCAGTCTTTTCTCTCCCATGCACCCAGTGCTGTTCTTTTCACCCATCTTGCTTGGCAACAGAATGTTTCAGCATCTGTTATCGTGACTCAAAAACTCTCTGTTTTTAGTGACGCAGTGTACCTTACCATAGATTACTCAGACGGAGTAGGAGTAAACCTTTCTCCCAGATTTGAGGAGAAAGCCAGTGTTTCGTCCTACAGTAGGTCAAGAACTGAGGCGCTGTGATGTAATGTAATGATCTCCATGAGTCACTTCCTGCATGTCCTTTTTGTTTGTCTCATCACAATCACAAGTGAGAGTCTGAAGGAAACGGAGGGAGGGAACGTTCTTGGCCAGCATTTGCAGTGGCAGCTAGATCAGTTTGTTCTGGCTCCTTTGAGGAATAAAAATGTACGTAGATGTTGATGTGGTGCACTTCCTTCCGATTGGTGCATCATTTCTGCAATATAAAATGTCTGACTATTGACTAGTTAATTTTTTGATAATATCACCCTTATGCCACTTCAAACCAAGCTTGGTTAGCATGAATCCAGTTCATTCGAACCAAATACCATTGGTACTTGGCTTGCATGTAATCGAACTTGGTGATCCAAGTTTGATAGTGTGTAAGTGTGAATATGAACTTTCTATTTACAAAAAAAAGTTAATTTTTTACAAAGAATTAACAGAAAATTGGGGTGTATGATAGAAATTTGTGTATTTTGATGTGCTTTTTTGTTTTCAGAATTACATTTTGGAATGTAAGGAACAATATACAATTATTTTTTAATTAGGAAAATACCATATGCATAAGAGGTGTATGGAAGCTTGTTTCCGCCATAGGATGAAAAAAGTAATTGCTACTTTTTATCTCACAGTTCGGACTCATTAACTTCTGAAAAAAGTAGTCAGAATTATAACTCCCAATTGTGAGATAAACTTGCAAATCTGAGAACAAAAGTCTGAATTGGGATATATAAACTCGCAATTGCAAGGGAAAAAGTCTGAATTATGAGAAAGTCACAATTACCGTTTCTTTTTTTTCTATCAGAGGCAGGAAAAAACACAATTGCATGAGATTAACTCGGAATTGCAAGAAAGTCAGTCATAATTCTGCAGAAATCTCGCAATCCTGACTTTTTTCCCCTCAGAATTGCACATTTATATCTTGCAATTCTGTATACATCTGAGTTAATTTTAAAAATGACTTGATACTTAAACTTTTTTGAGCAAGCTAAAAACAAACAACAACAAAAACACTGAAAACACATTTTTAAAGGACTGAAATTTGTGTAACGTTTTTTGTTTGTTTGGCAGCTGATGTTGTTAATAATGTGGCTATATAATACCTCTTGTCCTTGTGGCATTGGAAAAAAAAACACAAAACCCCAAATTTTCCCAGTAGGAAGGCTAATTTACATCTTTTGATGTAGACACACCATTGCCACTCAATGCTGCCATTTCCCACACTTGTTTCCAACACAAACACACTCCCTTCCCCCGTTCACTTCATGTCTCATGCCCTGGAGCCCAACCATATGTAACCTCACATCTGGAGTTCTGGTTTAGCCAAGCCTGTCTGGGGTTAAACATAATCGACCGTAGATGACCCAGTCTGGAGTTACTCCTCGGTCACTGCAGAATCTGTTCAGTCTTTGGCAGGATTAGATTTCAAGCGTGGTTTGGAACGTTTTACAGTTTAATGTGTGCTATATGCGATAATCGAGGCTACTAAGTTTGTTCGAAAAGCCACTGAACTCTTCAGTTGTGGGGAATGTTTTAATAAGCTCCTTCAGCAACTTTGCTTATTGTTTGATGAACATTTAGCAACTTATGTTTAGCATTGACGTTAAGTACCATGCAGCCTAACAATGTCATACAAGATCTTGTCCTCCTTCCTCAAATCTATTTACTTGGCTAAAACAGGTTTTATGTGTAATAATCAGTGCTTCGTTAAAAAATGATGGCAAATCATCTTATGTTGTTCATAATCATGGAAATATGCTAATGCTGAAAATGGTCATAAAACATTTCCCGTTCTGTCTGGTAAGAACAGCTGTTTTGGTTAGCAAGAGCATGATAACATGCTTTTTTAATCAGACTTTGAGAAAGGTAGCTAGGATCTTCTTCATTAGCTAGACCTGTCTGAAAAATACTGTTTTTAGCTTTAATTGAGACAAGAAGCACAATACAAACTAACATTCAGAAGTTTGGGGTCATGATTTTTTTTTTTAATTCATTAAGGATGCATTAAATAGATTTTTTTTAAAGCAGCAAGTATATTTATATTGTTACAAAAGATTTCTATTTAATATAAATAAATGTTGCTCAAATATTCCAGGAAAAAAGTATCACACTTGCCATAAAAATATTAAGCAGCACAACTGTTTTCAACATTGATCATAATGACAAATGTTTCTTGATTGGCACATTAGAATGATTTCTGAAGGATCAAACATTTCTGAAGTGACACTGAATACTGGAGTAATGATGCTGAAAATTCAGCTTTACCATGACAGGAATAAATTACATTTTAACACATTCAAATAGAAAACAAGTATTTTAAATTATAAAATATATATTAATATTATTGTAATACTTCACAATATTACAATTTTACTGTCTTTTTGATCAAATAAATGCAGCCTTGGAAAGCATAAGCACTTCTTTAAAACACATTAAAAAAAACCTTACCAACCCCAAACTTTTAAACAATGCATGATACCTTTTTTTTCAGATTTTACTCCTTATACAATTAAGATTTTGGCCTAACTTACATCACAGATTCATTGGTCATTGCAACATACAGTATCCTCAGAAAACTATTTAATGTGTACAAATCTTTTAAACAAATAAAAATTGACATGTTATTTTCTTGCAGCTGTGTTGAGGTAGAAGAGCACCATGCTGTGGACATAGACGTTTACCACTGTCCCAGCTGTGACGTCCACCATGGACCATCTCTGAGTACGTATCCACTTTTTGGACTTTTTTTTTTATAAGACTAATCAGATGGAGACTGGAACTGGTTTAAGAGGATTCACAGTATGTCTAGTCAGCTGAACCGTTGTGATCAACAAGCAGTGGTGCACAACAGATGTTTGTGGCATTGTGGTAGTCTAGTGATGACTGCGTTATTGTTCTGAGGCCAGCCATATTGAATTCTCTCTGCCTGAATTTACAGTGAAGAAGCGAAGAAACTGGCACAGACACGACTACACCGAGCCAGATGACGGCAGTAAGCCAGTGCAGGCTGGCACCTCTATGTTTGTGCGGGAGCTGCAGACAAGGACCTTTCCCAAGTACGTGTGCCAGCTGTGGGAAACCAACACCATCATGACAAAGCACTCCAGCACTTGGTGCTGCTCATTATGCCACATTATACATATGGGCACAACTAATGTTCTTCTTTGAAAACCAGTGATTATTGTGGCATTTTCTAGAAATCTGTTTAGTGCGAGTCAGGACTAAAGTTAAAGAAATACTTTGCTCTTTGAAGCTTCACAAAGAATACAAAAGACCCATAAAAGTTGTCCATACAACATGTACAGTACACTAATTTTCAGCAGCCATAAATCCAGTCTTCAGTGTCTTACAATCGTTCAGAAATCATTCTAATATGCTGATTTGGTGCTTAAAGGGGTCATCGGATGCGAAATTCACTTTTGTTGTTGTTTGAACATAAATGTGTGTTGGAAGTGTGTGTACACATCCACCCTATAATGATAAAAATCCACCCAGTGTTTTTTTTTTTTTTTTTTAAATCCCTATTTTTAAATCCCCTTTCTCAAATCAGGCTGTTCTGAAGTTCCTGTCAGAATGACGTAGTTCTGTACAGGCCCCATTTCAGCACAGACTGGACTGGTGTCTTACCTTAGACCCACCCTGAGTGAGCTGTGAGCTGTCCGCCATTGTGTCGACTGCGGTGCAGGGGAAGACAAGAATGTCTCCGATTAAGCCATTGAGGTGTTTTGTTGTTGGATGTAATAATGAATATAGCAGTCGTCATTTACTCCAGACATCTGAGCCGCTGAAGATGCAGAGGATTAACGTTACTTTCGTTTTTGAAGTGAATGCGCTTACCCCCGATCTGCCTAAATGCGTCTATGTTTGCGCGAATCATTCGTGATCCAGCTTCATCTACAGTAGAAGTGAGTATAAGGGTTTTTTATGAATCTTTGCAAATCGCCTTTCCTTATAACGTGCTAGTTAGCAAGTTCCGTCGCTAAAGTAAACGGTATCATGAGAACGGCTCGTCACCCATGGAAGAGAGGGGCGGGGTCAGCAGAGGTCATTAGCATTTAAAGCAACATGGACTAGAACCGTGTGCTGAAAACAGAGCTGATTTTGACAGGGTAAAAAGGGTGTTTTTTGCACTACCATTGAGAAATTTTAACCAAAGTATGTTATAGACTTTTCATTAAGACCCTAAATAATCATATCAACTTGGCATCCAACGACCCCTTTAAGAAACATTAATTATTTCCAGGATTCTTTGATGAGTACAAAAAAATTCAAAATAACAGCATTTATTTAAGAAAGAAATCAACTGAGCTCTAAACCATTATATTTGTACATTGGACATTGATACTTCTTTCATAAATACACTGAAACAGCTTGGGCATATTCAAGAATTTCAGAGAATAAACTTTTTATTTTTTTCAATTCTTGCTTGAATAGTTTGTGCTTCTTGTTGCTCAGATCTGCTCTCTAATCAGTAATTCTCCTGTGTTTTAATCTGCAGTGGAGATGAGATCTTGCAGCCAATGCAGGGCAGTCAGGTCACCCAGAGGTATCTGGAAAGGTATGGCTTCCGCTATCCCATCGCTGTACACAAAATGGAAGGGCTCGGCCTCTGCTTACCTCCACCAGATTTCTCCGTCAAGGATGTTGAGCGCTATGTCGGTAAGGAGGGAGAATGGAATCAGTTACTGTCATGCTTTTCACCCGGTTTCTTTCACCTTTACCCATTGTGCTCTACATTATAGCCATTGAGCAGCAGTGCTTCATGGGTTTAAATATTAATTCCATTAAGAGTTGTCTTCATGTAATGGAGTTGGTTTACAGTCAAGCCACTGCGGAGATCAGATGTTAATCTTAGGTGAGTCAGATGGGTCTAACATTTTAGCAAACATTAATCAACCTGTAATGAAATAAGAGTGCAGATAAAAGTGGTGTTCCTTACACCAGCCTAGCAGGCCTCATCTCATTGAGAGCCTGGTCCTTATAGTGTCTGGTTACACAGTCTGTATATCTTCCCCACTGAGCTTTGTCTGTAAAGTTTAGGTTACAGCTCACTCCTCTACCTCTCACATTTGTGTGTATAATGTATTATCGCGATACACACCGCGATCAGCTGCTCCATTTGGGTCCTGAGGGGGTACCTGCGGCCCACTGGGAATGGAAGTGTGATTATATTGGACTTAAAGTAAGGTGACAAAAGGTTTGCTACTGCTGCACCTTCTGGTGACCCCATAACTTCTGTCAGGTTGCTACTAATGTATTTAGACATTTAAGCTAGCAACCCGCTAAGCGTTTTCTTTTCACAGATTTGTAAAAGTTAGCCTCATTTACCTGGAATTCACACCGAATAATATTGTGTGACCCAACAAATATGGTTCAAACTTTTTGTCACAACCTCTTTATCCCCGATTTCCTCTGTAAACACTTTAGCACATTTCTAATATTAGCACAAAATGCTAATTGTTGACATTTTCGCTCTAAATTCTGCAAAAACATGCTGGCAAAATTAGCTATTGAGATGCAAGACAGAGAATTTGTGAAGAATGTCAGAGATGCTTGTCTTTACAGTTTTCTAAGCAACGTAAGTGTGACTTTTTAGCAACAACCATCAATAGGTGCGACATTCCTTAAGCTGCATTCACACTAGCAGCGTTTTCTTGCAGTTAAATAGAAACATATTGGAGGCAAAAGACTAAATATAATATAATATATAAATCTGTACGTAAAAACAAAAATGAATGAGAAACAGTGCTTGCTCTTTTCCATCGCGTATGTTTATCTACGGCAAAAACGCAAACAGCGTCACTGCCAGAGCTGAGAGGAGAACGATCACATGAGCTCTACCATCTTCTTTCCTATTGGCTGTCACTCCCAAAAGTCACTCTTCATTTGCATAAAGTTGAAGGATTCTCAACTTTGTTCCGTCACTGGAGATGCCCCATCCGGTCGCCAATGGTCGCTGTTGCTCGTGTCGCCGGAAATCGCCAGCTCTGAATTGAAATGAATAGGATCGTGTCGCTTTGACATTGCGTGTCGCTTGTAGTGTGAATGGGGCTTTAGTGTCAATTCATTTCAAGTTGGTTTCTAAACAGTGGCCCATCAAAATTAAGTTCAGGTTTTCATTTAGCTGAAAACTGGAACTGAAAATAAAATTTTGGTAATAAAATTTTGGTAACTGGATAATTGAACTCTTTTTGCTGTTCAGGGTTTCGTATACTCGGGTGATAAATTAAACCAGTTGTAGTAAAGTTCTTTGGCAATGATCTCTCTATATATTAGAACAAATTTTACAGGTACTTTAGCATAATTTTTGGTCACAGTAAAGTGCATCCATACTGCTAACCTGTTGTAGCTTATCCATGTTAGTACGAAATAGACACTGAAACAGTCAAAACTCGTCATTGGCACTAATAAAACATCAGTCAATGTTTTCAGCCTGTTTAACTATTTTGGCCCAAACTGATTTCTTGTTTTCAGGCTGAATATTTTTAGTCACCAAAATGTTGGTGCATTCCCATTATTTATTCTATTTAGCGTGCAAAGGATAAAGCTTAAATGAATTGAAATTTAAGAAGTGTGCTATTTTAAGTTGAAAGTCTGACAACATGCCTGCCAAAAAAAAAAAAAGTTATGAGTTTTAAAGTTAACTGCAGTGACGTTACGTCTGGAGCTCGCACTAAAAGCTCTAGCTTTCGTCCAGGCTAGCTGCCCAGCTAATTCAGTTACTTCAATGGGCAACTTGCCTGCATGGCTCTCCAGCCAACAAAATTGAACACTGTGGGGGTTTTTTTCTACATTGCCATTTGCTTATAATGACGAACCACACTCTCCACCTGCTTTTGTGAAAGCCTCTTTTGTCCCTCATTGCTTTGGAAACGTGCTTTTGAGATCATAAAAGACATTTTATGTCTCCAGAGCTATTAAAATGTTTGTTGTTAGTGGATAAAAGGAGTAATTAATAGCATAAATGCTTTAATTTATACACATGTAAACACTTTTTACAGTCTTGGAGCTTGGGGTGCTTGGATTTTTAAATCAAACCTATATTTGTTGTAGCCACCAGTGTGCATTTGAATCCATAAAGGATCCAGTAGACATTTTTATTGGCAGTGTTGCAAGTCATGTTGATGTACCTGATCCCAGAACAGCAATAAATTATCTCTTTATGGTCTTCTTTGTGGGATGAGTCTGTTTCTGGCTAGACACACTAGGGTGCCGTTTGTGTACACAAGCACCAGCTGTCCTGCTTTGTGTTTCTGATGGGTTCTGATGTTCTTCCTGCCAGTTGTCTCTCTCACAGTCATAAACATCAGCTGATTTCTTGTGAAGGAACATCAAATGAGCAGATCTTTCACTGGAGCATCTGAGGAGAGATAGCCCTGGGAAACTTTTTAGTGCCAAAAGGCAGTCATTCTTTTATTTAAAATATGCTTTATGGCCATTTAATGATGTTGATTATTGCAATTTATCCTGTTGAGTTTGTTTGGGTAATGATATTTGTTTTTGGTTGCTGTTCCTTTGATGCCCGCACATGCACATCACTCAACTTGCTCCCTTTGCTTACAGGAGGCGACAAAGTGATTGATGTCATCGATGTGGCCAGGCAAGCAGACAGCAAGATGAAACTGAGTGCATTTGTCAAGTATTACTACAGCCCTCAGCGGCCCAAAGTCCTCAACGTCATCAGCCTGGAGTTTTCAGACACCAAGTTAGTATTGTTTTAAAGCGCCGAATTTGTTACGGCTGATGTTGAACGCAAAGGTGCTTTTCCTCAGTGTGGAGAAATGTTCATTGTGATTCCAACATTGCACTCAGGATGTCAGAGCTGGTGGTGGTCCCTGATATCGCTCAGAAGATGTCTTGGGTGGAGAACTACTGGCCTGATGACTCTTACTTTCCCAAGCCCTTTGTGCAGAAGTACTGCTTAATGGGCGTGAAGGACAGTTATACCGACTTCCATATTGATTTTGGGGGCACATCTGTGTGGTACCATGTCCTGTGGGTAAGTGCACATTATGAGCGTTTGAACTTTCTATTCATTAGAGAATCTTGACAAAAAAATGTATCATAGTTTCCATAAAAGTTTAAGCTGTACAGCTGTTTTCAAAATCAGTAATGCCTAATTGCCCTCACGGGAATAAAGTACATTTTA
This sequence comes from Sinocyclocheilus grahami, assembly GCF_001515645.1. NCBI lineage: Eukaryota > Metazoa > Chordata > Actinopteri > Cypriniformes > Cyprinidae > Sinocyclocheilus > Sinocyclocheilus grahami. The sequence goes on along the minus strand of NW_015505210.1, from coordinate 3,815,451 downwards.
TAATGTATATCAAAATAGAAACCAGTTATTGTAAATTGTAGTAATATTTCACAATATTACAGTTTTTACTGTATTTTTGATCAAATAAATGCAGGCTTGGTGAGCATGAGAGGCCTTTTTCAAAACATTAAAAATCTTCTGACCCCAAACTTTTGAATGATACTGTACCTTATTATTTAAAAAATAAATAAATAAATAAAATAGAAATTGCTGAATTATTTGACACCAACTAGAATATAGGGATAATAAATTACTTCTTAATTCTCTTCCCTGTAGGGGGAGAAGATTTTTTACTTGATAAAGCCCACCCCAGCCAACCTTGCACTATATGAGGAGTGGAGCTCGTCTCCAACCCAGAGTGAAGTGTTTTTCGGGGAGAAAGTGGACAAGTGCTACAAGTGTGTCGTCCAGCAGGGAACAACACTTCTGATCCCTACAGGTTAGTACATTATTTTATTTTAATAAAAAATAAAATTATTTAATTATTTATTGATTATTTTAAATGGTGATAAATTAGCATTCTTATCAAATAAAATGGCATAATTTTTTTTTTTCTTGCTGAAGTTCTAAAATAAATTCTATTTGTATTATGTATTGTCATGTCATTCACATGAGATTGTAATAGCAAACAACAATGATCCAATCGATTTCCAAAGGACAAAATCAAGTCACGCCTTACATTTCCTTTCTTGTTTGAGAAGCTGTTTTACTCTGTATACATCACAACAGGGAAGAAAAGATGATCACAACTTCAGCTTCATGCTGACTTTAAGCCAACTTGGCATAGCAACAGGCTTTACCAATGGTGTGAGTTTGGGTCGGGGCTACTGTTTGAGTGAAAGCCTGCTTAAAAACAGTCATTATTTTATTTGCTAGTAGTGCAAAAAGTAAGTATTATGTTTATCTCAGGACTTTTTACTGACAACCGATGTTGGCTCAAGAGGAACTGTAGAGCAACTGGTATTCCACTTTGTAGAGCAGCTGTCTTTAATGGCAGTTCCACAGGAAAGTCGGGGCTGATTTGTGCTCTTCGTTTCAGGTTCAGACGTAGCAGGAACAAGCAGAAACTCTTACCACCCAGAAAGCCACATGAATCTTAGCAATGTGTTATCCAGTCTGGTACTAATGGTTCATTAGTGAAGCTCCAAACCCTTTTTTGAGTTACAGTACTCATATGAACATCCAGTATTATATCGTCATCATGACTTCATATCATATATGAAGTCATATAATAAGGTATATATGGGTGGCATCATAAATCTGAATGTTTTATGAAACCCCACACTCAAAATGAGCAGGTCAGGATACGTGGTCTTCAATGAATCTGGTTCCCAGCTGTGTTGATGACACTAGCAGACCAGTTTAAGACCGTGAGATTCTGCACGTCCCCCGCTGTGAGACAGACTTCAAAAGTCCTACAAAACCTACGGTATTAAAGTTGCTCATTGTCGGGGCTCTGCCTTTGAATCTAATGTATATTTATGCATTCCAACCCTTCGCGTGTGGCCTATATGTTTGAGCGTAGACAGGACGTTGTGGATGTAGTTGACAGACTGGTTGTTTGGTGGGCTCTGCAATGGTTTTGAAACACTCTGGGGGTTTGATTCAGCTCAGCAGATCTCAGTTAGCCATATAATCGCTGCAATGGATGGCCCACCCAGCACATGTATGTCAACTTTTGGTTGCCATTATGTTGAAAGTTCTGTGCATTTATACAGTTTGGTGTACAAGCATGTTTTTTAGGTGTTGGTGTGATATTACTATGAATTGAAAGTCTAAAAACATTTTTTGTGGATTTTGTGAAATCTTCCTCGGTCCAGCTTTGCTGTACAGCAGATATGAATGGCTCACTGTCGGCTAAGAGACCGCTGCAGTTCAGACCAGATGTCTGGATGTGTTTGCATCTGTCGGTCAGCTGTTGACACATTCATGACCTCTCTTGCAGGATGGATACATGCTGTTCTCACCTCTCAGGATTGCATGGCTTTCGGAGGAAACTTCCTCCACAACCTCAACATAGGCATGCAGCTCAGGTGAGTGAGCACTTTCACTTTTTAAAGACTTCATTTAATCAGAATTGAAGTGCTGTGGCTTTTTATTTATTCTGTTAGCTTTGAAAAAAAAAAGTGACATGACGTGACGTTTAGCCAAGTATGGTATCCCATACTTGAAATTTGTGCTCCTGCATTTAACCCATCCGATTGCGCACACACACAGCAGTGAGTAGTGAACACACAAAGAACACACACCCGAAGCAGTGGGCAGCCATTTTTGCTATGGCACCCAGCTCAGGGAGCATTTGGGGGTTCGGTGCCTTGCTCAAGGGTCTCACCTCAGTTGTGGTATTGAGAGTGGAAGAGCGCTGGTCATTTACTCCCCCCATCTACAATCCCTGCCAGTACTGAGACTCGAACCCGTGACCTTTGGGTTACAAGTCGGACTCTGATTTTAGCATATATACATGTTTTTTGTTTATTTTTTTACTTGTATACATATTTTTATCCCAGAAATTATCTTCTAGAAGGAAATGTCCTTAACAGCATATTATTATCATTATTATTATCATTATTATTATTATTATTACAAAAGTTTAAAATTTAATTTGAAAAAATTAAATGTTGCTAATAATAGCAACTAATAATAATAATAATTATTATTATTATTATTACTACTGCTGTAACAAAAGAACAACAAAGCAAAAATGGAAGTGGAAAAAAATGTTAATCACAACAACAATAATAATAATGTTAGTTTATTTATTTTTATTTTATTCTGTTAGGGACTTTTTTTTTAGACGGATTTAGAGAAAAAAACTAAACTTTGATATTAATATTAATCATAATAATAACAAAATGGAAAATACCGGATAAACATACTAAATACGGTTAAATACTGATGACTTGTATTTATTAGCCACATATTGGTTATAAATAAATAAACAACAATAATAGTAATAACGACAAAAAAAACGCAACAAAGCAAAAAAAAATTAAGTAAAAATAAAACAAATTTTATTATTATTACTAATAACAACGATAATAATAAAAAAAACAGCAACAAAAGTATAACATAAAGAAAGAAATATTAATATACCCAACCCTTGAAACCAAACATTCTTATCAAGAAACGTTGTTTTGCTGTCTGGTGTTTTTGGTTTTTTTTTTTTTTTTTCAAAAAAGCATATTGTTTTCTGAGTTGTGTAGATATTGTGGCTTAAATGTAACTGATTCTATCCGCGTATTAGGTGCTATGAGATGGAGCGGCGTCTGAAGACTCCAGACCTCTTTAAGTTTCCTTATTTTGAGGCTATTTGTTGGTATGTAGCAAAGAATGTGCTGGAGACTCTCAAAGGTACGTCATCTTAAATCACTCAGCATGTCAATACAGAGCACTTAAATAACTGGCATGCTGCCACAACGGTCCCGGGTGTCCCTCCTAATCAACTGTTTATTGTCTGTCATCAGAATCCCGAGAAGATAACTGCCTGCCTCCAGAATACCTGATCAAGGGAGTGAAAGCTTTGATTACTGCACTGAGGAACTGGCTAAAGAGAGAGGTGAAGGAAATAGTGGCTTACCACACCAGATCTGTCAAATCAGATCTTGAGATTAAATGCAAACTTAAAATTAACTCTAAAACCACCTGCAATCATCCCATTATACATTATAATCCCTGTTGGAATAATGAGGGCAAGGGGCGTCCCACAGGGGCCGATATCTGGTGTCAGTGGTTCTGGGTGGGAACCTGAGGTTTGCTCTGTGGCACAAACCCCTTATTGTCTGCCATGTGTGCTCATCTTCCGCAGGTCACAGAGCCAGCCAGCGAGGTCCCTGACCATATCAGACCCAACCATCTCATTAAAATGCTCACCAAGGAAATCCAGCACCTTGAGGTAAGCCAGACTGCTTGAAACTTGCTTGCTTGGACAGTCACGTCTAAAAGAATGCATTTACAGTTTTAATGTTGTAGGTTATATACTTTTTTTTTTTTTTTTTTAAATAGAGGTTCTACAGAAAGGCATTAAAAAAACACAACAACACCAGAAAAATAAATGATAAAAAAGCAAAAAGAGCTAAAATGAAAAACTATTTAAAAACAAGAAATCAGAAGGATATTATTATTATTATTATTTTTTTTTTTACTTTGATTTTAGTTCTGTTGCTGCTTTTATTATATATGGAAGCCCGTTTCCGCCACTAAATAAAAAAATATAATTCTGTAAGTCATAATAATGAGAAACTTTCTCGAATTAATGACTTATTTTCTCATAATAATGAGAAACTTTCTCGAATTAATGACTTATTTTCTCATAATAATGAGAAACTTTCTCGAATTAATGACTTATTTTCTCATAATAATGAGAAACTTTCTCGAATTAATGACTTATTTTCTCATAATAATGAGAAACTTTCTCGAATTAATGACTTATTTTCTCATAATAATGAGAAACTTTCTCGAATTAATGACTTATTTTCTCATAATAATGAGAAACTTTCTCGAATTAATGACTTATTTTCTCATAATAATGAGAAACTTTCTCGAATTAATGACTTATTTTCTCATAATAATGAGAAACTTTCTCGAATTAATGACTTATTTTCTCATAATAATGAGAAACTTTCTCGAATTAATGACTTATTTTCTCATAATAATGAGAAACTTTCTCGAATTAATGACTTATTTTCTCATAATAATGAGAAACTTTCTCGAATTAATGACTTATTTTCTCATAATAATGAGAAACTTTCTCGAATTAATGACTTATTTTCTCATAATAATGACTTAGTTTCTCATTATTATGACTTACAGAATTATATTTTTTTATTTAGTGGCGGAAACGGGCTTCCATAATTATATGATAATATGAATAAGAACATTTAAAATTGCTCATGCTCATTTCCCATATTTTTATTTTAGATTATCTTTGCCATCAGCTAACATTCATTTACGGTAAATTTTTTTAAATACTACTACTAATATTATTCAATATATCATATCCATTTTTCATGCCTAAATTAACTTGTAGTGTTTAAAATGACCGATTTTATGTTTGTATTTTATTTTTAATTTATTAAGACAAAATAGCATACAATTGTAATATCAGTAATTTATCAGTTAAAATAATCAGTGAAAATAGTTTACTAATTGAAATGAATAAATACAAATGAAAGCGAAAAATTCCAAATGAATTTTTTTTTTTTTGTAGTTAGTATTACTATTCATTAAATTCTAACGAATATAGCAAACCCAAGAAATCTAAAATGTAAAGTGTAAAATGGTCTTAATATGAATCCATTTTTGTAGTGTAGTCTTAAGTGTTACAGTTCTTTGGAGATGAAAAAGTTCTCAATGCTACATTATTAACTGATATTGTAGTTGTTGTATTTGAACTCACAATGCTGTTTCAAACACCCAAGGATTATCAGAATGGGAACTGTGGAAGCAAGCTAATGAAATCTCATGGAATCTCTGCGTGTCCTTCCACGAGGTCGGCACACGAGAGAGGTTCTCACGCACGCAGGACAGCCAGACGTCTTCGTGACCACCACCATCATCACCATCATCACTCTCACGGCCCTAAAGCTCCTTCTAACCTCGACATCTTCGAGCAGCACACCCAGGAAGTCTTAAAAAAACTTGAAATGGGTACTTATGAGGAGGTAAGTGGAATTAATGAATACCGTAAATGCCATTCAGGCTAATCTATAGAGAATCGTCTAAAAAACGATGGTCTTTTAGGATGCCTCCTTTAACCTAACGGTCAATGGCAAGTTCAACAAGGTCTCCACAGCCTCAGCTGCTGTGGTGGAGCGGAGCTTGGACAACAAACTGCGTCTGGTGCTGTGCAATGGACGTATAGTCAGGTAAACCACATTAACCTATGAAGATTATCACGCATTAATCAGGAGCTGCAGTAAATGTAGCTTATGAATCACCACATTGCCAAATACAAATGACACATACAGGCCTTGATGACACTTATTGTTAAATTTAGAAGGATTATGCGAGGTAATGGGTATTATGCGTTTTTTTGGCTTATGTTGGTCATGTAATTTTGGGAACATGTCCTTTTTCCCCATCTGATTGTCCACGCAGCGATAACAGGCAGCATGCTGGAGAAAAAAGACCAAGGATAAAAGAAGACGAAGGCTCCAGAGATGTGAAGATGGATTTACTCAAGATTAAACTAGTATCTAAAGTGGAAGAACAGGAAGTGGATATTGAAATGAAAGAGAGAGATCAGCATCATGTAGCCAGAGAAGTGAATTCCTTTGCAGGTACCATCAAAAGTCTTAGATTTAGCACTGCAGTTGACTTTCTCCATATATAATACACAAAATAAATAAATACAAAAATACATAAATATTTTTTAAAGTAAATATTATGTGCAATATTTATTTATTTATTTATTTATTTTAGCCTTTATTTATCCTTTTATGCAATTGTGTGCTCTAGTCACTAGATATTTGCATAAAACCACGTTTCAACTGTCTGTATTGCTTATTTTCTCAGCTAGTGTATAAAAAATAATTAAAAAAAAATGTCCCTGCCCGTAATAGTGAGATTTTTTTTCACAGATCTTAATAAGCAAGAGAGTTCAGATCTCAGGAACAGAGAATCGGTACTTTCAGACATCTCATCGGACTCTGAATCAGATGAGGACTACACTACACGGGTATGTTGCCATTTCCCTTTGTGCACAGGAAGCGCATAGAGTCCTAGTTTAGGTTTAATCCTCTTTTCCTGTCCATCCAGAAAAAGAACTGCTCTGAGGGAGAATCTGAAAGCTCTTCAGAGGAAGAGGAAGATGAAAAGATTAGGATGAGTGGAGACCACCAAAGTAAGACCAAAAGTTGCTCCAGCTACATGACGGATACGCATCGATCCAGGCAAAAGCTTGACCCTTTTGAAAAATGTTGTAAAAGGTGAGGGCTGACGTGCTGGGGAACAATTTAGGGTTGTGTGTGTTTTTGAAATCCAATGGTTTAAAACTAAATCGCATTTGCAGTGAATACGCTACCTCGCCAAGCACAGAAGAGGATGCTATCCAGGGAATGCTGTCTATGGCAGGACTGTTGTATTCTCACCCATCAGAAGATCCCAGCAGTTCACAAGAATCCTGGTGGTCTCGAACCACCCATCCCTCCCCTGACTACAGTAAGAGTTCATGAGAGTTTTTCTTATAAAATATTATTTTGATGAACCACTGCATCTGTTCTTTTTCCATTCTCAGGTAGAAAGGAGGCTGCATCAGGAGAGGAGAACCAGGATTCAGACAGCAATTCATCACAGGTAAACTCAGTTCTTCTGTAAACCCAATCCTTATCTGCCATATGTTATAGGAGAGATTATGCAATTTTGTAATTTATTTAAATTGATATATATTTTTGCATTTACTCCAATGGCCAATGTTTCGTTTCAGTCTTTTTGTATTGTTATCTTTAGGAGGGCTTTCGGGAGCATGATTCAAAAGGAGGATGTCCCGCCAAACTCAAGCATAGGATCCAGGAACACAAGAACTTCATGGACAGCCAGGGCAGCGGCAGCAACAGCAGCAGTGAAGCTTGGAGCAGTCGCACACACTTCCCAGGCCACGGGGAAATCCCCACTTTGGCCTATCAATACTGTGAAACATCCCTATCGCCACCTCTGCACCCATCCAAGAGGCCTGCTTCAAATCCCCCACCAATCAGCAATCAGGCCACCAAAGGTACAGCATCACCATTTTTTTCTGCACATTAAACATTTGAACTCGAAACCTGCATGTTTTACTGTTAAGATGCTAGTAAATCTTGTTTAGGTTTTGTATGTTTGTTGTTTTTATTTATTCATGTTATTTATTTGTTTTTGCTTTTATTTTTACATGTATTTTTTGTTTTTCTTTTGTTTACTTGTTTGTTTGTTTATTGTTGTATCATTGTTTTACTTTTTATTTTTAATTTATTTGGTTTTTATTTGGTTTTGCATTTGTTTGTTTTATTTTTGTTCAGATTTTTATTTCTATTTGTTTGTTTTTGTTTATAAATATATATAGTAAATTATTATAAAATTAGCATTTTATAAATTTTATTTATTTATATTTTTTACTTAAACCTTTTTTTTTTTTTTGCCTTTCTCTTTCTTGTAGGTAAACGTCCTAAGAAAGGTATGGCCACAGCGAAGCAGCGATTGGGCAAGATTCTCAAATTGAGCAGACACAAACCTTTCTTTGTGTAGTTCCAGTGATGGCAGTCAGATTGCAGAAGATTGGGATGCTGAGTGTGCATGTTAAAGGTGATGGGGTATAAAGTGTGTTTGATTCATCACACTGGCTCAAAAGCTTTGGATTAGTCTGAATAACCACTTCACCCAACATGTTTTGCTAATATGCATCCAAAGTAACAAGGCGACTGAAAGGAAATAAGACTGAAAACATCACTTTTGAAGGCTTTCGGTTCTCAACGATGGCATTCAAAATCAGGTTTACTCTACAAAAGCGAAGACTAGCATGTTGCCAGGCTGCTTCCTAAACTAAACTAAATAATAACTCAAATAAACTAAAAACGCGTCACTTCGAGGATGTGCATCTTAAGTTAGACGGCAATTGAGTGATGAACTGATTTCATAAAGGTGCTTTACTTTTTTGGTCTGCTCATTTTGTGATTGCAACCAACTTTTCCTAGCAAATTACTCCAGTGAAGAAAAATTGCATTAATGCCTCAAGACAAAATTCACCCAGGATGACTGGTTGAACTACCTGTCAATCAAAATGTAATCACATTTTGAGAGAAATTAAAGACATTTTTTATTTTTGTCAACATTTGTGTTCATCCTGTCATTGTAAATCTCTGGCTAAGGAGCACTGGGTAGTTTAGCTATAGTTGGTCTTCTGTTGCCGCCTAGTGGGCATCCGGAGACTGACTTTAAATGGTGCTCGAAGGTATCATTCAAATGAGGCAAGAGACATTTTCCCTTAATTTATTTCTTTATCTTGGTGCTTTATTTTTATTTTCTATACTGTTATTAAATTACGTATTTATTACTGATGAAAGAGAACAATTTATTTCATTGAGCATTTAGAAGGTTTGCTGTTCTTTGGGGTCTTAATATGCATCCGTTTTGAAACCTGTTTAAAATATTTGTGCAAAGGCTTAGCTGTTTTTCAAAATTTCATCCATATCTGTATTGCATTGTGGGTAAGAACATACGTGTCGTGTAATAAGAAGCTAATATATAATCAAAACCCAAATTGTCCCATTATGTTATAATCTTTCATTTTTACCTCAGTGTATTTGAGAAAAAAAAAGAAAAGAAAAAAAAGACATTGTGAATTTGTACTCAACCAGCAAAGTCACCACCTGTTATTTGGCTGTTTTTACTGATATTCTAAGGATCTGGTTTCAGAAACATGTTGTTTCCATAAGTATAAAGTTCAGCTGCCTCATCAAATTCTGAAGCAGTGAAATACTGTTTGAACTGGTGCTGTGTATAGTGAGAAAACGAGACATTTAAGATGGCCAAGGAGCGTGGGAGAATTTTTACCTTTTTTACGTTGAAATGTATTTGGCTACTTGTCTTTTTTTACAAAGAGTCGACAAGAATATTTATTTTTGTATTGTATCAACACCATTGTATTGAAATATGGCGATAACCTCGCGTTTTGTAAGATATGTGTGATTTTGAGGTAGTTTACTCTGGTTTGAAAGACCTCAGGTATTTGTTTGTGCTCAAGATTTTGGATTCCTTTTGATGAATGCCAAATAATGTAATCATAAAAGTCCGGTCTTGCTTTGAAATTTTGGTGTCCCGGCAGTAAAAAGAGCCGTATTAACTAACCTAATATAACATTTCTTAGTAAATATCCCCGTGAAAGAAAATTGTTCTTTTGTATTCCAGATTTGTTAAATGTTCTTTAAAACATTTACAGCAACTCCAACATAATCTACAAAGCTCTTTGAGCAATAACGCACATTCCATAAGCTTCCAGGAACTTCTATGACGGATTTCATTGACTCAAATGACTCGTTGAGGTACAAGTACAGCAGCTCAGGGCTCACATACGGACTGTTTTCTGATGGACAGCTTTGATACTAACTAATCAAAGGGCTTCAGTCAACCCAAAGGTGCTCAGAATTGAACAGATCATTACAACCAGCACAGTATTGTTACTGTATGTCATCTTCCAAAGGTTTTTTTATGATGGTTTATTGTGGACTAAGATACTCGAGCATTGTGTTTCGATCCATTTCAAAGACAAAAACCACAATGCCATTAATGTAGCACCTGTTGCTTTTCTCCTTGATAAGATTCTAGTTTATGTTGCTTTGTCTGATTGGGATTTGGGCCAAAGTGCACATGTATTGCATTCAGAACTTTGAGATGTTTTTTTTGTTTGGGGGATTGGAGGAGCTTCTGTGTCTGTCAAAAAAATGCTGCACTGCATAGTGTCCTGCATTAGCAAGCTATGTTACACTACACTCTGAGTTTTTTATTTTATTTTATTATTGTTACTGTTTTAACACAATAAATATCTAAATGTGCTTGATAAAAGTCAAAAACTTTGCTGGCCTGCAGGCAGGGTTTGTACCATGTCCCAGTACTTGTACAGTATTTATTTGGCATTCTTTGTTGTGTTTTCAATTTTCTGGTCTTGCAATCGGTTACGTGTTTGTTTATGGAGTATCCTCTCACATTTTCAATGCATTCAAATGTTTGAAATTTTTATATGGTTGTATAATTTTGTGACGCTGTAATCCACAGCTAAGGCTTTTGAAATTGGGATATTCCATTGTACAATGTGGCCTGTGCATATTAAAAATTCTACGAGTGAATATGACATTTTCTGTATTTTTTGTTAACAATGATTCAAAAAGACTTTGCTTTCCAGTTGCATGAGATTATTAAAACACAATGTCATCAATAATATTCATCTCATTATCTGGGGCTTCAAATAGACCATGAGAACTGTTTAGCAGAGGAGATACTGAAAAATAGTGTAACATTGTCTTTTATAATAGTTCATTTTATTAGTTATAAGTTTATTTATATAACACTTAAGTGTAGTAAAATTAACCGTTAACTGATTATGACTATAATTAGCAATTAATTAGTTCTAAATAATCATGATAATTAGTAAACTGGTTTTGCACATCTTTTGGCACCTTTTGATTCATTGTTTATATATATATATATATAACAAAATATTTACATATTTTACATTTTATATATCTATATATATATATATATATATAATTATTTTCTGTCACCGTTTTTGTGATCTTTTTTTTAATTCAACACATTTACATTTTTAGGGCTGGAAGTTTTATTCCTCCATAATTTTTGTGTTTTATATTTAGAAGGCATTGCTGAAGTACAAACTGCATTCAGTGTAAGTTCACATTCACGTTTTAAATTGTAAAAAGTTTTTAGAACAATCATTTTTATATATATATATATATATATATATCCCTAAAACAAACATAAATGGGTGTTCCATAAAAGTGTTTTAGGTTATTTGGAGAGAAAAATGGAATCCGATCGTAATTGGCAATCCGTTCACACAGGAACAGGTGTGCGTTAGCATGTGCGTGAAGTCTCCATCTCTTTGCACCATTTGTGCGCATGGGAATCATCATTTTTATATATATATATATATATATATCCCTAAAACAAACATAAATGGGTGTTCCATAAAAGTGTTTTAGGTTATTTGGAGAGAAAAATGGAATCCGATCGTAATTGGCAATCCGTTCACACAGGAACAGGTGTGCGTTAGCATGTGCGTGAAGTCTCCATCTCTTTGCACCATTTGTGCGCATGGGAATGGAGGAGCGTCCGCGCGTTATCATAATATGTTGCGTAGTCGCGAGCTGGTGCGCGAGCTCAATAAGCACCGCACTGGGTGCGCGCGCGCGTGCTGTGACAGTCGCCATTTTATTTTGAAAAATCCAAACCGAACCGAGGGAGAAAGCGACCTTTTATCCGTCAAGATTGGAACGAAGAAATGCGACGAAAATGATCATGCGCACGTAATTTTTTCCAGAATCGAGGTAACGCGTCTTCTCGCCGCGACAGGTTTTTCGGTACAATCTAACACATCCCTGAAGTTATGAATTGGTTATCATATGTTGTCTGCTCCGCAAATTTAACGTTAGCTCGTTAGCGTGTAGCTAACCTTGCTGTTTTTAACGACCAATAACTCTTAAAACCCCAACCGACCCTGCGAGTACTGCTACGATTACCCTTAACGGCCCGTAACAGCTCGGTGGATGCAATAATTAATATGAATTCTGAAAACTTTCTAATTATTACTTAATGCTCGTGGCTACATGGCCACAGCTGGAGTGATTTAACGTTAGACACCGAGTTTGCTGCTTTGCTCGGTTTCTCCAACCATATAAATGTTGATTGAGGCCCAGACGACAGTAGTGTAGCTGTTTGCAACCTGCATGGCTGCTAATGTTCACTAACACTGCTTTACTTTCACCTACGTGTGTACTAATAGTTTTTACTCGAATATCAGTGCGTTTAATGCGCATTTACACATAAGTAACATGTTGGTTGCCAGAGATTATCCATATTCATGCTAGAACTGTATGATATGGAAGCGTTTGCCTGCATTTTACTCGAGCTTATAGCGGCGTGAAGATGCACCAAAACTCTACGTTTCTAATATTAATGCCCAAAACAAACCAGCAGGCTGGTTCCTGTCAGCTAGATGCTCCGGATGAGCGTCGCGCAGCTCTCGGCAGCAGGCTAGTGTCGTCACCGTTCGAAACAATGAGGTTTAGGCTGTTAGCCAGCTCTGAATTAGCTCGGCTGCTGTTAAATCTGACAGAACTGGCTATTGAAAGGACAACGGGAGTTAATTTCGAGGTAATGCAGTAGATTAAGTGTTAAAATTGTATCTGAAGAGGCGTTTCAAATCATAATTAGGTAGATGTTAATAAATAAGGAGCAACTTGGATGGAAGATGAGTTAGCTGTAGGAATGCTAACATGCTAACGGTGTTGTCCACAGCTAAAATGGGAGTGTTTGATCGTTTTAAGTCGAACTGTTGTTGTTAGGAGTCGTTTCGTGAAAATAACACCAAAGTTACATAGTAGTAATAATAATGCAGGTTGATTTCTGCTTAAATTGAACGTTTTCGCCAGTCATACGTGTGGTTTTACGCTACTAGTGTTCGAACCCGAAACTGTAATTGTTTATTATAGCTTAAAACTGCCTTTAAGAGTCATTCAACTAATTATTTTGATTTGATCGTTTAGACTAAATGTTTCAAGAAAGTTGCTTCAGCAGGTAAATGAACACGCCTGCATGTTGTGGAAATCACCTTTGCTCGTATTAAGTTTCAAAACGTCACAATTAAAACATCTGTTTTCTCATAAATGTACTGAATGTAATGTGGCTTTAATGTACCGGCAACCACACGTACTAAAGGTTTATTTTCTCTGTTTGTGCGACCCTTCAACTTTAGTCAAGGCCTGTGTGTGAGAGTCTGAGTGGGTATGACTTCCGGTTTTGCAGCTGTACCGTTCAGGTCCCCTCAGCGAGTTAAAACAAAGTGACTTACATTATGGAACTGGAGAGTTGTACCCTTTTTAAGATCTAAATTGGTACAATTTACTGTTACATTGTAGTGTTTTATTGAATTAAGTTTTAGTGTGTTTAATGTTTTTAAAGGGACAGTTCACCCAAAAATGAAAAATGTAATTTACTCTCCCTCATGTCGTTCCAAACCTGTATAGGTGCGTCCTATTCAGTATACATAAGCTTGCATGCCATTTTTAGTAGAAATGGTGTAATAAGTGTTTACGCTTAAAAAGTGTGGAGTGTTGGATACTTCATGCACTCAACTGTCGGAGCGTTCCTTATGTAGGGAAATTTTGGCTATGGTTTCTAATGACTTCAATGATATGGACAAAAAAAAAATTTGTATTCCATTGTAGAAAGGAAGGTTTGGAACGAGTAAATAATGACATAATTTTTATTTTTGGGACAAATTAATTATCACTTAAAAGTGTGTTATGGAAATCTTGGATGTTTTATGTGCCAATGGAAAATTTACTGTGTTGTCACTTGAATTTGCCCTTGCTAATTGATTTTAATCGTTGTTTGTCCAGATGTTACACTAAGAATTACACTGAAGGACGTTACTTGGAATCAGCATCCACCCAGAGACTTGGCTTGTTGGACACCGGACACTTTTCACCCCTTTTGGGGGGGGGGGGCTGACAGAAGTAACCTATCACTGAAGTGACTAAAGGGGAATAATGGTGATTTTGCGCCGGGCTCGGCCGCCTGCTTCCGCCCCAACCAGCAATGAATCTTGACTCGCTCTCGCTGGCTTTGTCTCAAATCAGCTACCTGGTGGACAATTTAACTAAGAAAAACTACAGAGCCAGCCAGCAGGAAATACAACATGTGAGTTCATGGTGTTTTGGTGTCATTAAATAGGGTTGGGTAACGAAACCCGGTACCAGTATAGCACCTGTACCTATGTAACCGGTATGTACTAGAACCGAATCAGAACGCAGATTTTGGTGCCTCATTTCGGTGCCATGCCTGAGCTATCGCTTGACATATTTGTCCTCTGGTTCTCCAAAACGGACATAAGAACCGCACGTGAAAAATTATTTCCCGACTGAGAAAATGCACAAAATTGAACTCAAGTCGGAAAGCTCTAATAATACAAATCCAACAAATCTTTGTAGTAATGAGTGTTCATGTTGTTTTCACATTCCGACTTAAAAGCACAACTCAGTAAATGAGAGCATCTGAGGAGTGCGTGAATGCCGTAATTACTCTTGCTCTGATGGCAGCAGGTAGCCTTCCGTTAACTAAGCTAAACATGCTTAAATTAAAATGCCTAAAGCTAAACTTCCATTGTATTCAAATTTCTAAACCTGTTGTCCAACAAAAGAGAACATTATAACCTTTTTACTCCACAACACCAGTCAAATGCTTCCTTTTGTGATCTGATGTTGTTTCTTGTCACAGAATGAGGCAGAAAATGTTCCATAGGCTACTTTTAAAAGAATACATCGATTAGCAATGGATTATAAATATACTTAATTATTATGAAAATACCAGATGGCTTGAATAACATCAATAGACTATATTGTCACAGTCGAGTGTTTGTCGTTGTTTTATCATTCAAAACGTTTATATGTTTTGTTTACTCCGTTAACTTGTAGCTATAATAGCAATGCCTCTGTCCATATAAGGGATTTCCTGAGTTTCGCTACTTCTGTGACTGCATATGTGGATTTTCTGTGCAAGGGCGCCCTCTGGTGTCCAGTATGAATGAAACGGACACGTGCAAATGGCCAATTCATCATGTTTTGGGGATTTTTTTTTATAAAAGTATCGCCGGTATTAAAAAAACAAACAAACGATACCCAACCCTATCATTAAATATGCTTAGTTCTCTAAATTTCATAATTTCATGTAAGTCAGCATTGCTAGTTACATCAAGGAACTGAAGACACTGACAATTTGATGCATCACTTTTCCTCAGATTGTGAATCGTCACGGCCCTGAGGCAGACCGGCATTTATTACGCTGTCTCTTTTCCCATGTGGATTTTAGTGGCGATGGTAAAAGCAGTGGCAAAGATTTCCACCAGGTAATAAATGTAGTTTTTGCTTTGAAAATTGACTTTTTATCAAAAATGGTAGTTTATTAGTTTCAGAATTAGTTTTAACGTTTTATTACCCATCTCTTTTTTGCTTCAGACACAATTTCTGATCCAGGAGTGTGTGTGTCTTATTACGAAACCAAATTTTATTTCAACGCTTTGCTACGCCATTGACAATCCCCTGCACTATCAAAAGGTTTGTTGATCTGCCTTTCAAATTATTTAACCTTTTTGTATTCAAATTTGGCAGTTTTGTGATTAAGTGCTTGTTTGATACATTGAGTTCATTAGTTGCATGTCTGCTTGTTTGTAGAGTTTGAAACCATCACCTCATTTATTTACTCAGCTGAGTAAAGTTCTTAAGCTAAGCAAGGTTCAGGAGGTAGGCATAAAGTTTTCCAATATATTCTAAAATAATGTCAAAAATTGTGAGAATGGCTGTTTAAAAATGTACGTGATTTTGCTAGGTGATTTTTGGCCTTGCTCTGTTGAACTCCAGTAACGCAGACCTCCGAGGGTTTGGTAAGTGTTCACTTCCTGACTCTTAATTTGTTTTCCGTTTCACTTCTGCAGCATTAGGCCCTGTCCACACGAACGTGGTTATTTTCAATAAAGCAGCTTTTTCTATGCAGTTTGGCCGTTCGTCCACACGCAAACACAGCACCAGGTCACTGAAACCGAACATTTTTGAAAACTCCTGCAAGTGTGAAGATTTTCAAAAACTTCGGTTGCAGTGTAATCGTGTAGACAGCGAAACCAGTTTTTGGCTTGTGACGTCAGCATGCACTGTTATCTACGACTACTGGAAATTTTTTCAGGCTTCTGATTGACCAACATGGCTTTACGGTTGATTATATCACCACCTGTTGGTTTGGCATGCTCTTGACAGTGCTTCATAGCATGCATTTGCGTTTTCTTATGGATGGAGATTTTTTTTAAAACGAAAGGAGGAAAAACTCTGTTTATAAAAATACCCATGTACGTGTGGACATGGCCTTAGATTATCTGTGAAGACTTTCGGTTCAAACCCCTGTAACTTTCTTTCACAGCTGCTCAATTTGTGAAGCAGAAGCTCCCTGACCTCCTCCGCTCGTACGTGGACGCAGACCTCGGAGGTAATCAGGAAGGTGGCTTCCAGGACATTGCCATAGAGGTTCTGCATCTGCTCCTCTCCCATCTTCTGTTCGGCCAGAAGGGCTCGAGCGGAGTCGGACAAGAGCAGATTGACGCGTTCCTCAAAACACTGTGCAGAGGTTAGTGGAAAAATCCACTAAATAATTACTACTTACATGTTATATTTGTCTAGTTCTCCTGATGGGAATTGGTTCTCATGCTGTGCTCTAGAGTCATTTAGTCCCGTGTTTTTGTTTGTGTCCCAGATTTCCCGCAGGAGCGCTGTCCTGTGGTGCTCGCACCACTGTTGTACCCTGACAAACGGGACATTCTCATGGACCGGATCCTGCCAGACTCTGGAGAATTGAACAAGACCATGATGGAGAGTTCACTTGCTGACTTCATGCAAGAAGTTGGCTATGGCTTTTGTGCAAGGTATTAACAGCTTAAATGGGGGAGAAAGCACCCAAAAATTTAATTTTTGTCATTTACACATCTTCATGTTATTTCAAATCTGTATGCTGTTCCTTGTTGGCATGAATGTGGTCAATGTATAGAAAATAAATTCTTCTTTTGAGTTATATGGGGAAAAATCTAAATGACAGTTTTAGTTGAATATAACCTGAAAGTGTACTATTGATGCTCTAAATTTAAAGGGATTCCCATGATTTATTGATTTGTGTGTTTTCCCAGTCTTGAAGAGTGCAGGAACATAATCCTGCAGTATGGGGTGCGAGAGGTGACAGCCAGTCAGGTGGCCAGAGTGCTGGGCATGATGGCCCGCACTCACTCTGGGCTATCTGATGGCATCGGCCTGCAGGTATGTTGTTAACTATAACTGTTAAAATAGTTTCTGTCTGGGCCTGGTTTTGGTTCTTTTGGAATTGTAATGTAACAAAGGCTGCGTTTACACTGGCACAAAAAATCCGATCTTTCGCTCACATCTGACACCGATCGGAATTTGTTGTACACGTGTAAACACAAAAACCTGCACGAGATCCGATTTTTTTGCATCTGATCTGAGCCACTTCCAAATGTGGATTTTAATCGGATACAGATCTGATATCTGGACATCCGACCTACGTCTAAACACACACATCCGGTTCTCCACAGAACTCCCAATGCGAGGGCGACACGTTTGCTCATAAAGATTTTTAATGGCGTTTTAATGCCGGCGTGCTGTATGCGCTCACATTTTATTGAGGTGGAAACTTTTTATAGGTAAGAAATTGCACATTCAGGAGCTGGTTTTCAACCCCCGCCCCGTGAATTTTGAAAATACAACAGCTAAAAGCTACATATATTTCTCAGCAATGAGGTGATAACTTTGATAATGATAGTGATAAGGTGATAATGTTTGCAATGCTTCACAATCGCTCGCTCGCACGTGGGTGCATGCATGCGTTCGTTCTCTCTCTCTCTCTCGCTCTCCTTCGAATTAATTTCAATAAATATTATCTTTATTTCACTAAAGAAGTCTACCTCTAACGAGCTGTAGATAAAATAGTCTAACAAATTTAAATTACAATTATTTTCGGGTCTTTATCCGTTCAGTCAGATGTTGTGCTGCAAAACATCCATGACAGCCGTTGTCCATGCTGGCAAATAATAATGGCCATTCGACGTGAATTATATAAATAATTTTAAAAGCATGGCCATTTAAAACCCGAGGGTCTACCATGTGCATAGTAAAGCGATCACTGCAGACAATCCTTTTGGGTGGGAATTAATGTAAACAGATATCGGATGATACCAGTCGTGTCTAAAGTGAATGTAAACAGATGTGCCAAAAAATCGGATATGGTCAAAAGATCGGATCCTCTCCCTCATGTCGTTCCAAACCTGTATAGGTGCGTCCTATTCAGTATACATAAGCTTGCATGCCATTTTTAGTAGAAATGGTGTAATAAGTGTTTACGCTTAAAAAGTGTGGAGTGTTGGATACTTCATGCACTCAACTGTCGGAGCGTTCCTTATGTAGGGAAATTTTGGCTATGGTTTCTAATGACTTCAATGATATGGACAAAAAAAAAAATTGTATTCCATTGTAGAAAGGAAGGTTTGGAACGAGTAAATAATGACATAATTTTTATTTTTGGGACAAATTAATTATCACTTAAAAGTGTGTTATGGAAATCTTGGATGTTTTATGTGCCAATGGAAAATTTACTGTGTTGTCACTTGAATTTGCCCTTGCTAATTGATTTTAATCGTTGTTTGTCCAGATGTTACACTAAGAATTACACTGAAGGACGTTACTTGGAATCAGCATCCACCCAGAGACTTGGCTTGTTGGACACCGGACACTTTTCACACCTTTTGGGGGGGGGGGGCTGACAGAAGTAACCTATCACTGAAGTGACTAAAGGGGAATAATGGTGATTTTGCGCCGGGCTCGGCCGCCTGCTTCCGCCCCAACCAGCAATGAATCTTGACTCGCTCTCGCTGGCTTTGTCTCAGATCAGCTACCTGGTGGACAATTTAACTAAGAAAAACTACAGAGCCAGCCAGCAGGAAATACAACATGTGAGTTCATGTTGTTTTGGTGTCATTAAATAGGGTTGGGTAACGAAACCCGGTACCAGTATAGCACCTGTACCTATGTAACCGGTATGTACTAGAACCGAATCAGAACGCAGATTTTGGTGCCTCATTTCGGTGCCATGCCTGAGCTATCGCTTGACATATTTGTCCTCTGGTTCTCCAAAACGGACATAAGAACCGCACGTGAAAAATTATTTCCCGACTGAGAAAATGCACAAAATTGAACTCAAGTCGGAAAGCTCTAATAATACAAATCCAACAAATCTTTGTAGTAATGAGTGTTCATGTTGTTTTCACATTCCGACTTAAAAGCACAACTCAGTAAATGAGAGCATCTGAGGAGTGCGTGAATGCCGTAATTACTCTTGCTCTGATGGCAGCAGGTAGCCTTCCGTTAACTAAGCTAAACATGCTTAAATTAAAATGCCTAAAGCTAAACTTCCATTGTATTCAAATTTCTAAACCTGTTGTCCAACAAAAGAGAACATTATAACCTTTTTACTCCACAACACCAGTCAAATGCTTCCTTTTGTGATCTGATGTTGTTTCTTGTCACAGAATGAGGCAGAAAATGTTCCATAGGCTACTTTTAAAAGAATACATCGATTAGCAATGGATTATAAATATACTTAATTATTATGAAAATACCAGATGGCTTGAATAACATCAATAGACTATATTGTCACAGTCGAGTGTTTGTCGTTGTTTTATCATTCAAAACGTTTATATGTTCTGTTTACTCCGTTAACTTGTAGCTATAATAGCAATGCCTCTGTCCATATAAGGGATTTCCTGAGTTTCGCTACTTCTGTGACTGCATATGTGGATTTTCTGTGCAAGGGCGCCCTCTGGTGTCCAGTATGAATGAAACGGACACGTGCAAATGGCCAATTCATCATGTTTTGGGGATTTTTTTTTATTTTTTATTTTTTTAGTAAGTAAGTATTGGTTTAGGCACCGGAACCATTTTAAAAGTATCGATTTGGCACCGGTATTAAAAAAACAAACAAACGATACCCAACCCTATCATTAAATATGCTTAGTTCTCTAAATTTCATGTTAAATATTAAGTCAGCATTGCTAGTTACATCAAGGAACTGAAGACACTGACAATTTGATGCATCACTTTTCCTCAGATTGTGAATCGTCACGGCCCTGAGGCAGACCGGCATTTATTACGCTGTCTCTTTTCCCATGTGGATTTTAGTGGCGATGGTAAAAGCAGTGGCAAAGATTTCCACCAGGTAATAAATGTAGCTTCTGCTTTGAAAATTGAGATTCCTTGTCAAAAATGAAAGTTCATTAATAGTTTCAGAATTTGTTTTAATGTTTTATTTCCCATCTCTTAATTGCTTCAGACACAATTTCTGATCCAGGAGTGTGTGTCTCTTATTACGAAACCAAATTTTATTTCAACGCTTTGCTACGCCATTGACAATCCCCTGCACTATCAAAAGGTTTGTTGATCTGCCTTTCAAATTATTTAACCTTTTTGTATTCAAATTTGGCAGTTTTGTGATTAAGTGCTTGTTTGATACATTGAGTTCATTAGTTGCATGTCTGCTTGTTTGTAGAGTTTGAAACCATCACCTCATTTATTTACTCAGCTGAGTAAAGTTCTCAAGCTAAGCAAGGTTCAGGAGGTAGGCGTAAAGATTTCCAATATGTTCCAAAATGTCAAAAATGATTGTGAGAATGGCAGTTTAAAAATGTACTCCCTTTCGCTAGGTGATTTTTGGCCTTGCTCTGCTGAACTCCAGCAACGCAGACCTTCGAGGGTTTGGTAAGTGTTCACTTCCTGACTCTTAATTCATTTTTGGTTTCACTTCTGCAGCATCAGAGATTCTCTGTAAAGGCTTTCGGCTCAAACCCCGGTTGCTTTCTTTCACAGCTGCTCAATTTGTGAAGCAGAAGCTCCCTGACCTCCTCCGCTCGTACGTGGACGCGGACCTCGGAGGGAATCAGGAAGGTGGCTTCCAGGACATTGCCATAGAGGTTCTGCATCTGCTGCTCTCCCATCTTCTGTTCGGTCAGAAGGGCTCGAGCGGAGTCGGACAAGAGCAGATTGACGCGTTCCTCAAAACACTGTGCAGAGGTTAGTGGAAAAATCCACTAAATAATTACTACTTACATGTTATATTTGTCTAGTTCTCCTGATGGGAATTGGTTCTCATGCTGTGCTCTAGAGTCATTTAGTCCCGTGTTTTTGTTTGTGTCCCAGATTTCCCGCAGGAGCGCTGTCCTGTGGTGCTCGCACCACTGTTGTACCCTGACAAACGGGACATTCTCATGGACAGGATCCTGCCAGACTCTGGAGAATTAAACAAGACCATGATGGAGAGTTCACTTGCTGACTTCATGCAAGAAGTTGGCTATGGCTTTTGTGCAAGGTATAATAACATCTTAAATGGGGAAGAAAAAAAAGTTACATTTCTGTAATTTACACGTCTTCATGATATTCCAAACCTATGTGCTGTTCTTATGGGGATTCTTTACAAGTTTACATTAAAAACACACGAGTTACAAAAACAGTCAGTTATGTCTGTGAATGTAAACAGCTGGGAAATAAATTGCATGTTTGTTTTAGATCTGTGTGGCAGCAGCAATATACAGTAAATAAATTGATAAAGCCACTGCTCTGTTGTCTCCTCTGAGGCTGGGACTCTAAATAGTGTTCTGTGCTCGTCTGTGCAGCCAAAGACAGAACAGTTAGCATGTTTTGCTTAAACGTTCGCCATGGCATTAGAACTAATACACTGTTGTCGCTTGCGAAAACACAATAACGGCACCTTGGGTGTAAACTTACAGATTAAGGGGCAGTAATATTATAATGAGATCCCTTTGCCACGTCACCAAGGGAGTGAAATCAGACGCACTCGGTTTCTCAGAAGCTTGCAGAAAAAGGCTTCCCAAAACAAAGTTTCTGGATTAATGCACTGGGGACCTGATTGTAGCTCTTAAAACCTGGAAAAGTCCGATTTTCATGATATGTCACCTTTAAAACTTACCATTGACATGTTCGCCATGGCATTAGAACTAATACACTGTTGTCGCTTGCGAAAACACAATAACGGCACCTTGGGTGTAAACTTACAGATTAAGGGGCTGTAATATTATAATGAGATCCCTTTGCCACGTCACCAAGGGAGTGAAATCAGACGCACTCGGTTTCTCAGAAGCTTGCAGAAAAAGGCTTCCCAAAACAAAGTTTCTGGATTAATGCACTGGGGACCTGATTGTAGCTCTTAAAACCTGGAAAAGTCCGATTTTCATGATATGTCACCTTTAAAACTTACCATTGACACAAACAGTCATCTCTACTGCCTTTTCTTTTGCATTTAAATCTTTATTACAAGCAATCCCGCGGTTCATAAAGTACTTTGTTTTCCTACCTCCACGAGTGCCATGCCATCTATTATTGCCTTGTTTATCTAAAAGTGCTCTTTTCCTTTAAACCTAGCCAAAAAGCCATATGTGTTGACTGTGAGAAACAGCAGACTTTATGCATTTATGGTGTAATTACTAAATTTTAGTTTTCATATTTACCGCAAAACATGCGCTGTCACTTTAGTTCAGCACGTGCCGCAAACTCGGTGTGGAGTCATTCGCTGCACTGCTGCAGACTGCTTATGGTACGCACTGCTGGACCGCAACCGTGTGCAGTGTGATCGCTTTAAAATCTGTTATCATGAGCGCGGTAAAAATACGCACCACATAGGCCAACGCACTGCGAACGGAGTATGTGTGAACCTGGCATTATGTTTGTGCGCTGCGAGTGTGCATGAGCGCACAGTCTCCAGGAGAGTGCGCGAGCGCTGAATGGTTAAACACTGGCAAGAATGAAAAAGAAATGCAATTGTCCGTAGAATATTCATACTGACAAACCTAGTGACTTTTTTTGATAAACCTTAGCTATGGTTCAGTTGGAAGATTTCGCCAGTCTGTCGCTTACTGATTGTTTGGAATTATAAATATGAGCATAGTTCGGCTGTTAATATCGCATGCACTTTTTTGTTTGTTGTTTTTTTTTAGTTTGTTACTCAGATGCAGGCAGTGCGCTGCATGAGACAAAGTAATATAGCCAAAACAGCCGCTCTTTAGTGTAGATGCATGTTGATTTTATCAGACGATGCCGCAATTATAAATGAGTGACTCCTGGTTAACATGTATTAAAAGGGGTCGTGTTTAGTCACTATTTAGTGTGGTATTTTTTTTGACAATATTTACTCATCATGACAGTAAAATAGGGCATTCTAAGTCAATATACTGCAGTATTTACTCTCTTAATCAGTAGAAAATATGGTTAACAACCGGTCATGCATGGGGAAAAAAAATACCGTCATGTACCGTGAAACTGGTAAAATTTTGAAAAATATTGTGATATACATTTTTGGTCATACCGCCCAGCACTACATTGAGCATTATATTTATTTCACCCGTGCCGGACAGAGACTGAGACGGTGCCGCTGCATGTCGTGCCAAACCTCTCGCGGCAGGCATTAACAGCTGTTTATGAGTTCGGCCTTTATAGAGATCGCCGATCAAACATCCCAAAGCGATTATCGCCCAATAGTGATCGGTAGCCGATCAATCGGAGCACCCCTAATAAGAAATTCTTCTTTTGAGTTGCATGGGGAAAAAATTACAACAAATTTACTTGAATAACAGCCTAATGTGTATTATCAATGCTGTTCATTTAAGGGGATTCCCATGTATTTATTGATTGATTTTGTGTTTCCCCAGTCCTGATGAGTGCAGGAACATAATCCTGCAGTATGGTGTGCGAGAGGTGACTGCCAGTCAGGTGGCCAGAGTGTTGGGCATGATGGCCCGCACTCACTCCGGGCTGTCCGATGGCATCGGCCTACAAGTATGTTCCCTGCAGTGTTGTTACTGTTGACTGTAATTTTGAATATAGTGAATTAAAAAATGTGTGTTTCTGGTAATGATGATAAAGTAAAATAAATAAACTGTAATCAAAATTAGAAATGTTGGTATGGCATGAGAATAGGTTTGTTAATCTATATATAATATAAAATGACAATAGAACAAAATTATTAACATTTATTTTAAAATTAAAATGAAAACTGTAAAGTTAATTCAAAATATTAAATACCATAATAGTATATAAATAACTAAAATAACACTAGTTGTCTGTCTGGGCCTGGTTTTAGCTACGGAACAATGTTTGAGTTAAAGTATTAGGGTGTCTGAACAGGTTTGAATAACTAGTTTGTCTTTTTATTTGTAGTCCATCTCAAATCCAGTGGGCGGTGGGATCTGGAGTGATGGGAAGGACAAGAGTGACGGCTCTCAGGCTCACACCTGGAATGTTGAAGTTCTAATTGATGTGGTCAAAGAAGTGGTAAGGCTCTGTTTGTTTTAGATGCATTACCGGATCAAATGTTAGTTAGCAGACCAAAACTTAATTTGTTTAACTGCTTGTCCTTTTCAGAACCCCAATCTGAATTTCAAAGAGGTGACCTATGAGCTGGACCACCCAGGCTTCCTGATCCGTGACAGTAAGGGGCTTCAGATAGTGGTCTATGGGATCCAGAGGGGTCTGGGAATGGAGGTGTTCCCGGTGGATCTCATCTACAGACCATGGAAGCATGCAGAAGGACAGGTAGAAAAAAGTCTTGGTTTGAAAATTGAGTGTCGCCAAATCAGATTAAACTTTTTTTTTTTTTAGAACTTTGCATTGGAAATGAAGTAGCATATTGAAGTCCTGCTCTTTTGTGTTCTCCAGCTGTCATTCATTCAGCACTCGCTGATGAGTCCTGAAGTGTTCTGCTTTGCCGACTATCCCTGTCATACTGTTGCCATTGACATACTGAAGGCCCCGCCTGAGGATGACAACAGAGAAATAGCCACATGGTAAGTCTTGATCA
Organism: Sinocyclocheilus grahami; assembly: GCF_001515645.1. Taxonomy (NCBI): domain Eukaryota; kingdom Metazoa; phylum Chordata; class Actinopteri; order Cypriniformes; family Cyprinidae; genus Sinocyclocheilus; species Sinocyclocheilus grahami. Next base: position 3,790,284 of record NW_015505210.1, on the reverse strand, counting down.
ATTTAAGACTATCTAGTTGTTCTAGATTCTCTGTCTGTATGTTTTATATCTTCTCCTTTTGCTTTGGTCAACAGGAAGAGCTTGGACCTAGTGGAAAGCCTCTTGCGCCTCTCTGAAGTTGGGCATTATGAACAGGTGAAGCAGCTCTTCAGCTTCCCCATCAAGCACTGCCCGGACATGCTAGTGCTGGCACTTCTGCAGATCAGCACCTCCTGGCACACCCTGCGTCATGAGCTCATCTCTACCCTCATGCCCATCTTCCTGGGCAACCACCCCAACTCTGCCATCATCTTGCACTATGCCTGGCATGGACAGGTGGGTGAATTTGACAACCGTTTGAAGAGTCCCAAAGTTCTTTTGTGGTGTCACTTTGTACTAATATGTGCCTGGGTTACGTTTCCAGGGCCAGTCCCCCTCCATCCGCCAGCTGATCATGCACTCTATGGCCGAGTGGTACATGAGAGGAGAGCAATACGACCAGGCCAAGCTATCTCGTATCCTGGATGTGGCTCAGGACTTGAAGGTACTTGTCTCCTGCCCCTGCTGTCATGAGGAGTAGATAATAGGATTAGGGACTGAGAACCAGTTCTTATATAAAAAAAAAAAACTACTTTAACATTTTAAATGCTCTTGTTTTTGTGCATTGCAGTCTCTATCGATGCTGCTGAATGGTACTCCATTTGCCTTTGTTATTGACCTTGCTGCACTTGCCTCTCGCCGTGAATACCTCAAACTTGACAAATGGCTCACTGACAAAATACGAGAGCATGGGGTAAGTGAGCATTCATATTTTCAGTACTGTTCAAAAGTTTGAGGCAGTTTATTTAAATCTATTTTTAAATGTAATTTATTTCTGTGTTGGCAAAGCTGAATTTTCAGAAGCCATTACTCCAGGTTTCAGTGCCACATGATCCTTCAGAAATCATTCTAATATGCTGATTTGCTGCTCAAGAAACATTTTCTTATCAATGTTGAAAACACTTGTGCTGTTTAACATTTGAATAAAAACCATGATACTTTAGTTTGTTTTTTGTTGAATATTTCAAAAGAACAGCATTAATTTGATTTGAAAGAGTAATGTTTTGTAACATTATAAATGTCTGTTAATTTTTTAGGTTTAATTTGTCCTTACTGAATAAAAGTATTCATCTTTAAAAAAAATAAATAAATCTTACTGACCCCAGACTTCTGAACAGTAGTGTATTTTGAGTTCTAAGTAAATGTACGTGGACACTGATGTGTCCTGTGTTTGTCCATTAGGAACCATTCATCCAGGCATGTGTCACATTCCTGAAGAGACGCTGTCCCTCTATCATGGGTGGTTTGGCCCCAGAGAAAGACCAGCCCAAAAGTGCTCAACTTCCTCCTGAAACACTGGCTACCATGCTTGCATGTCTGCAGTCTTGTGCTGGGTGCGTATATAGAAGTTTTGCACGTTTTTATGCATTTTAGGAAATGCTTGGGTTGAAGTTAAACACTTGGTTTTGTTGGCTTCTTTGAGCAGGAGTGTGTCTCAAGAGCTGTCAGAGACAATCTTGACTATGGTGGCCAACTGTAGCAATGTGATGAACAAGGCCCGGCAGCCGCCACCAGGAGTCTTGCCAAAGGGACGAGCTCCCAGCACCAGCAGCTTAGATGCTATCTCACCTGTGCAGGTAACTGTGGCTTTACCTGCTCAATAAGATGGCAAGTCAGTGTCATGACTGCCTGAACTGTATTCTGGTTGTGTTGTACTCAAATCTGTTCTGTTGTATTTCAGATGGATCCTCTCTCTGCGATGGGCTCTTTGAGTCTAGGTGTCACGTCCACCTCCCACACCCCGAGCATCCAAGGATTCCCCAGCCTGCAGGGCTCTGCCTTCAGTAACCCCCAGTCCCCAGCCAAAGCCTTCTCAAACCTGCCCAACCCGAACCCCAGCACAGCTTTCCCAGGAATCAACCCCCTCTCTTCTCAGCTCCAAGGTACCATGAGACTTTAATGGAGTTAGAAACTCTGATCTAGAACCTAGTGATGCTGTACTGTTTTTCAGTTTATTTTCAATTACAAATGCATTAGAAGTTTCTTGAATTGCTTCTCTAGGTCCTCTGAGCACAAGCTTGACTGGGATTGGCTCAGGTTTGGGCATGCCCGCCGTCAGCAGTGACCCCTTCGGCACTAGGAAGATGAGCACACCGGGGCTAAACCCGCCCACCTTCCAGCAGAGTAAGATGAAGGCCTATAAGTGCCAGGCGCCTCAAGCTGTATTTCCTCTCAAAACTGGCACTTAGAGCCTTACAAAAGTCCTTTTGACACGTATTTCAGAGACTTTTATTTCTGTCATTTTCATCTCTGAGCCAAAAATGTCATTAGAACCGAAGAGGAAATACAGGTCAGTCTACATTACTGCAAGATGTTCTTGGCAACCAGATTGGATTTGTGTGTAAATGTTTTCTTCCATCAGACATATGAAGGAAAACAAACTGTTTGCCTGGAACTTCTGTTTATTTTATTTTTTTCAGAATTTGCGCTTTAGTCATCGCATTTTGCAATTTGCATTTTTTTAAAAATGAAATGATTTCTAAATGCATAAAGTGCTGTAACAGTTTTTCCCCCCTTTGTTATAGCTGACCTCTCTCAGGTGTGGCCCGAGGCAAACCAGCACTTTAGTAAGGAGATAGACGATGAGGCAAATAGCTACTTCCAGCGTATCTACAACCATCCGCCGCACCCCACAATGTCCGTGGATGAGGTGAGATGGACAGAAGTAACAGAGTAGAATGGTGCTTTTGTTCATTCTTAATACCTTAACGCTAATTTCTAAGATACAGCTTTCAAATTCATAGTCATTCTTTCAATATAGGTGCTGGAAATGCTGCAGAGATTTAAGGACTCAAACATCAAGCGAGAACGGGAAGTTTTTAACTGCATGCTGAGGAATCTGTTCGAGGAATACCGATTCTTCCCTCAGTATCCAGATAAAGAACTGCACATCACCGCTTGCCTCTTCGGGGGGATCATTGAGAAGGGCCTGGTCACGTACATGGCGCTGGGCTTAGCTTTACGATATGTCCTGGAAGCCTTACGCAAACCTTTCGGATCAAAGATGTATTACTTTGGGATCGCTGCACTAGATAGATTTAAAAATAGGTACTGCCAGTAGTGTGTCTTTGTTTCACAGCCACCAAACAAAAGATTTAATTTATATCTTGATATACTGAATTTTTAAATCTGAACCACTCTCTTCCACAGACTGAAGGACTATCCCCAGTACTGTCAGCACTTGGCGTCAATAGCCCATTTCCTGCAGTTTCCGCACCATTTACAAGAGGTAACCTAGTTTTTCATTTTATCTTGGTCATGCCCACAGCATTTTCCTGTAATATCTCACTCTACACTAGTTTGTTAAACATTCAGCTAAGTAAGTCTGCTTTGTATGTTGTTCATTTTCTGTGAATAGTATATAGAGTATGGCCAGCAGTCCAGAGACCCTCCTGTGAAGATGCAAGGCTCCATTACTACCCCTGGCAGCCTGGCTTTAGCCCAGGCTCAAGCTCAGTCTCAGACCCCCAAAGCCCCACAACCTGGCCTGGCCAGCACCTTAGTGACCACAGCCACCACAACCACCACCGCTGCCAAAACCACAATCATCACGAGACCTACAGCTGTTGGACCGAAGAAAGACGTGCCAGTGAGTGAACACAGTCCAATAGTACATTTCGGAAAATGACAATGGAATAGTGACTAAGATGGACCCATCTCTGTGGTATTTGATGATTTAAATTCTTTCACAGCCTTCAATCAACACCACAAACATTGACACCTTGTTAGTGGCTACAGACCAGACTGAAAGGATCGTTGAGCCCCCAGAGAATGTTCAGGAGAAGATTGCGTTCATCTTTAACAACTTGTCCCAATCAAACATGACCCAAAAGGTGATTGTTCTTACAATCTATATCTTTGGCATGTTAAGTTATATATCATAAGTTTGTGCTTTTACCTTCTAAATCATCTTTTGCTGTGTTTTTGAAGGTGGAGGAGCTGAAAGAGACTGTAAAAGAAGAATTCATGCCCTGGGTCTCTCAGTACCTGGTTATGAAGCGTGTCAGCATTGAGCCTAACTTCCACAGCCTGTATTCTAATTTCCTGGACACACTGAAAAACCCAGAGTTTGTTAAGATGGTTCTCAATGAGACGTACAGAAACATCAAGGTAATATTCTTGAAATATAACATTATTAAAGTCACAAAATCTAAGTAACCTATATTATGATGACTTGATGTTGTCCCATTTTGTTTCTCAGGTCCTTCTTACCTCTGATAAGGCAGCTGCTAACTTCTCAGATCGATCACTGCTGAAGAATTTGGGTCACTGGCTTGGAATGATCACCCTAGCTAAAAACAAACCCATCCTGTACACAGTGAGTTAAATTTTATTATCCATCACCTGAGCTTGAAATGTTTGTAGAAGGATCCAATTCATTGTTATACCTGCTGTGTAACTGCATTAATGTTTTGCTTTTATAGGACCTGGAGCTGAAATCGCTCTTGCTAGAGGCTTATGTGAAAGGCCAACAGGAGTTACTGTATGTCGTCCCCTTTGTGGCCAAAGTCTTGGAATCAAGTCTGCGGAGTGTGGTAATAATCATGCCATTTTCTCTCCCAATTTTGCTGTCAGGTGTTGAGTGTGGGCCAGTTTTGCAAACATCAGGACATAACCTCTTTTAACAATTGGTGCCCTGTTTTGTAGATCTTCAGACCGCAGAACCCTTGGACCATGGGCATCATGAATGTACTGGCTGAGCTCCACCAGGAACATGACTTAAAGGTTAGTCACTTCTCATTGACGCTAAACTTATGGTACATAAGCTTCCAGTGGAGTAGTTTTCACTCAGTCCCATAATTCTTTACAGCTTAACCTCAAGTTTGAGATTGAGGTGCTCTGCAAGAATCTGTCTTTGGATATCAGTGAGCTGAAACCAGGAAACCTACTGAGAGACAAAGAAAAGCTGAAGAACTTGGAGGAGCAGCTCTCTGCACCAAAGAAAGAGACCAAGCCTCCTGAAGAGCTGCTTCCTATAGTTACAACAGGTATAACACTAAAACAGGCACGTTGTAAGGTGGATGCTTTTTCCAGTTTTCCGTTTCCTGTTTAACCAGAAGTAGATCCTGTTCCATTTACAGCTGCTCCCTCAACTCCAGCCACCACCACGACCTGTACGGCCACTGGGCCGCCCACACCACAATTCAGCTACCATGACATCAATGTGTACGCCCTGGCTGGCCTGGCTCCGCACATCAACATCAATATTAACGTTAGTCTCTCTCTCTACCGAGACTTTTTATTACCTTTTAACTTTTTATTTTCAAATGTTCTCATTTCTTTCCTCGTTTTATTTTTTGTGTGTAGATCCCACTACTGCAGGCCCACCCTCAGCTGAAACAGTGTGTAAGACCAGCAATTGAGCGTGCTGTACAGGAACTGGTGCACCCAGTGGTGGACCGATCCATCAAGATCGCCATGACCACCTGTGAGCAAATAGTCAGGAAGGACTTCGCACTTGACTCTGAGGAGTCTCACATGCGTGTGGCCGCCCACCACATGATGCGTAACCTGACTGCCGGCATGGCCATGATCACCTGCAGAGAGCCGCTGCTCATGAGCATCGCCACCAACCTGAAGAACAGCTTTGCTGCAGCTCTTAGGGTAGGGAAATATTTTCGACTCAATCCTGACACACAAAATCAATACATTTTCAGCATTTTGACTCACTGAGCATGTCCATTTCAGGCTCCCACACCCCAGCAGAGAGAGATGATGGAAGAGGCAGCTGCTCGCATCGCACAGGATAACTGTGAGCTTGCTTGTTGCTTTATCCAGAAGACAGCAGTGGAGAAAGCTGGACCTGAGATGGACAAGAGACTAGCAACTGTGAGTCCCTGCACACTGTCCTAATTATTACACCAGTTGAGGAACAGCTGCTTGTGATATGTAGCGTGGTCATGTAATATCATACAGCCAAAAAAAAAATATAAACTGATTTGGACACAATTTCTGTTTTGCAGGAATTCGAGCTGAGGAAGCACGCTCGCCAAGAAGGCCGTCGCTACTGTGACCCCATGGTGCTCACCTATCAGGCGGAGCGCATGCCAGAGCAGATCAGACTGAAGGTGAGAGCTCTTTGCAAACTCTCATTGGGTCGATGATTTAGTATTCTGTATGACAATGTTTGATTCTGACTTGCTGTTTTTTTCCAGGTTGGTGGAGTAGATCCTAAACAGCTGGCTGTTTATGAGGAGTTCGCCCGAAATGTTCCAGGCTTCCTACCCAGTAACGACTTGTCTCAGCCCACTGGTTTCCTTGCCCAACCAATGAAGGTACAGACCCTAAAATCCTTGTAGAGATCGTCTTTGGTTGTCACATTGGTTAAGTAACTCAAAGGTTATCTTTTCTGTATTGCAGCAACAGGCATGGCCCACTGATGACGTGGCTCACATCTACGATAAGTGCATTTCGGACCTGGAGCAGCACCTGCACGCAATTCCACCTGCGCTGGCCATGAACCCGCAGACCCAGGCCATACGCAGCCTTCTGGAGGCCGTTGTATTGGCTAGGAACTCCCGTGATGGCATCGCTGCCCTGGGCCTTTTGCAAAAGGTTAGAGACGCTCTGGGAGAAAAACCTCAGGACAGCCTTATATGGCAGTGTTGTTCATTCCTGCTCCTGGAGTACCACTGTTCTGACTTTAGCTTCAATCTTAATTAAACGCACCTGAAACAGCTTCTAAGGGTCTTCAGGATCACTAGAAATGTGCAGGATTGCACATCCCTGCTATATGATCTCAGCATAAATCTAACAAATCTCTTTTGTCCTCCACTCAGGCTGTGGAGGGTCTGCTTGATGCCACCAGTGGTGCTGATCCTGATCTGCTGCTGAGCTACAGGGAGTGCCATCTGCTGGTGCTGAAAGCCCTACAGGATGGTCGTGCCTACGGCCCACAGTGGTGCAACAAACAAATCACCAGGCCAGTACTACATCTGTGGCGTAAACTTATTTGTCACAAGCATAGATGGGTCTCAGAGATCCTAACCTTTTCTTCTATGCCCCTGGCAGATGCCTGATTGAGTGCAGAGATGAATACAAGTACAACGTTGAGGCCGTGGAGCTCCTCATCAGAAACCACCTGGTCAACATGCAGCAGTATGACTTACACCTGGCTCAGGTGAGGAGAGTGGCTCTAGGATTTAAAAGGAAACTGTTGTGAATGAGCGGATTCTTACACTAGTGTGTTTTCAGTCCATGGAGAACGGGCTCAACTACATGGCCGTGGCATTCGCCATGCAGCTGGTGAAGATCCTGCTGGTTGACGAACGCAGCGTGAGTCACATCACTGAAGCAGATCTCTTCCACACCATTGAGACCCTGATGAGGACCAACGCTCACTCCAGAGCAAATGCTCCTGAAGGGTAAGACATCTGCTTATGTTGCTGGCCCTGCAACAGAATGTCTGTTTTGTTACTGAAAATTTAAGTTACCTGAAATTACTTCTGTGGAACCCCTAGTTTGCCCCAGCTGATGGATGTTGTCCGCTCCAACTACGAGGCCATGATCGATCGTCACCATGGTGGGCCGAACTTCATGATGCACTCTGGGATTTCTCAAGCCTCTGAATACGATGACCCACCAGGCCTTAGAGAGAAGGCAGAGTACCTGCTGAGAGAATGGGTCAACCTGTACCACTCGGCAGCTGCAGGAAGAGACAGCACCAAGGCATTCTCTGCGTTTGTTGGCCAGGTTAGCAAGAACACTTAAAATACAAAAGTTTCTAGTCCCAGGTTGGTTTTTCTTAAGGCTAGAATTGACCTGCATTATTTCATTGTCGCACATGCCTTTTCTCTCACAGATGCACCAGCAGGGCATCCTGAAGACCGATGACCTGATCACTCGCTTCTTCCGGCTGTGCACAGAAATGTGTGTGGAGATCAGTTACCGTGCTCAAGCTGAACAGCAGCTTCCAACCACCAGCCCCGCCATTATCAGGGCCAAGTGCTACCATAACCTGGATGCTTTTGTTCGGCTCATTGCGCTTCTTGTCAAACACTCTGGAGAGGCCTCCAACACAGTCACCAAAATCAACCTGCTCAACAAGGTTGGAATGCTTACAATGGTGACTTCAATCAAGATCTCAAAAAAAAATAATGCTGCTTTTCTTTTTGGAATGCTTACAATGTTGACTAATCAAGATCTCCAAAAATAAATGATGCTGCTTTTCTTGTCATGGTGCAGGTTCTAGGCATTGTGGTGGGTGTATTGATCCAGGATCACGATGTGAGGCAGACAGAGTTCCAGCAGCTTCCGTACCACAGAATCTTCATCATGCTCCTGCTGGAGCTTAACGCACCAGAGCATGTGCTGGAGACCATCAACTTCCAGACGCTCACTGCCTTCTGGTAAGCAAATCGTTTTAATGTGCGGTCACATCTATAATTGTTTGGCAAATTTTCACAGGTGAAATCCAGTTGTTTAAATAGGACCAGCGAGTTCAAGTTGGTCATGCGGCTTTGTCGCATTTACCAATAGAAACCTGCTTGGTTTGAGAATGACTTTTGTGTGAGCTCTGCCTCATACATCACTACTCTATTGACAAATAATGGACCTTTTTTGAGAAATTTCAAAGAAATGTTGCTAATGTGCCTGCACCTTTACTTTGGTGATCAGTCTTTGAACGAGTATTAAAGGACAATGTCTCTTTTCAGCAATACCTTCCACATCCTGAGGCCGACTAAAGCACCTGGTTTTGTCTATGCTTGGCTGGAACTCATCTCACACCGTATCTTCATTGCCAGGATGCTTGCACATACCCCACAACAGAAGGTCTGTGTCTGTTGCATGATATGTATCGGGTGTCCAATTCTTCTCCAGGAGGGCAACTTCCTGCAGATTTTCGCTGACCCTAATTAAACACCTGAAACAGCTAATCAGAGTCTTTAGGATCATTCAAAACTTCCAGGCATTTGTGTTGGAAAGTGGCCCCCCAGGAGCAGGATTGGACACCCTTTGTCCGTCCTCATCCTATATTCATACCAGTGAATCGCTGACTACTTTCTGTGCCTTATACATCTCTTTCCTCTTTTGCAGGGTTGGCCAATGTATGCCCAACTGCTGATAGACTTGTTCAAATATCTTGCACCCTTCCTAAGGAATGTTGAACTCAACAAACCTATGCAAATTCTTTACAAGGTAATAACAGTCTTGCCTTCGAAAGCCTGTCTCGTGGTTCTTCAGCTCAGTTTGTGACTTGCATTGTTTTTCTCTCTATTCTCCAAGGGAACACTTCGTGTGCTGCTTGTCCTGCTACATGACTTCCCCGAATTCCTGTGTGACTACCATTATGGCTTCTGCGACGTCATCCCGCCTAACTGCATCCAGCTGAGGAACCTGATCCTGAGTGCCTTCCCCCGCAACATGAGGCTTCCAGACCCCTTCACCCCTAATCTGAAGGTAGAGAGTCGTACATAACATTTGATATCAGATGTGATGCATTGGGGTTTAGTATGTAGCTATAACTTCAAGTACGCTTGTGGTTATATTGTGCCAGGTGGATATGCTGAGTGAGATCAACATTGCTCCCCGCATCCTCACTAACTTCACCGGTGTGATGCCGTCCCAGTTTAAGAAGGATCTTGACTCCTACCTCAAGACCCGTTCTCCTGTCACCTTTCTTTCTGAGCTGCGCAGCAACCTGCAGGTAGGGGGCGCCACTCTGAATCACAACAGACTCTTTTGTTCATCTTTTTATTTGTAATTTGACTTTTGGTCTTTTTTTTTCTTTCTTTCTTTTTTCTTTTTCGTTTAATAGTAAAAACTATCCAGAGAGGCTAATTTTACGGGGGGTTTTTCGAGTCTGATCATTAAGTTGATGGATTCTAAACTAGAGATCGACCAATATATATCGATTTACCAATATTATCCCGATATTGAAGCATTCTACCATAATTGGATATCGGTTTTGTAATATCGGATTCACCGATAAACGCCGCCATCTTGTGGGTGATTTGAGAATTGCGTGCAGGATCGCCATTGCAGCGCGTCTGAGGGGAGACGAGACCACAACAACGGCGTGGTGCAGGTACTTGATTTGATGTAGTTAGTCAACTTTATTTAACATAACAGCCATTTATGCACAAATTAGATGCCTTACATAAATGCCTGATAATGTAGTTTATGCAGCTTGGCTCAAATAGAAATAGACCAACTCAGAGTCATGTAAAATAATCCGTCAAGTCCTGTCCCAGTAAAGACGTAACTTTGCCTAAATTAAATAATATGCAGCCATGAATGAGCGCATGTTGGAAGTAAAAGTGCTGAATTGAATTCTCTCTCTCTCTGTTGTCTATGCTCATCGTTAGTCTCGTGAAGTCGGAGTCACGTAGATAATCCGACAAGATCCTCTCCCAATAAAGACATAACTTTGCATGAGTTAAATAATACAGCCATGAATGAGCGCATGTTGGAAGTAAAAGTGCTGAATTGAATTCTCTCTCTCTCTGTTGTCTATGCTCATCGTTAGTCTCGTGAAGTCGGAGTCACGTAGATAATCCGACAAGATCCTCTCCCAATAAAGACGTAACTTTGCATGAGTTAAATACAGCCATGAATGAGTGCAAGTTGGAAATAAAAGTGCTGAATTTACTTCTCTCTCTCTCTCTCTGTTGTATATTTTCTCATCATTAGTCTGGGTGATGTGGTTAATGCTCAGGAAATGCTCCAGCACGGCCACCGCATATAACTTTTAACAAGATTCACTTGTTTTAAACACCCTAAATTGTATTAAGATTTACTATATAACCATTATTTCGCTAATAAACAAAAAAAATACTACTTTTGTTTTGTTTTGTTTGTTATATTCCAGATAATATTATTCAGTGAATTAACATTATCCAGTGAATTATTCTTGACTCTGTAGCTATTAAACATCTTATAAACCTACTAAAACTGTAGTTTAAAATGAAGTTGATATGACTCCTGTCCTTTGTATTTTCTCCATTTGAAAACATTAGACATTTTACATTTATTTTTCTTATTGTTAATATTAGTGTTGTTGATGCTTTTTATAAATAAAATGTTTTTTTTATTGTTGTAATATGAAGATTAAATTTAACATGAAAGAATGCTAATTTCTAACACTTGGGGGAAAAAAAAGACTGACGAGGAAAAACCAAAGTGAAGTATGTTCTTCACTCAGTCATTTATTTACTTTATAACAGTAAATAAATATTGGTTCTGCATATCGGTTATATCAGGCACACAAACATGCAAATAATTGGTATCGGTTATAAAAAAAAAATCAATATCGGTCAATCACTATTCTAAACCCTTAAATTTAGATAAATTTTAATGAATGTTTTCATTCAAATGCACTCTACCTCAGGTGTCCAACGAGCCAGGCAACCGCTACAACATTCAGCTAATCAATGCTCTGGTGCTGTACGTTGGAACCCAGGCCATTGCCCACATCCACAACAAGGGCAGCACTCCCTCCATGAGCACCATCACTCACTCGGCTCACATGGACATCTTCCAGAACCTCGCAGTTGATCTAGACACTGAGGGTGAGGGGAACATTTTTTTTTGTTATAAATTTTTATATCTCTAGTTTTAGTTCACATTGTGACTTGTTTTCCTCCTCCCAGGCCGCTATCTGTTCCTGAATGCGATAGCCAATCAGCTGCGTTATCCAAACAGCCACACACACTACTTTAGCTGTACCATGCTGTATCTGTTTGCCGAGGCCAACGCTGAAGCCATTCAAGAGCAGATCACCAGGTATGGCAGTGAATTTTATTACTTATATCTGTCTAAACTCTTAGTAGTGTTTACTACCATTTAAAATACATACTGACAAGAATGATTGTGATTATTTGTATGGATACTATCATTTTTTACATTTTCAATCTTTGCCCAACCAACCCAGAACAGGCTGCCTAAGAAATTTAGCTATTAAAAAATTACTAAAATAATTAAGAATTCAGGAACTTTACAATAAGGTCCCATTAGTTAGTGTTAATGCATAACTAAAATGAACTAACCATGAGCTGTTCATTTATTACATTTATTAATCTTTGATAACATTAGTTGATAAAAAATACAGCTGTTCATTGTTACTTCAGGTCTATTAAATGTTATATACAGGTTTTTTTATAATGTATTAGTAAATGTTGAAATTAACATTTCTAAATGCTTTAGAATTATTTTTAATTGTTAATTTCCGGTAAGTAATGTTAACAAAACAGAACCTTATTGTAAAGCTTTACCAAAAATGTAATTAAAATGTAATGAAGTTTACTTCCATTAAGTGCTATACTTGACTATAGGTTCTTGTCTATTGGCTTATTAATGTCATTGAGATACTATTAGTTTTAGTAATTTGTCATTTTTGTTTAATTTAGTTTTAATATATCAAGTTACACACCTAAAATGAGAATGTTGCCTGGCAACTAGCTGAAAAAGTTTAATTTCTAAATTAATTTGTTCATGTGTATTTTGAAATAACACTGTTTTAAATAACTGTAACAACCCTGGCTTACTCGTGTCACGCAGGGTCCTGCTGGAGAGGCTGATTGTGAACAGGCCACACCCGTGGGGTCTGCTCATCACCTTTATTGAGCTGATCAAGAACCCTGCCTTTAAGTTCTGGAGCCATGATTTTGTGCACTGTGCCCCAGAGATCGAGAAGTAAGGGAGCCAACATGACACATCTTTCTGCAATTTTTACAACAGAGAAACTGCAGCGTCTCCATGTTTTTTTGTGTGCAGGTTGTTCCAGTCGGTGGCTCAGTGCTGCATGGGGCAGAAGCAGGCCCAGCAGGTGATGGAGGGAACAGGTGCCAGTTAGGCTGCAGGAACTGTTCCTGTGCCGAGAGAAAGCTTTCCCTTTCCCAACCCTTCATTTGTCCCACCAACACCCTGCACGTCTGATCGACACACAGCCGGCACTGGATTCCCGCTCACCTTCCACTGGGCAGCATCTGACCCGAGTTTCTTTTTGGTTTTCTTTTTTCTCCCTCAAGTTAAAATGTTCAATGTAAATATTAAAAAGGGACATTTAAGAGCAGATTGAGTTTTTTTGTTGTTTTTTTGGTCAAAGGTGAGGCACACGCTTGGGCACATTTCACTCCTTGCTGTTTGGCTTCCCCTAACTCTCCATAAATTATTTTTTGCCTTCAAGATGGATTGACTTTTGTTTGGAAGCTTGGTAGTAGTGGCTAAGGAAGCCGTCTTGTTTTATTTATTTTTTTTTATGGTTTTTAAGGGGAGAGCTATCAGTGTGGTGAGCTGATAGGATCGGACAGATGTCCTGGACTGCAGGGGGAGTCACTAGTTTGCACCTGTGAGGAAACAAATCTTGGGTTGGAGGTTCTCCCTGGCACTTGTACAATTGTGGAAATATTCAGAAATTTGTTGGTAAATTGGATCTTCGGAGTTTGTACAAAGATTCAACTTGCAGAACAAAAAGGACCAATACAGCTCATTTTGTAAGGATTTCGAATGTTTTGTAAATGTATTGGTCCACGTGTTGTATTTTGTAGTACTTTGTAGTTGCCTTTAGTTCCGCTACTTATTTCCTGTATGTATGCATTCTGTAGTTACCGCATTAAACACTTGAACTGCAACTTCGCCTGTTTGTCGTTTCATTTGCATTTGAAACCAATTGAGTTGTATGGTTTAACATTATTTGATCAATTTCTGGTCCCTGTCGACTATTTTAAACATTTAGCATTCAAGTGACAACATTTTTTTGTGTCACTGACCATTCAGATGAAGACGATATGAATTTTGTTTACAGATAGTTTTTTCATACTCTAAACAGAAACACTGTTCAAGTCCTTTTGGAAAGCTCAAAGCATAATTTTGACTTGCGTACAAGTGGTTTTGCTTTTTTTTTTTTAATGGATTAGCTGGATGTTTTTTCCATGCATTGACAAAAATGGGAAGCATACTGTAATTACAGTATGTAGTTGTGCACGCATTTGATGCTCCTGTAAAGCAATACGGACTTTTTGCAGAATTTCATACCCACTCACCAAACTTACATCCTTGCAAAACAGATGTGGGAAAGCAAGCCTTCTAAAACGGTGTACCATCAGAATGATTTTGAAACTCGTGCTCAAACATGCCTTCATTTAATTTCATTTCGTAAAAGTGTCTGCTAAATTAAATGTGAATGGACTTAAACCCACCAAAGTTGCGCTAAATAAACCACCTTTACTTTCCACAACAGCACACAATTAAAACAATCTGAACCATAATATTCCAAGTGATTTTTTTTTTTTTAAAGGAAAATGTACAGCATTCAAAATTGGAAAAACTTAAACTATATACAGTTTGCAAATTCAATTACACTATATCGGCTGAGGACTTTTCTCTCTTGACAACTACAGAATGCAGTCAGCACATGACATTTAAGAATGTTTGTGAAACCCGTACATTAAGACTTTTTGGTGAGCTGTTGTAAGCGCTGTAGGATGCTCTTCTGACCGTAACGCACATGCAGAGCTCTCCTCTCTCTGCTGCTGAGTTCCTCCAGCCGCCTCCTGTCCGTCTCTACATCCTCAGAATAAGAGTCCAGCGTCAGAGCTGCAGCTGCGTGCAGGAGCCTTTTCCACTCTGCTGACAACCCCAACAGTCCATCGAAACTCAGGGCCTGCTCCATTTGATCATCCTCATCCTCTTCATCTTCCTCCCAGCCTTCGTTTTCACGGAACACCTCGAAATCTTGCACCGTCATGCTCAGGACCTACTCAGAAACAAAAAATTATTATCAGTGTTGTTTTCACTATTAAAACTATTAATAAATAGTTTATAAATAATAAAAATAAAGCTAAAATGAAATTTATATTACTTGCCTGAAACAGGTAATGGTGGAACAAATTTATTGACTTTTTGTCATGTGGATAAAATGTTTACCTTCAGTGTAGTGTAGAGCTCACTGTAAGTAAGGCAGCCTGATTGGCCGAAGACGAAGACCCCTTCCTCTCCAACAATCTCCATCTCACACATGTTCCATTTGTCCACTAAGAGCTTTTGATCTGCGTCACTTTGTGCCGCTGTAATCGCAACAACTTTATTTGAAACATATTTCTTGAGTCAAGTAACTGACTTTTTATAGACTGCTACAAAGTCGCACCTTGCACTGCTGCTTTGTACACACTGGACATCTGGATATCTGCAGTATCATTGCTATTGGTGGGAAACGACTCTGCAAAGCCATACATGTGCAGGAGCTGCCAGTTTGCCATCTGTCCGTAGGTGTTAAAGACTTCCTCGCCCTTTTCAATGGGTCGTACAGACACCATCTTCAAACACTCCTGTACACAATCGAGTGAGATTTTTAAGCATCTAGCATAATAAACAATAAAATGCGATACATCTGCTCCACATACGGGTGTATATTCCAGATTGGCATTGTGCTTGGAAATGTGATTCAGCATGTCAGCCATGGGCACCATCATTGGAGGGTTAGGTTCTTTTTCTTCATCTTCATCGGGCTCTTGAAAACTAAGGAAATATTGAGAATCATTGGGAAATGTTACATTCTGACTGATATGATAAGCAGATCATTATTTTCATGTTATTACCAATAACCAACAAATGGCTAGTGGTCGACCAAAATATCGGCAAGGTCGATATTTCAGCCAATATTTGACTTTTTTTTAAATATCAGCAAATAATTTATTTTTAATTTAGTAAATATTATTTTAAATAAATACAAATTTCATTTCAGCAATTGTTATACATGTTTTTTTTTTTACTAACTTTAAAATTAAATAATGTGATAATATATATATATCTGCTTTATATCGGCCACCTTGCTCTTTAAGATATCAGCATCGACCACTATAAATGGCCAATATTAAAATTCTACTATTTTGTCTAAATATTTAAAAAATAAAAAATAAAATAAATGGTTTTAAAAGTGAAATTAGGCGTCACAGCATTATAATGTCCAGTATGAAAAATAAATATTCATTCAGAGCTAAAGATTAAAAATAAAAGTTATTTCATTATTAGTGTTATGTTTGTGTTATTAAATTGTAATGATCATTAGATGATGGCAGATGTAATTTAAATATAAAATTAGGGGAAATTAGCATGCACAATTAAATATTCAATTTGTAATTTCAAATATCGTCCAATAACCAATTTGGTATTTATACCATAATAGTATATAAATAATACTAATTATTATAATAAGAATTATTATTATTAAGCTTCTGTTACACACACACATACATATCCATATATAAATATAAATATATACAGTGGGGCAAAAAAGTATTTAGTCAGCCACCAATTGTGCAAGTTCTCCCACTTAAAAAGATGAGAGAGGCCTGTAATTTTCATCATAGGTATACCTCAACTATGAGAGACAAAATGAGAAAAAAAAATCCAGAAAATCACATTGTAGGATTTTTAAAGAATTTATTTGCAAATTATGGTGGAAAATAAGTATTTGGTCAATAACAAAATTTAATCTCAATACTTTGTTATATACCCTTTGGTGGCAATGACAGAGGTCAAACGTTTTCTGTAAGTCTTCACAAGGTTGTCACACACTGTTGCTGGTATTTTGGCCCATTCCTCCATGCAGATCCCCTCTAGAGCAGTAATGTTTTGGGGCTGTCGCGGGCAACACGGATTTTCAACTCCCTCCAAAGATGTTCTATGGGGTTGAGATCTGGAGACTGGCTAGGCCACTCCAGGACCTTGAAATGCTTCTTACGAAGCCACTCCTTCGTTGCCCGGGCGGTGTGTTTGGGATCATTGTCATGCTGAAAGACCCAGCCACATTTCATCTTCAATGCCCTTGCTGATGGAAGGAGGTTTTCAGTGATTTTCTGGATTTTTTTTTCTCATTTTGTCTCTCATAGTTGAGGTATACCTATGATGAAAATTACAGGCCTCTCTCATCTTTTTAAGTGGGAGAACTTGCACAATTGGTGGCTGACTAAATACTTATTTGCCCCACTGTATATATATAATTATTGTTATTTATTATTTGTATTATTATTTATAATACTGTATATAAATATTATAAAATATTTATATTATACCATTAAATTTAAATATCAGCCAATAACTAATGTGGTATCGATATATTGAGCATCCCTAAATAGAATCCTCACATTATCAGAAATGTAATTGAATCAAATCCAATAGCTTAGATATCTCACCTATAGGCCATTACAAATGCTACCAGGCTCTTGTAGAGCTCCAACGTGTGCTTCTCAGGGTCCCACAGGTCAGGATGGGACTTCATGAAAGGAAGGACTATGTTATTGTACTCATCCTGGAGTTTTTTCAGATCCGTTTCGACAGCCTCTGGAATTCCTGTGCCTTTCAGGAGTTTCTCGCGCTCCTCCTCTGACCTTCAAAAAAACACTCTGTGACCATGAAGAACTGAAGGACTCTTGAAGAGTATCTTAAAGTCAGCAAATATTCACAGCACAACCTACCAGAACATGGGTTGATCCAGTGTCCTAAAGTCTGGCCAGAGAGACAAATATGGTTTCCAGTGTGATTGTGGACATGTGTACTCATATAGGAGACCCAGAAGAAGAGGAACCCAGCCTGATGCGCTCTCCAAAGACTTCTTCCCTAGACAACATATGGTTATATGGTTACAAGCGTGCTATAGAAGGTGGAATTTCAATAAACCTGAATGTTCTTATACCTTCCTCAAGGACTTTTTTAACTTTAGTGGTGGCCTGATGCAGAAGAACCTCTCTGGGTATGGAGAACAAGACGTGACCCTCTTCAATGTCCTCTTTGGCAAGCATGCCATATTCTGCTACCGTACCCTCTTTACTTAAGTACACCTAAAGAAATGAATGTACACTGTGGTGGGTAAATCCAAGTGTAGGGTTTGATCGTCATGTCAAGAGCTTGTCTAATCATGCATTTTGAAATAAAATATAAATACAGATGAAAAACGTAATCGTGAAAAAGTAAACAAAATTAGAAATGTTGCCTTTACAACTAAATATAAGTACTACAATTATATATTTTTTAAAAACGTGAAAAATGACAAAAGAACAAAAAACTATTTTTACTATTTTTTAAACTTAAACTGAAAATGTTAGTTTAAGATACCAAAAATAGTTTTACTAAAACTGAAAATACAGGAATAAAAGCTCATTGGAAATATTAATATACGAAAATACTATATAAACGATACTAAAATCAAATGGATTATATATTATTTTTATTAAGCTTTTATCAATTTATATAAAATTATATATATAATATGCATACATACATAAAATTACATGCAATTATAAAATTATAATACACATACATACATACAGGTGCATCTCAATAAATTAGAATGTCGTGGAAAAGTTCATTTATTTCAGTAATTCAACTCAAATTGTGAAACTTGTGTATTAAATAAATTCAATGCACACCGACTGAAGTAGTTTAAGTCTTTGGTTCTTTTAATTGTGATGATTTTGGCTCACATTTAACAAAAATTCACCAATTCACTCTCTCAACAAATTAGAATATGGTGACATGCCAATCAGCTAATCAACTCAAAACACCTGCAAAGGTTTCCTGAGCCTTCAAAATGGTCTCTCAGTTTGGTTCACTAGGCTACACACTCATGGGGAAGACTGCTGATCTGACAGGTGTCTAGAAGACAATCTTTGACACCCTTCACAAGGAGGGTAAGCCACAAACATTCATTGCCAAAGAAGCTGGCTGTTCACAGAGTGCTGTATCCAAGCATGTTAACAGAAAGTTGAGTAGAAGGAAAAAGTGTGGCTTACCTTATCGCTGAGAGTCAGCTTCACACTAGCACACCACTGCAAGAAGTTTTTCAAGGGGTCCAGCACCCAGTTCTCATCATCTGTCTGAAACACACATGATGGTATGCTTAAGGCTCATCATGATAAGCACAATAACGCTGTTTCAAGCTAAAGGCAATACTTGAATCTAAACTATGAATTATAATAACTGTCACTATTGATAGTTTGAGGAAATGTTTTTTTTTTACCTTTGGCCTTTTTGCATCTGTCGCCATTTTTTTAAAACGCAAGCTCGTTAGTGAGATATTAAACTATATATTGATTTGTAATGACAACCACACAAGAATACACTAATGATTATATTCTATGTGCCTCCATGTGGGCAGCTTCGGCGGCTTCTTCTTCTTCCACTATGTCTGCAGAAAGAAAGAAACACAATCCTGATGTGCATTGGCGCCCCCTACTACTAGTACTACTATTACAGAATTAAAAAAGTAAATAAAATGTAAATAATTAATAAAGAATCAATATAAATTCTCTATATAACATAATATCATTTCCCATTAAAAGATTTAGGCTTTAAATTGATGCTTGATTCTTCCTGTCATTTATTTAATTATACATTTATTGTAAATATATACATATATATATATACATTCAGCAAGAAAGTAAAACAAAATGAAAAAGTTAAATTTTTAACACTTTTTACTGTTTACCATTGCCATTATATATATGTCCAATTTACAGATCCTCAACAAGTCAGGTGTGAGGACCTGAAAATGTATTTATTAAGATATTTATTATTTGACATTACTCACGTGTCTTAATTTTTTATTTATTTTTGGTATGTAAACACAGACATAAATTCACTATGACAATAAAATAAAGTGTATAAACAGAGACAATGTTATCTTACCGACAGAGAATGGCATAAAGGCCTCAGGCTTCTCGGCCAGGCCTGCTCATTCATGAAGTTGGCTGGGTTAAACTCATGAGGACACTTCCACTTGTGCTTCTCCAACAGCACAGAGGAGAGGTTGGGAAAGATGAGTGCTTTCTGTAATTTTCCAGTGATTTTTCATTAGTATTCAATTAGGTTTTTAAAAGCAAATATATTGTATAAACACTTAAATATTGATTCTACATGCTATTCCCATACAGTATGTGGCATTCCTATACTTCCTGTCTGACATTACATCATAGTTTTATTGACTTTGACTGTTAGAGTGTGTATTATATGTATATCCTGCATTCAATCTTCACATAAACAATAACAATGCACTTCGTCTATTTAACACTTCATTTTTTATGTAAAAAGAAAAGCTGACATTTACATTGAGTGATTTTGAATTTTGCTCTTTTTCATGTGTGATGGGGTAGGTTAGGCTACAGGTCACACGGTCTTCCTCTAGTCCGCCCCTGGGTAAGGGACACTCAGCATTGACATTGTTTACAAGCAGACATTTCGCTAATTATTCTGATCATTCTCATTTAGTTAGCTAAAGCATTTTAATTTAAGATGTTTGCCTTAGTGCATTCATTTAGAATTTAACTATTCAGATATACATCTCAAAGTGAACAACTCAACTTTGCAGTCCAAATGGAAGATTTATGCAAAAATAACTTATTCATATTTTTCTATATTATTTATACTGTTATTACTTTTAGGTTTATTTCACAGAACTGGTATATTTGCTAGGAATGTCTCAAAAACAGACAAGAAGGCCACATTTATCAACTTGCTGGTTAGACCTTTATTATGTTCTCTCGTCATCAACAAACTTTCTTCTGAAGCAAAATGCATATAAATACACATATTTCTATAATAAAATAAACTATTGATTGACAGAGCTCACTTTGGGATTATGGGTAATGTAGTTCACCAGAAATTCAGATATTGAAAACAAGGCAGATTGTATCATATATCATCACTTCAACCACCTTGAAACTCAAGGTAGGTCTGTATTAAAAGAAAATGAATTGAATTTTTACTTCCAGAACCCAACTGTTGCACTCAGTTACCTGCAACTTCATGTGCAGCACGATCACAAAGATTTGATAATGCTATACAATTATTATTAGCTGGTCCAAGTTAATCTGTTTATCAAATTATATTCTGTATAGAGTAGGGAGGAAAAGTATTTGGCATTATGATTTACTGTTTAACTGTCTCTCTGCGTCTGATGTGCATTCTGTATGGTTTGGGGGTGAGGGTGACCCCATATACTGGGGTGTAATCTGGATCCCCGGCATCATTGGGCCACACAAACTGGAAATGGGGCAACAGAGTGGCGATGACCAGGAAGAGCTCCATACGTGCAAGACCCTCACCGAGACACACACGAGGACCTGTAAAACACATACAGTATGATGATGCTCACAGAACAGGTCTGACAAGATCAAATATGTCATACATTTTTGAATGGTTACCTGTAGAGAAGGGTATGAAGGCCTCAGGCTTCTCAAACTGGCCCTGCTCATTCAGGAAGTTGTCTGGGTTAAATTCATGAGGAAACTTCCACTGGCCTTCTTCTTTTAGTATGATAGTGAGGTTGGTAATGATTACAGTTCCTTGATCAAGGAGAAACAGTTCAAATTTGTTCTGAAGTATTAAAAACTCTGGTTTATATGGAGGTTTCCTCACCTTCGGGATGCTGTAGCCCATCAGCGTGGTGTCTTTGGTGGTGCAGTGAAACACACTTAGCGGTAGTGTTAGCAACACGCTGAACCTCATGAATCACAGCCAGTGTGTACGGCATATTGTGTCTGTCTTCATACGATGCGTGATCTTTACCCTCCAGAACCTCATCAATCTCTTTTTGACATTTTGCTGGTGAGAAAACAAGGCCATGTTTGTCTGTTTAAGTTTAGAGGAGTTAGCTTTGCAAATAAAAGTTTACAACATTCAGTTAAAAAAATAATAGACATCAAATTAGCAATAAGAACAACAATATACAGTACATTTAGCTTCTTTAGTTCAAATCACACTTAAAAACTGTATTTGCAATGCCTGTTCTAGCTTCGCTAATCAAGTGCCAGTCATTTGGCTCTTTTCAGGTCTGGAGGTAGTTCAATTTCTACAGTTGCCTTATTGAACATTATGATTTCTTGCATTTGTTTTTCTATGAGTAGTCGGTCTCCTCCTGCTCTACTGCCTCTAATTTAACTTTAACCTGGATTAAATTAAACCAGAATCAATGTGTGCTCTTTAAACAAACCTTGAATCTCTGGGTGGGCCATGAGGTAGAGAAAAGCAGTGAGGAGAGTGTTGGATGTGGTATCAGTCCCTGCAAAGTGCAAACCCAAAATGTCGATGATGAGCTGGTCTTCAGAAAAGGTGGAACCATCATTTTTTCTCTGGGGAATGTAAGATATCATTCATTTGAGATTCAAACTGTGGTGAAGCTGTTCAAGAATAAAAAAGTATTCGAAAACCAATGCAAATGCTTCTAATTTTCTAATGCAACACAATTTGTTTCATTATAAATTATATTATCAGCATAAAAATTTGCATGAAATGTATTTTTAGGCTTGAATCAGATTTTGAACCTCGGAGTTCCAATGTGGTTTTAGACATTTGGACCCCACTGTGTTTTGGAAGAAGCACGCACCTTATCAAGCTCATCCAGATAGCAATCGATGAGGTCTCTCGGCTCTCCTGAGACACAATATTTTTTAACTTCTTTGCATGATCAAATGCTTTTTTAAACAGCAGGGGCAAGATTCTCAGTAAATGAAGTGTGTCATATATCTGTTGAAAAAAAAATGCATGTTTGACGTTTTCGTATACAGTTACACTAAAATGCTAATTTTTCACAAATTTGAATGTATAGTCACATTCAGTGAAATATAATTAAAATCATTTATTTTAAATTTAATTTAATACGGTTTTCTATTAAATCACCCATGGTTATTATTGACTTTGAGATACCTCTAAATCAAAAATACACTTTTAGCAGATATAGAGGTTAAAATTTTACAGGAAAATAGATCAAATATATTGATGACTCATACTGCACTACACAGATTTTTGTCCAATCAGATGCTTTCTAGAATGAGAATGTCCCTCCCCTAATAGCTTACTGTATTTCTCTGATTAGCTATAGCATGTAGAAAATCACACTTTAATCACTGGCTATTAAGAAAAAGGAAAGAAAGAGAGAAAATGGCAATTGTCAAACGGTTTCATATGGTGTTTTGATCCTAAATCTCACCATATTCCATGGTCCATTGATGATCTTTGAAATCTCTGTAATGATCTTGATGTACTTCTGAAGGAATGTGTTGTTGGGATCTAAACAGAACCAAGCCGATAACGTTTGATGCAACATTGTGGAACATATTCTGAGGATTTACAGTTCCTCCAAATGTACAGTATCGGTTAAAAACATTATGACCTTCCTTGTCAGTTGAGATCTCAACCAACAAAAATTGTTTTTACATATAAATACCAGCATTTCTGTCCAAGTCAGAAACTAAATGTGAGATTTCTTCCAGAATTCTCTCTTCCATGGACTGCTTCCCCAGGCCAAAGTTCCTCAGGGTCATCAGAGCAAAGCGTCGATGATCCTTCCAACAGGGGCCATAATCGGCCAATACAATGCCATTAGTTAAGTTAAGATGTTAGTTGTGGGGATTCTGTTTTGTTACATGTTCCAAAAGCTTATAATCACCAGCATTTCACTTATAACATGTTCCTGATATAAGCCATACTGTTAAATACTACAATAGTTAATTAGTTAATAGTCCTCAGATTTGATTGGTTGAGCAGCAGCATTCCAAGAACATTGATAATCCAAAAACGCAATGGCTTTTTACTGTTTTATTACTCTGCTTGTTTGTGATTGCACAATCCAGATTGCCTGTCTATAGGTGGGGATTTTTAGTGACTCATTAAATGTGTGTTACATCGTTAAGGCCCAGTCAACTTCATTTTCGTTATTGCATCATCTAGCTCAGTGGTTTCCAACCCTGCAGTTCCCCAAACAGTACACATTTTAGATGTGAAACAACAACTTTAGGTCTCTACTAATGAGCTGATGAGTTGAATCAGGTGTGTTTGATTAGGGAACTCTGATTTTGTGCAGAGTTGGGAGTACCCCAGGACCATGTGCAATACCTAGTGGACCAGTCGCTGCACCCGAAATCGAATACTTCCCTACTCTGTAGTATGCTAAAAACAGTAGGGCTGCATCCAAAATTGCATATTTCGCTACTAGTAGGCGAAAAACAGTATGTGCCAAAAGAAGGATATCCGAATTCACAGTACTCATAAAAGAGTAGGCAAAAAGTGCCTGGAAGACATACTACTACTGGCATGATCCTGAACTGTGCATATGATGGACACTTTACCATCCTATAAGGCCACAGGAGAGGATTTATGAAAGGCAATGATGCAACACAACATTCATACTATATAAAACATACTCTTTTTGTGGTCACAAAGTAAAGCTTACCTACTCAAGAGATATGCAATTTCAGATGCAGCCTATGTGAGGTGAGTAGTATGTCCGCATTCATAGTATTCAAAAAACAGTAAACAAAACGTAATTAGATTATTAATAATTAGATTATATTACATTCTAAAATACTTGTAATCAACTATAATTACTTTTTTACTGATTACATGATTACATATTACTCACACAGTAGATACAGATTATTCATAATTTATTGATTCTCCCTAATTCTTCTTTTTCATCCTTTAAATTTCCTTTTTAAAATAGCCTTCCACTCATATAGCCTCCATTCAGAAAGTCTCAAAGAACAATCCCTTGTCAGGTGGCTGTAATTACACAGAAAATTGAGAGGCCATACAGCATTTGACCACTGGATTTGCAGAAATAATTTTAAAAGGGTTTTCTCAACATTTCAACATTGCATCAACTACTGATGAACACATTCATTTTTATTTGAATTATCATTCAGTAGATTATTTAACCATGTATAACTGTGTCTTTGGAAGGCTTTTTGTCTTCCAAACACATTAAAATGCACAAATTCACATTATTTCTTATTTACATGTAATGCAGGGATTCACAAACTTTTTTGTCAGCAACCTCTTTCACCAAATATATTTGCTTGAAGAACCCCCTGAGATTTTAAGGTAATGATAATAGTTAATGATTAAGTAACACATTTGACGTAAACCTTGACATAATGTTATGTCAGTAATGGATTGCAATTTGTGTAAGTAATCTAGCCAGCACTGGTCACGTGACAGTAACAGCATATACGTTCGACTTTAATTCGAGCTAACTATTTTTGACTGTCGCAAAGTAAGTTCAAATTCAAACGTAGTACCTATTCAATATGCGATTTCAGACACACCTTTTGGGTTTGAGTGCTCAAATCACTTGCGCATGTGTTGTTGCCCGAACTAGAAGTATACTTTCTACTTTACGCCAGTAAGCAGAGACAAGTCAGTGCAGTGAGTTTTTTACTCAACCTATTCGTTCAAAATTCATTCAGGAATGACACAGTTGATGCACAACTGCTTTGACTTCTTGTGGAGCTAATTCATACAAAGCCAATATAATTGGCAATATTGTGTCTAAATGTAAGTAGGCCTAACTCAAACACAACTTATTTATGGAACTGTTATATAAAAGCAATATTTCACTCACTAGACTGATTTGATTACTTAGCTGATAGGACAGCTTGTAGTATGAGTTACCTTTATTCTCTGAGAGATGATTGATCATGAAGTCTAGAGGCCGTCCTGAAAAGTCTTGAGCCTTCGTAACCAAAGCCTCCTTAATAACCTCAAAACTATTTAGAAAAACAGCTGGCCTTGAACCAGTATACAGGCTGAAAATGTTCCCATATTGTTCTGCAAACTTAAAATATTGTAAAAAAAAACCTTACAAACAAGAAAAATTGTAATGTTTAAGCTTCAGATGATCAAAAGAAAGCCATACTCTTTCAAAATCCTTCAAAGGATTGGCCATATTCACATGAAGCAGATTCCCAAATAAAGGGAGAGGAGGAGGTCCGGGAGGAAAATTCTTTGGCCTCTGGATCCGGATGAGGAGGAAGACGAAGAAGATGCATGTCCACACAAGAATCAAAGAGCCAACATGCTGACTAGACGTCCAGCTGTTGTCCCTCAAGCAAAAAAAGCGTATGAACTCAAAGCACTCAGTCTCTTAGTCCATCTGAACAAAAATTATGTCCGTGTTCCAGGAAAGATAAAAGGAACCCAGGCAAACAAACACTGCTCAACATTTTGTGTTTCTGTATTCACTTGGATCAAACTGGTTTGAACTCTATATATCCCTTGAGTATACAGGAGATAAAGCCATATATCCAGTTGATCAGGTCTATGAGCAAAAGGCCCAATTACAAGGGCAAATAAGCTTTTTTTTATAACTGCTGATTGAAAAAGGTTATGTAGTTTAGAATTTTACAAAATGATTATTTTCACTTTATACTTTTTGTTTTAGTGTTTTTTTTCTTCAGTGTTTTGAAGTTGGTGCTATCTAGTGGAATGCTCATGTTTAATGAAGGTACAGTGCTGTTGAAAAGTTTGGGGACAGTAAATGTATACCAATATGGAGCAAGGATGCATTAAATTGATCAAAAGTGACAGTGAAGACAAATATATGCCGTTCTTTTGAACTTTCTATTAATCAAAGAATCCTAAAAAAAAAATGTATCATGGTTTCCACAAATCATTAATCACAAAACATCAACATTAATAATAAGAAATGTTTCTTGGGCAGCAAATCAGTATATTAGAATGATTTCTTAAGGATCATGTGACACTGAAGACTGAAAATTCAACTTAGCCATTACAGGAATAAATTACATTTCAAAATGTAGTGAAATTTTAAACTGTTATTTTGCTGTTAAACTGTAGAAATATTTCACAATATTACAACTCTTACTGTATTTTTCATCTATAAATGCATAAAAGCATAAGAGACTTCTTGCAAAGACATTTTAGAAATTCTCCCCAAACTTTTAAACATTAGTGCAAGTGGTGATAAAATTTGAAGCCTTTTCTATATCTATATTAGTTATAGCTTTTCATTTATTTTTTAAAATTTTTCATTTCACTGCCACACATTCAGACAAGAAGAGGAAGAATACTATTTTGTAACAGGTCTTTATTCAAGAACTGTCTTTTCAATTATTTTTATGGCATTTTTATAACCAGTCACATAGTTATTAAAATACATCAAAACATCATTGCAACATAAATCTGTCATAATCATTATAAACTGACTGTCTCTCTGCGTCTGATGTGCATTCTGTATGGTTTGGGGGTGAGGGTGACCCCATATACTGGGGTGTAATCTGGATCCCCGGCATCATTGGGCCACACAAACTGGAAGCGGCGCAGCAGAGTCACCATGATCAGGAAGAGCTCCATACGTGCAAGACCCTCACCGAGACACACACGAGGACCTGTACGAGACACATGTGCATATATAATTTCACAAAATGCACTCTGTAGCGTCTCGACCAATCTGACACACTAATTTTTATTTGATTTAACAAATCAATTATTCATTAGATTAACAAATCGTCACAGTTAAACTGGATGCCAGGATTTCTGCTGAACACCAGGCCCCCTTGGTCACCATGACAACTAATCATGATATCACTGGTTTTATGACCCCCCCAGGAATGTGAGTAGGATAACCCACTCTTTGTCCCCATAGGAGAGGCAGAGCAGAAATTGACTTTTCTACTAATTAATTCATAGGAAAATAAATAAATAAAAATTCTCTAATATTGGGGATAACAGATATGGTAACAACATTGTGAAAATGTGCATTCCTAAAAAATACCATCACAGATGCGCACATGCACCTTATCAAGCTCATCCAAATAACAGTCAATGAAGTCTCTTGGCTCTCCTGGGACTCTTGTCTTTTTGTGCTCGTTGACCAGTTGTGCAGACATTTCTCTGGCCTTGCTGGCATTTGTGAAGGCCTTTTTAAAGGGCAGAGGCAGACTGCTCAGCACAGGAAATGTATCGTAAATCTGCAATAAAACAGACAAAATTTCTTTATAAAAGGTCCAAAATATCACTAGTGAAAATGCTGTTAATTTTAAATGTCTTTATATGCCATATAACATAATCCTGAAACTTTTATTTGAACAATAACAAGTAAATAATTTTACTAGCTATGAATATAATAATTTAAAAGATGATTATACCATGGCCCATGGTCCATTGGCAATCTTTGCATTCTCTGTATAGAGGTGAATGAAAAGCTTGAGGAATTCATCGTCATAATCATAGCGGGATCCAAACAGAACAATGCAGATGATATTTGATGCAGCATTGTGGAACATAGTCTGAGGGTCAAAGGGGCTTCCTGCACAGACACAGTGTACATTGATCTGAATGTCAAGTCAAAATTGACATTGTGTGAACTGTTCCTTTAAGATACAGGTATGTAACAAAAATAATCACATTATTACCAACTCTTTTTTCCAATTTGGCAATAACATGAGAAACTTCTCCTAGAATTCTCTCCTCCATTGACTGCTTCCCCAGCCCAAAGTTCCTCAGGGTCATCAGAGCAAAGCGTCTGTGTTCTTTCCAACTGGAGCCATAGTCAGACAAAATTACACCTGCAGTAATATGTAAATATCATTTATTGGCCTCAATGATACTTAGTGTAATATTGGATAAAGTAGAAAATTGCTCTTTGGACTATAGAAGAGACACAATGTGAACAACCTCAAAAGGATATTGATTAACCATAGTCTGTACAAAGGTATAAGAGTGAAGGTTCATTTGCAAGTAGATTTACCACTTCCTTTTGTAATATGGTTGACCATGAGTTCCTGTGGGCGTCCTGCAAAGTCCATAGCCTTAGTAACAAGAGCTTCCTTCAAAACCTCAAAACCATTAAGAACCACCCAAGGTTTTGATCCCAGATACAGGCTGTAAACTTTCCCATAGCGATTTGCGAGCTGAAAGGTTTAGCATTGAGACATTAGACTGCTTGCAGTTCAATACGCTACCATATATTTTACATTTTTGGAATGTTGCATGGATATTCTTAATGTATTTCTTCAAGATTCAAATTAGTGATCAATGAAGTGTTTAAAGAATGTAATACTGTACCCTCTCAAAGTCTTTCAAAGGATTGTTGATGTTTAGCTCCAGCAGATTCCCAAATAATGGCAGAGGACGAGGTCCAGGAGGAAAGTTCTTAGGCCTCGGGATTTGGATGAAGAGGAACAGGAGGAAGATGCATATCCACAGCAGTATCAGAAAGCCCAGCATGCTGACTGATGTCCAGCGGTTAACTGCTCTCCTTTCACGTAAAACTCAGATAGCAACACACGAGCCCTCCCACTTCAAACACTGAACATTCCCACGGTGCACCTTGCCTGCAGGCTCAAAATGAATATATTTATATTGACCGATTATCGATATTATCTATCTATCTATCTATCTGTCAGTATATATTTTTATTAATAGGCCTTTATTATTATTATTATTATTATATTATATATCTATCTGTCAATATATAGGCTACTATCTATCTATCTGTCTGTCTGTATATCTGTTTGTCTGTCAATATATATTTTTATTAATAGGCCTTAATTATTATTATTATTATATTATATATATATCTGTCAATATATATAGGCTACTATCTATCTATCTACCTATCTATCTATTTATATGTCTGTCTGTCTGTCAGTATATATTTTTATTAATAGGCCTTTATTATATATATATATATATATATATATATATATATGTCAGTATATAGGCTACTATCTATCTATCTGTCTGTCTGTCAATATATATTTTTATTAATAGGCCTTAATTATTATTATTATTATTATATTATATATCTATCTGCCAGTCAAAGAAAAAAAAAGTCTAAAATAATGAACCAATGCCTAAAGATAAAACACTTAATTGAAAGAAAGCAAATCCAGGGGTGCCTTACTGCTTTAAATGGTTAATGAATTCAAACACATCAAAAGCTACAAATTTTTTTCAATTTATCATATGACAGAGAAAAAAACGGTATCTGTGGCCCCCACATGGACGCCTTAGTTCAAGGTGCCCCCTACAGGCCGTTTGACAGAATGCAGGCGCCTTCCTTTTTTTTTATCAGATCATCCCATGATGCACCGCGCTTCAACGGCTTCAGTCATTCAAGCAGCTCAGTCCTGGTGTTTGAGAGAGCGTCTGTTCTGTTAGGCCATCTGGGTTCGGGTAACCTGTGTCCTGAACCGGACCGGTCCCTGAACGGGGGTCTAAACTCTCTCATTTCGAGCTGAACTTCCCCGTCCATGCTTCAGGAATCACCGGCAGTTGACGGGAAGCGAGCGTTTGGGCGGCAGAAGCGGTGCTGTCAGCGATATAACAGCAGAAAGCGTTACATATTCAAACATAAACCAACCGGAAAGAGAACTGTGGGAATTTAATCAAACTTTAAAAGCAACTTGATGGATTTAGAGACCGGAAGAAACGAACTGGGAGCAATGGGAGAGTCGCTGCAACCGCAGACCCCCAGCCGCCACGAGAAAAGTCTCGGACTGCTCACGACTAAATTTGTGACTCTGCTGCAGGAAGCGAAGGACGGAGTGCTGGATCTCAAAGCTGTGAGTACGACACGAGCTCATCCTCATCATCACTACCACCACCATCATCAGCTATATGTTTTCAGTATCGCACGAGACGCGCAGCGCCAGCTGAATATGCATCGTTTTTAATGTTTGCATGCAAACAGATGCACTTTAGGTCTTATAACAGCACGGAAAAGTTGCTCTGGTAAGGGAAGAGGGGGTCACGTGCACACACAGTCCCTCTCTCGACTCCCCGACAGCTCGCCTCAAATAAACGAGTTCCTCAACTACACCAGGCGAGCCAGCTAACAGGTTGCACATTTTATGTCACTCCTATCGGCAAAGTAAATCAGCTCGGGTGTTTGTTGTTGTGTCCCGGAGGGTTTTTCCCGCGGTTGCGAAGCAGATCCCATCCGGGCTGAAAACTCAAACAAAAGCCTTCAAAACAAGCACGTGCCCTGGAGTTTGGGATAGTTTAGGCCTGCGCGACCAGGGGAGGCGTTTCTTTGCATTTCTTGGGGTTTAAGCGTAATATTACACGTCTAAAGTATGTTAAAAGTATCATTTGGTGATTTTGAGCGATCTAAGTTTGATTGCATCAAGTTGCTTGCTTGTCAACTTTTCTGGACTTTTTTTTTTTTTTTTTTAAGTCAGTTTTGGAAGGACCTTTCACGGAAATTTTTTTTAAATTCTGACTTTACTCACCCTCATTTTGTTTCAAGTCCATATAAATTGATATTTTCAGTGGGAGCACAAAAGATGTTCGGCTGAATGACAGCCTCAGTCACCATTCACTTTCATTGCTTGGAAAAAAAAAGTGAGTGAGAGTGAATGGTGACCAACGCTGTCTGTCTCTCACATTGTGCCTAATATTTTAATAAGTCATAAAAAGTGAGTATTTTTCAGTGAGCTGCTCTTTTAATGGCTTCATATGTGAAACATTTGCACTGTGCAAAACACTTTGTGTGTGTGTTGTGTAGTTAGTCTATTTACGGGTAAAGAGGTGAAACAATAATCTGGTTTGCTCTGTTTGTTTGAATGTGATTTAGGCTGCAGATACTTTGGCTGTAAGGCAAAAACGGCGTATCTATGACATCACCAATGTTTTGGAAGGCATTGGACTCATCGAGAAGAAATCCAAAAACAGCATCCAGTGGAAGTAAGACAGACGTGCAGATGCTTTCTGATGACTTTAATGTTGAAACATACTCCTTATTCCTATAATTTTTGGTCACTGCATTATTAAAGTTTCACATCACAAATTAAAGTTTTAATGGGCTTCTGGGTTTAAAGAATCTCAGACATCTTTTCTTTGTGAAACTAACTAGCATTATGTAATTATAATGTTAATTATTATTATTATTATTGCATGGGTACGGCAACAAAGTATATTGTGTAAATATGAAATATAGTATTGTATGTACACGTTCACTCAAGTGTCAGTAAAAAATATATATATATTCTTAATTTTTTTATAAGAAATGAGTGCTTTTATTCAGCAAAGGCATATTAAACTGACCAAAATTCTACAAAAGATTTCTGTTTCCAATAAATGCTGTTCTTTTGAACTTTCTATTCATCGAAGAATCCTGAAACAAGGTATCAGTTTCTTCAAAAATATTAAGCAGCACAACTGTTTTCAACTTCGATGATTATAAGAAATGCAGCAGATCAGCATATTATAATGATTTCTGAAGGAACACGTGACACTGAAGACTGGAGAAATGGTGCTTAAAATTCAGCTTTGCATCACAGGAATAAATCACATTTTAAAATATATTTGAATGGAAAACAATAAAAAAAAAAAAAAAACTTTAATATTGCTGTTTTACTGTATTTTTGATCAAATAAATGCAGCCTTATTGAGCACTTTCTTTAAAATCTTACTGTACTGTACTGTAAAATATTATTGTATTTATGTATTACAATTTGAAGTAATATACAGTGAGTGACAACGAGCAAGGTTTATTTTAAGAAATAACCCAACCAAAACATGAAAATGCATTTAACTGCTCTTCTGAGACATCTGTTTAAAATTAATATCTTTACTAAGCTGTAGCTGTTTATATTTTTGAGAGGTATCTGTTTGAATGTCAACTAATTCACTTGATCTAAATGTCTGTCTCTGTTTTTGTTCTTTGTAGGGGTGTTGGTCCGGGTTGCAACACACGTGAAATTGCAGACAAGCTAATTGATCTCAAGTTGGAATTGGAGGATCTTGACAGGAGGGAACATGAACTGGACCAGCAGAGAGTTTGGGTTCAGCAGAGCATCAAAAACGTGACAGACGACTCGCTAAATAGCCCATATCCTTCTAGCTACACCTTTAGGTTTTATCTTTTGAGTGTTGTAACCACTGTACGGTACTTAAAGTCTGGATTGTTTTAGCTCTACATGCTCATGTGACACTTTAAATTGATCCTCAAAGTGAAGTTTGTATTTGAAAGTTAATGTTTCTCTATGTCCTTAACTTGACACACTCTGGCGTATGTAACGCATCAAGACCTCTGCAATTGCTTCAAAGGTTGGTTTTTCCCATCAGACTCCCAACACAACACCAGTGTTGCTGCAATAACAATTATTGCCAGTCAGAAAGCTGCAAATGTCTACTACGTTAACTCTATACATGTTTCTCTGCCACTAGGTGACACTCTTCTAGCAATAAGAGCTCCTTCAGGAACACAGCTGGAGGTTCCACTGCCTGAATCTGTAAGTCCTGCTTGTATTTCCATTAAAAAGTAATGTGGAGAGGTTATATATTTCTATATAAATACACTTGTTTATTATTATTGTAATTGTTTTAGCATGTCAATGGACAAAAGAAGTACCAGATTCACCTGAAGAGCTCTGCAGGCCCCATCGAGGTCCTGCTGGTGAATAAGGACCCCTCTAGTTCTTCTCCTGTGGTGCTGCCCGTGCCCCCGCCTGACGACATGCTTCAGAGCCTGTCCACCCCAGCTTCAACTACCTCTGCTGCTGCTGCACCCACCAAACCGGCAGCCAACAGTACGCAATCCTCCACCTCCACCTGCCAGAGTCCCGCTGCCGCCGTCCCTCCCAACACAACCACTGCCTCTGCTGCTGGGGCAGCTACAGGTTGGATACTGCCCATATTTTAATAAATTATTGTGTCTGAAAATGCTTTGTTTGTTGTCTTATTGTATTATGATTTACACATTGGCAAAGTTGGTTATGTAATTAGGGATTATATAGTGTTATCATTATATATAATATTACCAATTATATATTCAAATGTTTGAAATAAGATTTTTTCTCTTATGTTCACCAAGGCTTCATTTATTTAATTAAAAATACTGTAAATGCAGTAATATTGTGAAATGTTACAGATAAAAATAATTGTTTTAAAATGTAAAAATGTGATGTATTTCTGTGATGCAAAGCTGAATTTTTATCAGTCATTACTCCAATCTTCAGTGTCACATGATGCTTCAGAAAAAAAACTTTTTCCAACTATTCTTATGAACTTTTTATTGATCAGAACGTCCTGAAAAAAAAACCCTTTTTCCAACATTGATGATAAGCACCATTATTAATTATCAGCATATTAGAATGATTTCTGAAGGGTCAAGTGACACTAAGGCCTGTCGTTATTATAGGGCCTTTCGCACCGCTTTAGTTCCAGAACTAAATGTACAGTACTAAAGTACTGGGACGATTTTACGCGAACTATTTCCCAGTACCATTTAAAGGGTTGCATTCGCACCGACAGTGTGTACTAAGAAGTGACGTAAGCCGGTCGACAGCTACGTCAATTGTGCGTGGCGTTCAACAACAGAAACAAAGAAGAACAACATTAGCAGGAGGATGGAGGACGCTGTGATCGGAGCGGTGTTTTTGTTGTGTCTCCTGGGTTTCACAATAATTGACATGGAAAGTCGACTTATACGTAAAGCGATTGAAAGAATGGAAAGGAGGACTAAGAATCTCCAACGACAACTGGCAGTGCTACATTTGCTACAAGTGCCTGCACTTCAGCGTCCGTCCATCTATCGCTGTTCTCCATACTTGCGAAATAAGTTGACACAATGTTTACAGTATGTTTACACGGTGTTTTAAATCATGGTGGGGGAGGGTGTTTCCGTACACATTTGGTCAATCAATGTCTACTTGCGTCACGATTAGTACCAGTTGTGCTGGTTAGACCCTGCTCCGGAGTAGGAGCTAATTTGGTTCTCGAAAAAGGCAGTCCGGTACTAAAATCGCACCCAGTTCCAACGGTGCGAACACGCCGAAAAGTGGGTAGTTCCACAATTAATTCTGGTACTTTGAAAAGGTTCCCGCGGTGTGAAAGGGCCTAATGACTGCTGAAAATTCAGTTCTACCATCACAGGAATAAATTACATTTTAAAATATATTCAAATTACAAATGACAATATTGTAATATTTTACAATATTACAGTTTTACTGTATTGTAATAAAATAAATGCAGCCTTGGTGAACATAAGAGACTTCTTTCAAAAGCATTAAAAAAAAAAAATCATTCTAAACTTTTAACCAGTATTGTAAATTATGTATTTTTGTTTATCAATTACATAACATTTATTGTTGTTGTTATATAACTATTGAATTACATATAATGAAATATATAATTTCTCATGCTATATTGCTGTTATTAGACATTTCAAGCACCTCCACTTCAGATACAACAGCCAATCTGACATCTTCAACAGACACGCAGCAGCTGCAGTCTTCTGCATCACTGGACAGCAGCTCTTCACTTCCTGATTCCTCAACCCTTTTTGAACCAATCAAAACAGACCCTTCAGATCGTAAGTGCCTGTGCTTTTGAAAATGAGCATGATTCTGTCATTAATCTTTATTGAAAGAAGATTCTGGTCTGAAATGTTGAGTGTTGAGTCTGGCTTGGGACAGTACCATAAAAGTGATTAATTAAAATGCTTTAAAGTTCTGAATCAGTTGAAGCAAATTGGCTTGCTTAAGCAATTCTGACTCGGTTTTCTCTTCGTTTTCTCAGTGCTGGATCTCCCCAAAGAACTTTCAGAAATGTTTGACCCTAAAGGTGAGGACCTGTATAACATGCTAGACATGTGCTGCTCCTTGTTGATGTTTATCATCTATTGCTGATATGCAATGTTCCCTCTTTTTTTCTTGCTGAGCAAAACTTTTCAATATTGGGTGGACATTTCGGCCACCTGACCAAAAGCATTCTTTATACCAAACCTGTTCAGTGCATACACACAAAAATGTGTAACTTTTAACTTTTTATATTTAATTTGACTCTTGATGTAACTAAATGATGCACATTTTAGGTTACCTGAGAAAACATTTTTACCAAGAAATTCTATTTTAAAAAATCATTAAAAAAATCTCACTCAGAACAGTTCTTTACAATAATATAATATATCTGTCCTTATCCCGTTTGTATATGTGTATATATTCTTTTGAAATAAGTGACATCTTCATTATGTCTGTATATGAGACAAACTGTCTAAAGAAGGATGTGGGTTTGGGGGGGGAATTAAAGAGAAGTCTCAATATGACAAGAAATAGAGTATCAATGTGGTGTGTATTAAGCGCTGTCCAAACAGAGTGTCATTATGTGGGCTCCTGACTGTCGGTACTAATGGTTGGCCCCATTAAAATCATTTCTTGTTTTCTTAATGTTCCTATCTGCTAAATTATATTTTTATGCTTGTACACATAAGCATTTACCATTTATTTTTGTACTTGATAGAACTCCAACTGCTCTGGTTTTCATTAGATAAATAGTCTGCAGTTTCTTCTGTCTAGTTTATCTCCACATTGCACTTTAAAACAGTATCATGCAGGTAACTTCCAGCCCTATGCGTTGATTGGGCTGGCCGAGACAGTTTTACAGTATCCAGGGAATTCAAGAATTCAAATCTGGTTTTCAGATTTTCACTGTCATTGTAAAATACCGGAATTGTTGTTCTTTACTGGAATTGTCATCCCCATGAAATAGTGTTTTTGTATTTGTGATTCTCTTGAATTGATCTTTGTTTGATTTTAAGGCATTTGCTCCTGCTATGCTTCCTTGTTTTTTTTCTCTTCACCTAATTCCTTAGGAGTCTGTCATACTGCTTCAAGGTGAGTCATATCCTGCAGATACAGGCATTTCTGTTCTAGTTTCACTTGAATAGGTCTGTTGTAGTGTAGTGGTTAAAAACTTGGGTTGGTAACATTGTTTAGCTATTATATAAGGAAGTCAAAAAGTTTTCAGTTATCAAAGCAAGTTATTTTATCTTTCAGTAAACAGTCACACCAACATAAATTGCATTTGGTAATTATAGCAGCGTTGTTTGTTTGTGTCAGGATAATTATTTATATACATCAACAAATCTGCTGTTATATTTCATTGTAGATTTAAATATCAAAAACATAAGTGTTTTGTTTTACATGTGAATAATTAAGTGAAGTCTCATGAATAATTTAATAGAGACTGACGCGTCATTGATGTACTATGGGCCATTTGTGACGTCAACACAATGAAGATTTTAAACCCTGAAGATGAAAATTAACCAGTTTTCTCCAACAGTTAAAATTATCGGATGCTAACATTGTCTTCTATGATGTGCAACACAAACACCTCTGCTAAAATCTCAGAAAAAGTAGTCTGGGGGTTCATGGCCCTTTAAGGTGCTATTTTAATTTACTATTGAAGATACTATTTTAATAGTTTGTATTGGTGATTAAAAAAATAAAACTGCATCAATCAACTGTCTTATATAATCGTACAATAATGAAATGTATTTTTTGCAACAATTAAATGGTCAACAAACTATTTTACATCATTTATTAGATGCTGTTGTGTAAACTAAAGGATATTAATCCATGAAAATACACTGATGCAAAAAAAAGTTGCATAGCTTACAAACAATAAAACAACTAAATTAGTAAATAAAAATTAAACAGAAAAAAAACTTGCATTAAGATACAGGAAACAACACCAAAAATTGATTATTAAATATTCTCTTCTTATTGAATGCTTATCATTAGTAATTTTATGTACTCCATTTCAAGTAGAAATTCTTCAGATCTAGGTTGTTTATGAATAATAATGAAGCAATAATAAAATACGTAAAATAGCAGATTCAGATATTTCCCATATCAGTATTTATGGAACCGACATCTACAGTACAGTCTGACTTGCGTCTGTAAACAGCTGCGTTTATTATAAATGTTGCGTTTAGTTTAGTCTCGGGCAGCGTTAGTTTACTGTAAGGTTTCGGGTCGCCCCTCTGGGTCCCTCAAAAAAAAACTAAAATTC
Source organism: Sinocyclocheilus grahami (assembly GCF_001515645.1). NCBI lineage: Eukaryota > Metazoa > Chordata > Actinopteri > Cypriniformes > Cyprinidae > Sinocyclocheilus > Sinocyclocheilus grahami. Next base: position 3,752,673 of record NW_015505210.1, on the reverse strand, counting down.
CCATAAACTTTTGGAGAGTCGGGTCTCCGCTCCCTCCTCCAGGGGGCGGGAGGGACATTATTCAACCCGGAACTGTGAATGTGATCAATTAGAACTCTCCGAAAACTTCGGACGAAATGTAACAGCCGATCGTTCGAAAAGAATCTAATCACTGTCGCCGTCTCGCGCGAGCAAAGCGCAAATGTTTATCCGCTCCGCGACCTCGCAGAGTGTGGTTTTTTCCTGCTTTCCCACAGGTAAGACTTTTGTTCGAAACACTTTGGCTGCTACTTCTCTCGAAAGTTAAACAAGTCCAAACAGATTTAAACGTGTACATGTTTACATTTACCTAATCATTTTGCATTGGAAACTCATTGAACTGTTGTTATGAACAGAACAACGAAGCTTCAAACGCGAGTTTGATTCTGTTGGTAACTTACTTGAAGGATGTAAAACAGCGTTCCATATCGTTTCAATCTAAATGCTCATAGTTTTTAATTGAATACAAATATTTCCCTTTAAATCTTTTGTACCTGACGTCAATTATTAGTGGATAAAATGCATAACCACGAGCATGAAATCTTCAGACATGTAACTAATAATCTTCCTAGCATTTTTGGATTTGCCAAAGGAGGATTTGATTGAGAAATCCAGTGAAACTTTGCAGAAAAAGTGTGATGTCTGCTTTGGAGGTTGCTGGTCTGTCAGAGGGTGGCACGGATGGAATTCCAGGCAGCCTGATTTCTTTCATTCACTCCCACTGGAGATCAGACTCAAAGGCCAAGGATCAGTTGGGAATACTGTCAGTGGACTCTAAAGTAGTCGGTGTAACTCGTTTTGACAGTTTCTTTCTTGTTGTAGCTATTTCTAAAAAAAATGCTGTGGCAGGAGGGCTGTGCTGTCACAACTTCAACTGAGCGTGCTGAGGCATGCTGGGAATGGAGTCTGGGAAACAGAAATTCAGTCTGTGTCATGAGCTCTTACCCAAAGCCTTAGACGGAAGGCTGTCTTACGAGTAATTGAATCAGCTTGAAAAAGCTCATTGATATGTGGAGGTCTTTAACCATGTGGTTTAGATTAGTTAACTTTCTGTGAATAATCTGTATAAATCACAGAGGTATGACTGAAGTTTTAGCTGAAATTTGGTTTCGGGCCCATTTAGTGTATTTTATTGTCCAAGTTCAAAAAACAGCTTTCCCTCTTCCAATGGGAAGTCTTCCGAGGACACATATGGAAGTACTTGAGTCTGTTTAACAATTCGGCAGAGGCTCCTTAATAAAGCAGCTGTGTGCATGTGCATATAGACGTAGTTTCAGACGCAGATGGCATGCTTATGGGCCGCCCACAGTCTGTTCACTGACTATCTGATACGTATTGCATGCAAAAATAGGTAGAGATGACTGAAATCACTCACTTCTTTCTGATATTTTGGGAAATATCTCAGTGTCGTTTGTCCATACAATGAAAATCATAAGGCCCAATCAGGCCCGGTACTAGGCTCGCTGGACTGGGGGGGCAATCAGAAATTGTGGTAGGGCAGCACTTTCTAGGGTAATATATTCATAGTTTACTTTTATTTAGGCTACTCAATTTTCAGTCTTGCATTTTGTGTTTGTGTGAGTGCAGAAATGTTAAATATGTGTGTAGACAATATTAAGCGAATCACACCCACTGCTCCGGGTGTGTGTTCACGGTGTGTGTGTGTTCACTGCTGTGTGTGTGCACTTTGGATGGGATAAAGGCAGAGCACTAATTCCAAATATGGGTCACCATACTTGGCCACATGTCACCTCACTTTTCACTTTCACTTTCACTTATCAAAGCTATGAAAACCTCCATTACACGACATTTATGAATGTCCTCATTTATAAATACAATACATAGTTTTTTGTATAATACTGCATATATAATATTATAATATAATATTTAGGGCTGTCGCGATTCGTTGATTTTATTCAACTATTCGTTTTTTTTTTTTAAATCCTCGTCTTAATTTTGCTGTGTCGACTATCCGGCAAAATACTGGAAGTGGCGCATTTCACGGACGAGAATCCATAAAGCACATTATTAGACCATTTCCCAAGGCTGCATGATATATTAAACCCATTTAAAAATCATTATTAAGCATAAATGTGAATTCACAAGCGCTACGATTTAATTAAATGAGTATATGCGATGCAGTTCTAATACAGTATATGCGCTTTAAGTATGTTATGTTTTTTTTTTTATATAATGAAGTGTCCTTTACATTTAGTCAGTTATTTTTCATGTCATTTTTCATGTAATTTGTCAGTTTGGTCAAATAATTGAACAAGATATAAATTTGCCATAAATGTTTGACTTCTGTCCTATATTCTCCCAAAAGTTCTTAATAGCAAGATCTAATTTATCTGTTAACATTAGGCTACAGAATACACACCTTTATTAAAAACATTATTGATACAGTTTGGTGCTACATGGCGAAATCTATTAAGAGTGTCGATCCTCAGAAAAAGTGAAGGAACATACTTTGTGTTGGATGAACCATTCCTATTTTGTCTATTTTGAGTGTGCTTTTTTAATTGTCTCACAAAATTATGGAAGCTAGTTTTCACCATGGAATAAAAAAATTAGAAGGGTAATTGCAACTCTTTTTCTCCGCAATTCTGAGAAAAAAAATGGAGTCGCAGTTGCAAGAAAAAAAATCAGAATTGTAGGAAAAAGTTGCAATTACCTTTTTATTCTGTTTGAAACTAAAAAAAATTGAGATGTAAACTTGAGAGAATTCAGAGAGAAAAGTCAGAATTGCGAGATAAAAACTGTGAATTACAATAACTAATTGTGAGAGAAGAACTCAATTGTGAGGGAAAAAAAGTCAGTTACTTTTTGTTTTTCATTCTGTGGCAGAAACAGTCTTTCATATAAAATGGTTAGCTTACAGTGTGAAGGTCCTGTATTTGTAATTTTTAGATTTAAAAAATCGTCCCTCCCTATGTTTTCAGTCCATAAAGTACATACAAGCAGGTGAGCCTAGAATATAAAGGCAACACGCTGAATTGCAAGCATTTTCTTACTATAGAAATCAATTAAAAAGAAAACTCTTAATGCGGCTTAATGGACGAACACCAAATCCTGTAATTCAAAAGGATATAATTTATTTGACAGAAATCACTTTTCAACGAACAACTCTTTTGGACTACAACGCATATTTTCCGGGATTTGTGATGATGACCGACGAATGGGATGAGACCTGGTTGATCTGCACTAGAGAAGGCAACGAGTAAGGTGGCCAAATGCACCAGTCATACGGGACATGTTTGTCCAATAACATGCAGGTATTGTATATAATCGACCAATCGTGTGGCTGCGCGTGAGATGGTGAGATCTACAGGGAAAGTTTAAAACGATGCAAATATGCGCACGTGTTTGTTCGTTCGTTTGACTTGAAGCGTCGTTGCGCACCGATAAAAAAAAAAAGACACCAAAGTAGGTGCAAGAGCTATTCGAAAGCATAAGGAGCCATCTGCTCTGCTCTCTATAGCTCTCATGAATGTCACACAATGATCGACCTGCACAGTGCAAACAGCCAAAACCTGGATATTTTAGGCAATATTAAAATCCTGGCCGGGACATGTCCCGTATGAACGGTGCATATGGCCAACCTAGCAACGAGTGTTATCACTATGTCA
>NW_015505210.1:3737521-3748984 GCF_001515645.1 Sinocyclocheilus grahami | reverse complement strand
CACACACTGGCCCAGCTAACCAATCACAGCACACACTGGCCCAGCTAACCAATCACAGCACATTTCGTATTTCAGAAGGCAGGCCTTCATTTGATACAGGAACTAATCGAGCCGTTCATGCAAATGAAGGCTAATGAAGGAAGACACACTCACACAAAAACAAATTCAGTATACAGTTTATTTAAAATAGGATATACTAAGTAGGCTTACTATTTATTGTAAATTTTTCCTTTGAACAAAGTGACTGATCCTTATTTTAATGCTTATTTTTTATTTATTTTATTTTTTTATTTTTTTGGCTGGACATTTTTGGGGGGGCACAAGGAGAATCCGCCCCCCCCTAGGCCCGGCCCTGGGCCCAATGCTGTTTCGGACCCAATATAGAAACAAATATTCTTCAGAGTATCTGCCCTGGCAGCTACTATGAACTTTTGAGGAAGAAGAATTTGCAAGGTTATTATTGACGTCAAATCCTTGAAAGATCATGCAGCAAGTTAACTAGATTTTCATGAGCAGCACTGTATTTTCTTTTTTTTGTGACCTGTAGAAGACAGAAATTCATGCAGGTTCGGAACGACATGAGGGTAAATAATGACAATTTTAATTTTTATCACTTCTTATCGCTTTAACATTCTTTATCACTTTTCACTATAGAACAGTGTGTAAAATGAACTGTGGTTGGTGTAGACTTAGACTAGTCTTAAAGGGATAGTTCACCCAAAAATGAAAAATTCTGTTATTATTTACACACCCTCAAGTTGTTCCAAACCTGAATGAGTTTGTTTCTTCTGTTGGACACAAAAGATGATATTTTGGAGAATGTTGGGAACCGAACAGTTGATGACTCCCATAGTATGGAAATATACAATGGGAGTCAAAGGAGACCAGCAATTTTTTTTGTAAATGATGACAGAATTTTCATTTTTGGATCCTTTTAATGGTGATAGTCACAAGTAGGGATGCACGATATATCGGCCACCATATCGGTATCGGCCGATAAATGCTCATTTTTTCTGTTATCGGTATCGGCCTGATAAGAACATTTGGCCGATATCTTAAAGCTGATAAATAATGCATTATTTCCTTCAGAGACACAAGTGTAGGTCTGTAGGAGGCAAGTAGAAAATGAGAGCACTTACCAATAACACTTACTACCATTAATCCCAGCATGCTGACTTAAATGTAACATAAAGCACAACCTGAGAGGAACACACAAGTTCTCTTTTAAAAGAGGAAGACTGTGAACGCAGAACACACAGTCACCCACAATCACCCTGGAAATAGAATTATTGACACATTTAGCGTCCTGGCACTTGTTCACACTCTTCACCTTGGTGACATTTCAGTATGTTTTGAAATATGTCAGTATACTTGTGTTTGGTTGGCACAGTTGCTCATACACTTTGAAAAGTGTTTGTACCCATTGTTTGAATACTTGTAGGTTGCTTTTAGTGTTTATTTCTTCACTCCCCACTCTTCTCTTTCAGGGTTGTAGACGTACATTTTTCAACATGCCGCAGCAAAAGGATATAGTAAAGATTGCCATTCAGATGCCGGGCGCATACCCGCAGCTCATTCAGCTAGACCAGGTGAGCCGTTGTGTCATAAAAAGGATGTTGACCAGTGTGCAATGTGCATTTAGTTTTGTGCTCATCATTCATTATTATTATTATTATTATTTTTTTTATATATATTTCTGTTTAGCTAAAATACATTTTAGTTTGCCATTTTAGTACTTTTATTTTATTTCATTTAGCTGCTAAGGCAATATTTCACATTTTTGTTTAAGTTTGTTCTTCATCTAATATTGGTTTTATTTAGGTCAGTTGACCTAAAACAATTAGTAAGTTTTAATTTTAGATAACAATTACAACACTGTTTTCTTCATTAAGTTATCAATATAAAAATCCAGAAAAATACTTTAATTCAGAAATTAAAAATATGCTCATCAAACAGGATGTGTATTCAAGTCATAGCATGTATGAATTGCATTTATAATGTGTTTATGAATAAATGAATGGATCCAGACAAAGAAATAGCATCACCTTTTTGACCTTTGCTCACATTTTGTCTTGTTAGCTAGTGTACACTGAATACATTTAATAATTTTCTCTTATTTCAGAAAAAGCCCCTCACCGCTGTCATAAAAGAGGTTTGCGACAAGTAAGTGTGTATTTTTGAGGTGTTTTTCCATTGCTCAAATGTCCATGTATATTTTTCCATGATGTAAAATACCTGTTTTTGTAAAGAGTGTTGTATTATTTTTGAAGGTGGAATCTTCCGGGTCCTGACAACTATGCTCTGCAGTATGCAGATGGGATCCAGACGTACATCACTGAATCTGTAGGTCATTTCCACCATCTTTAGAGTATAACTATGTGTATGAGCTTGTTTGTGTCTGTGTGTGGAGACTTTAATGCAGTACTGTGTGCTTCACTTATCTGACGGTGTATATTTGTTGTTGACCTTGGGTGGGGTCAGACATGGACTTCATGTTGTGGTTGTGTTTGTCTGTTTCTCTCCGTCTGTATCCTGGGGGTGTGACTGTGAGAGCTGATGAAAGTGTGTATTATCATTTATCTGTATCATCAGATGTGTGTGTGAATGAGGTGAGAGTGTGGAAATTGTGAGTTCCCAGACGAGTAGAGGCAAAGGCTTGAATTACAGTTGTCCGCACACACCACCAAGCCTTGGGCTGCGCTCCAAATGGGCTTTTGGACACCCTAAATAGAGCCTTTCAAGTGCCAGCATCATCGAGCAGCATCTGTAGCAGATTTCCAGGCGCTCACTCTGAGAGTTTGAAAATAAACTAGAATAATGATGCAATACTATAGACAAAAACAACACAACATGAATCCTCTGCCATATTTAATCAACACTGTACTTAAGACTGTCTGTCTTGACTGTTCATTTTCTTTCTTTCTTTCTTTCTTTCTTTCTTTCTTTCTTTCTTTCTTTCTGTCTTTATTTCTTCATGTCTGTCTGTCTTTCTTTCTTTCTTTCTTTCTTTCTGTATGGCTGTCTGTCTTTATTTCTTCATGTCTGTCTGTCTGTCTTTTTGTATGACTTGCGTTCTTGCTTGCTTTCTTTTCTTTATAGTTCTTTTTGTATTTTTTGTCATTCTGCCTTTATCTATCTTTCTATATGTCTTTCTGAGTTTTTTGGGGGTTTCTTGCTGTCTGTCTGTCTCTCTCTTTATTACACACATTTGTGCCAGTGATGATGTCTGATAATAATAATAGTATCACTTCCTGTATACTGACTGTTGGCTGCTTTATGACTTTTGTTTTAGAACCGCCTAGACATCAAAAACGGCAGCATCCTGCGTTTAACCAAAGCACCAGTGAGTGTCACACAACCTCATATGCACAAAATGGTCATTTTGTATCCAGAGTTTGACAGCGACTGTATTTAACTTTCGTAGTGTATCTAAACACATCTGTTCATTCAGTCTTTGTGTTAGAATCAAATGTACACAACCACAGTACCATGTAATGGCCATGTTTTCTTGCTCGGTGATTTATAAGACTGTGTTTGTCAGGGCCGTTGTGCTGAAGATCTGTATAAAGGCATTCAGAGCTCAGACTCCGGAGTGCGCTGTGACTCTCTGAAGCTGCTGGCCAATGTTTCCACCGACGTCACATTTGCTCAAGAGTTTATCAACCGTGATGGGCACTCCCTGCTTGTCAAAATAGTGGAGGACGCTCATGAGTCAGTTTCTTGCCTTCTTTTCTCTGTCTTCGAGTGTTTTATTACTTTCCAAAGTTAAGATTAAACCAGTGAAAGTATGATTTTTTTTTTTCTCCAGGGCTCCTCTGATAATGACACACACTCTCACTGCTTTCATGGAGCTCATGGATCATGGCATTGTGTCCTGGGAGAATCTGTCCAGTGTCTTTATCAAAAAGGTACTAAAGCTCCATAATACCGTACAAACACTGTAACAATTCATCCGGCTGTCAGTAAATGTCTTTTTCATGACTTACTAAATATTTGATTCTGATTGGTCAATTGCATCATTCTGCAGGCACATATTTGTATATAATATCTTTGTATAATGAACACTAGCCTCTTGTCAATATATTTTTTAAATGCTTTATTAATTGTATTTATTAACTTAGTGGTCGCACTTTATTTTAAGCTACAATTCTTGCTATTAACAAAGCATTAACTAACGCAATGAAATCCTAACATCTAATATTGCCTATATCTATTTTTTATCTATTCCCTTGTGTTCGTTTTTCAGATCGCCGGTTTTGTGAATGCAAAGGTTCAGGACACGTCTATCCAGCAGGTGTCGCTGGCTATCCTGGAGAGCATGGTGCTCAGCAGCAATAGTCTGTTTAATGAGGTCAAACAAGAAATCACCCTTGAGAGGCTCATTTCCCATCTGCAGGTGTAAGTACAGAAGTGTGCTTGATTATTTGGCTGTTTGCAGTGTTACCATTGTTTACTTTATAGGTGCGGAAGAAGAACTACAATAGTCGAGGCTGTGAAAGACACCATATAAATGACATTAGCTGACAATGATGATTCTATATTGAGGTTCATTTATGCAGTGACTAACAGTTTCAATAGCAGATGTTTAATACCGGTTCTCATTGCTTTCAGTAACGAAATACAGCAATTATAACAGTAAATTAAATAATAATGAAAACAACATTAATAATGGTACATTTTTAGAGTTACAGCTATTATTATGTATTGATATCATTCAAATCACTTGGCAGTTACATTAGATTCAAAGTGCATTTTAAGAGAGTTATTTATAGAGGGCGTCATTGTCCTCTTTTCTGCTTTACACACACATAAAAATGTGACTTCCCTTGTCATGCAAGTGAATGTTTCTTCCGCTTTCTGAAAATACCTTTTGGTTTAGCTCATCACGTAGATATTAATCATGTTTAAGATTAGAATGTGTTCGATTTTTAAATCGGCATTCTAATATATGCTTCTCATTTCCTCTGCTTTTTTCGATTGACTGAATGTACCGTAGAACAAACCAGCAGCTGCAGACTAAGGCCATGGCTCTGCTGATGGCGATGCTGCTGGCTGCTGGTGAGGCAGACAGACAGGTGAGAGGATGAGAGGTTTTTGTTTTGTCTTTCTGATATCTTAGTTTTGCTGCCACTGTCTTTTGGGATATCAATAGTGCAAGCAAAATAAGTTCCTATTAGTTAAAGTCTAAATATTGGTGTTTGAGAACTACAGTACTTTGCTAGTGTAAAATCAATATTATGAATATGAAAGTTTGATTCAGTTTTGCCATCACAGAAATAAATTACACTTGAAAAGATATTAAAATAGACAACAGTTTTTTTTTAAGTGTTTCTGATTTTAAATTTGATATCATTTCAGGAGCTCTTTGAATTTCTTGAGAAAAAGAACCTACGCCAGTATATTCACAAAGTGAGAAAGTTTTGAACCTCTCGCTCATTCATACAATACTTCACATAACACACCTAGAAAACTGTACATCTGTAAATAGCACATATGCACATTCACGATTCTGCTCTATTGACATTTTTTCTTTTTCTCTATATTTTATTACTATGTTGTTGTTTATAATTCATTGTCCATTCTCTTTATTATTAGTGTTTTTATTACCTTCAATTATATGCATGTCTGCACTATGTTTGTACTCTCTGTACTGGAAGCTCCTGACACCAAGACGAGTTCCTTGTGCGTGTAAACACACTTGGCAATAAAGCTCTTTCTGATTCTGTTTCTGATTCTGATGCTTTAAAAAAAATCCTGATACAGTGAACATTTCCCATTGCATCACAATCACAATAAACATTAAATGTAACATAACTGATTATTTTTGCAGAACATAATCCACAGTTCTAGTTCAGTTGGAGATGAGATGGCCCACTACCTCTATGTGCTGCAGATGGTCCGTCTGAACCATCTGGAGGCCCGTATGAGGACACCTCTGGACTCCTACAACCAGGTTTATTTTCATTCTGCATCTTCATTTGATTTTTTGAGTTGCTTTGCGCACCTTTATTTCTCTGGTATCCTTCAGGAGCAGAGGGACATGCTTCATGGGCTCAGGCAGGCCGCGTTTGAGATGGAAAGCGAGAGCGGTCTGAGTAACGAACGTAGACGTTCCCTCTGCGCTAAAGAGTTTAAGAAACTCGGCTTCTCTGTGAGTGCTCCAAAAACGTTTTAGAGTGAAAGTGTGAATACAGCACCACAACAAACCTCAAAGCTTACATTTAAGGGTGTTTCTTGTGTTTGTGTGGGTCAGAATAACAGTAATCCTGGTCAGGACCTGAGCCGGTGTCCTCCGGGTCTCCTGGCGTTGGACACCATGGCGTATTTTGCCTCCCGTTACCCTGACGCATACAGCAGGGTGAGTCGGCCCACGTGGATTTTTTTATGTAATGCAGAAAAATCCTTTTTGGTGCCACTGAATGTCACTATATTTGTATGTATCGGCCCATAAGTCTTTGTCTCACTGTCTCAGTTTGTGCTGGAGAACAGCAGCAGAGAGGACAAACACGAGTGTCCATTTGCCCGCAGTAGCATTCAGCTCACTCTCATCTTGTGCGAGATCTTGCGCATCGGAGAACCCCGTGAGTGAATTGACACAGCGCTGGAGATGGTGGCGATGATCAGATGATTTTATAGCTTAGGTTATGTCCTGATGGGGAAAAACATAGTTTTGATATGATTTTTCATCACTTGAAATTGTGCACACTGGAAATTTGTTGCAAAAGCAAGTTTTCAGATCAACATTCAGATACACAACAGTACAACTTATTGAACAGACTATACTTCTATCCCTCACAGTCCTTTTGTTTGCTTCAATTTAGAAATGTCTAGTCAGGCTTATCCCGAGTATTTCCAAATGTGAAAAACCTATAGATAGATAGGTGGATAATGTTTTTGTTTATTAACTTATACTTCTCATGCTTATCTCACTTATGTCTCTATGTAATTGTATTTAAAATATATACAATAAAAGATATATAAATGTAATTAATTCCTGTGATGGCAAAGCTGAAGTTTCAGAAGCCATTACTCCAGTCTGCAGTGTCATATGATCCTTCAGAAATCATTGTGTGTATACATATATATATATATATATATATATATATATATTATACACACGCACACAATATGCTTAAATACATGGACGAATATTTCTATTTTCTCGTGTCGATATGTTTTCATATACTCATTTCACTCGTGTCTTTTCCTCAGCCTCTGAAACAGGCTCGGACTATCATCCCATCTTCTTTGCTCAGGACCGACTGCTGGAGGAGCTTTTCTGCATCTGCATTCAGCTCCTCAACAAGACGTGGAAGGAGATGAGAGCCACGCAGGAAGACTTTGATAAGGTAGATCATCACCTTCACCATCTCTGATAGGGACTTTTTCCACATCCTCTTTCCTTTCATTGTGTTGATCAGCACTAACCAGTGTTACTGCTAACTAAACTGATTATAATCATTTTTGTTAATTGAAATGAAGATGAAATCAAATAAAATACAAAGATTAGACACACAATTTTAACTTCAAAAACTTCAACTTTTTTTATTTTACTTGGTTTCCAAGGCAACATTTCTAATTTTCATACAAGTTGAATTACTAAAGTTAAATTAAATGACTAAAATTTGACAAATAAATTAAAGCTAAATACAAATATTTAAAAATAAAAATGACAAAAGTACAAAACAAAATGACTAAAAATTACTGCTGGAAATTCAGCTTTGCAATCACAGGAATAAAATGAAATGCTGACCACAAACTTTTGATGATTATTTTATTTTATAGCCATTAAATTGTAAATAATTATTTTACCAAATTTATCAGAAAAATTGACTGAATTTGTAATGTGATATTCTTATTAAAGGCAGCTGTGTTGGATGATTTGTCAGATTATCATGACTGAAGTAAAGCTTTACAAAGGAGCAAATTCTTGAACATCTTGAACATTAATTCTAAAATAAATTACATTATGGACATAAAATCAGCTGTGAATGCTGTTTCATGTTGGCTTTAAAGATTCAAATAAGTCATGAGAAACCAGTGTATTTTTCAAGTTTTATTGCCTATTATTTTGAAATTAAAGCATATTTCTCATTTCTTGAAAGCTTTAATTAGCAATTGAATCGAACAACAGACGTTTCTGAGAAGTGACCAGCTGCAGCAGTGATTTATAGTTTTTAGAACAAATGGATATTGATCGGTTCATCTGGATGTGTCTGAGAAACGTCAAGCTAGTGGAATGACAAGCATGCTGCTCCTCGACCAAAGAGACAGACAACTTCAAGTGCTTTTGTGCATATCAACATTCCCCAAGTTGTTCCGTCTCCTTTTCTGATGTTAAAGAAAGCGTCCTTCCTGCAGCCCAAACTATTCAGCAGTGGAACAAAACAGACCTCCGTTTAATAAACGCTTTCAGGTTGTAACCCCCGTGACCTTTGTGACCTTTGGGATGGAGCGAGCGTCCAGCTAACCGGCCTGTCTTTTGTTTTCGCTGATTATCCCCCCCACCACACCAACCTCGTGGGCAGGGACTTTATAAAGGGGTATTCGAAGAACAAAAGGAATCCCGCTCCCTAGCAGAAATACACATCAGTAGCAAACTACATCCCAAAAATAGCTTGGCGTTTTGAAGTGTCAAAATAGCATTTTTAGTGTATAACCTGCCCTTTTTGTCTTTGTTCTGGAAGGTTTTTTGGAAACATGAATGTGTTAAGAAACGTGTGGCTCGTATTTAACGATTCAACGGTTTTCTTGACATCAAACACGAGAAAAGTAGTCAAAGTTTTGCCTTGGAAGGGAAATTACTCAGTCACACTGTGTGTGTTTTCTAATAACTTACTTCACTGCTTTTCTCCCCTCTTTCTTTGAACCCTGACTGTGCTGTTTCTCTTTAACGACTGTTAATAGTTGCTGGCATATTGCTGTTGCCGGCTGCTTTGCTGAGGCCTGAGTGATGTGAAGTGTGCATATGTGTGTGCGTGTGAGTTTATTGTTGGGCATCTAGAGGGAGGGACCATACACTCTCTCTAACACATACACACGCCCAAACACCAACACACACACACAGAGTCAGTGTTGCTGTGGTTGTGAGGGGACCACAGCTGCTGCTTTCACTATGGCTGAGGTAGGATGAGAGTTTTGTCTTTATATTATAGGATATGTAACAGAATAAATATTTTTGTTTAATTTTAATAAGCAAGATATGGAGGAAGATGTAGATAATGTCATGTGGCTATCAGTATTTTGCTTTTTATATATGTTTGAGTAGTATTGTGTCATTTATATAATTGAACTCTCCTTTGCATGATGTTGATAAACATGTTATGCATATTTAAAATAAAAAGGTTAATAGTGATGGGAAAACTTAAAAAAAAAAAAGTATTTTAAAAATAGTTTAAAAGCTTTTTCTGGCATTGTGCAAACAACAAAAATGGCATAAAAATGGACATTTGTTAAAGAATAGAGTTCTTAATAAAAATTTATAGAAGTCATGCAAATTGTATTTTGTGGAATTGCTTAAATGTTAACATGCACAAAAATGCTGAAATTAAATAAACACTTATTACGTAATATTAACTTAAAATTCACCAAAAATGTGCGAGAGACAAAGAAGTTACAATCATATGTTAACTGACCAAGTGTCCAGTGTTTTTTGACGATTCATTTATCTAAAAATCACTGATTACTTAACCTGGCCGATATACAGTGGGTACGGAAAGTATTCAGACCCCCTTAAATTTTTCACTCTTTGTTATATTGCAGCCATTTGCTAAAATCATTTAAGTTAATTTTTTTTCCTCATTAATGTACACACAGCACCCCATATCGACAGAAAAACACAGAATTGTTGACATTTATGCAGATTTATTAAAAAAGAAAATCTGAAATATCACATAATTAATGAGGAAAAAAATTTACTTAAATGATTTTTACAAATGGCTGCAATATAACAAAGAGTGAAAAATTTAAGGGGGTCTGAATACTTTCCGTACCCACTGTATATCTGTCTGTCGCATATACGCTACTGTTCAAAAGTTCAGGGTCTGTCTTTTTTATTGAAATTAATATTTTTATTCAGCAAGGGACTATTAAATTGATCAAAAGTGACCGTAACTATTTCTATTTCAAATAAATTATTTTAAACTTTCTATTAATCAAAGAAGCTTGTAAAAAATGTTATCACGGTTTCCACAAAAATATAAAGCAGCACATCTGTTTTCAACATTGATAATAATAAGACTTGTTTCTTGAGCACCAAATCAGCATATTAGAATGATTTCTGAAGGAAAATTCAGCTTTGCCATCACAGGAATAAAATTAAACACAGACCACAAACTTTTCACAATGCCATTTTACAGCAGTTAATTAAAACTTAATTCTTTTTTTTTTCTATTTTCAAAAATGTTGGGACTTGAATTACACTTAAATGTTTTTTATAATGTGGTTTTATGTAATATGGTTTTGTATCTCTCAGGACCATAACATGTAAAAGATAACAACATTTACTTCAAAGTCTGAAGTGAGCAGTGTCTCTGCCGGCAAGCATTTACTATGGGGGTAGAATTGTTGCTTAATTCCAAATAAATAGATTATGATCCACAAATAAATAGAATGAGATCCACAAATAAATCTTAAAGTTTCACAAACATGAATTAAATTCACAAATAAATAAAATGAGATTTGCAAATAAAAAACATATTCACAAATATATACTTATGTCACAACCACAACTTTGCCTGGCATTTATTTGTGAATCGCGTCCTGTGCATTTGTAGATAGCTGCACGCATTTGTGAATCGCGTCCTGTGCATTTGCGAATTGTGAAACATTTCTTGCGTCAAGACGTGCTGACAATCCACAAATACGTGGACTCCACCCACCGTCTACTCAAGCCAATCAGATAACAGCCACATTCGCTGACCAATCTTAGCACGATCTCGCTATAGCCAATCACGTTTTGCTTTACAATCAGGGCGGTCTCGTCCTGAGATAACATTCATCTGCATTGGCTCAAATAGGTCATATAAGGGCCATACAATGGGTACAGTAAAAGATGTTTAAAACTGGATTTCGTTAGACCTTTAGACTCTGTATCATGCCAAGCCACAGTATTTTATGTTACGTGCCTTTGAAAATGCCAGAGAAAGCTTTAAATCACGGCTATATGGGAACAACGCTATACTGGATTCAAACGTGATATGAAAGCGTCATTTATTCAATATGGAAATAAGTGTCAATAAGTAACTGACTAATAAATAACTGAACTCAACCTCATAATAAACATTTGTTTGTGTAATAGGTTAAATTGCCGTCACACAACAGCCAACAGCATTTCCCAGTTTTTCAGTCAAGGTGATGTATATGAGCTGCTCTGTGGGTCTAACGATGTATGAAGTTTTTGATATTCTGTGGTGGTCACAGCAGTAATAGAAATTAATCTACCAATAAGCATAAATATATATA
>NW_015505210.1:3691747-3737460 GCF_001515645.1 Sinocyclocheilus grahami | reverse complement strand
GATGTCACACTGTTCAGAGGCGCAAAACAGTGCTGTGGCTTTGTTTGGAGTTATTTTTGTTGTCGAAATAGAGCAAAAACAGGCAATATGGTGTCTAAAACTTAAGTCTCTTAATTAACTTTTTGTTTATTGAACTGTATATTAATATCACATAATTTTAACATCACATTTGAAATCATGTTGATTTTTGGAGAAAAGAAGCGACAATGATATATAAATGATATTATAAATTTATATAATTTCTGCTCCCATATCTTGAATTTTGTGATCATTCGAAATGTATTTTAATAAACTGAATCATACAGTGAAAGAAAGCACTGTAAATGCGCACTCTTTTACTGTACCCATTGTATGGCCCTTATATAACCTATTTGAGCCAATGCAGATGAATGAAGTTATCTCCGGACGAGACCGCCCTGATTGTAAAGCAAAATGTGATTGGCTATAGCGAGATCGTGCTACGATTGGTCAGCGAATGTGGCTGTTATCTGATTGGCTTGAGTAGACGGTGGGTGGAGTCCACGTATTTGTGGATTGTCAGCATGTCTTGACGCAAGAAATGTTTCACAATTCGCAAATGCACAGGGCGCGATTCACAAATGCGTGCAGCTATCTACAAATGCACAGGACGCGATTCACAAATAAATGCCAGGCACAGTTGTGGTTGTGACATAAATATATATTTGTGAATATGTTTTTTATTTGCAAATCTCATTTTATTTATTTGTGAATTTAATTCATGTTTGTGAAACTTTAAGATTTATTTGTGGATCTCATTCTATTTATTTGTGGATCATAATCTATTTATTTGGAATTAAGCAACAATTCTACCCCCATATTTACTCTCTTCCAGTTCTGTCTGTCACAGCTGGACGCTCACTGCAAGAGAGACCCATCATTTCATTGTCCGTTTCTCCTCCCCCGCTGTTTTAGTCGGGTTTCCCCATCTCCCCTTTTCAGTTCACCTCCATTTCTCTTGACTTGAACCCCAGAGACATGTTGTTGAGGGATGAGCGAGGTCAAGCGGTCTTTGTGTGAGTAGTCATCAGGGTTTATTGGAGGAGACGGACACGCTGTGGGACTTTTTCAGACAATCACACACATTTGCAAATATAATACCAGCTTTTTTTAATAATCAGATTTGATCTTGTGCTTTCTCTAAAGGTGATGCAGGTTGTCCGGGAGCAGATCACCAGGACTCTGTCCAGCAAACCCACGTCTCTGGAGCTCTTCAAGAATAAGGTGAACGCACTGAACTACAGCGAGATTCTCAAACTGAGACAGACGGAAAGACTCCACCAGGAGGAGACGCTTGCTCCACCTGTGCTGTAAGTACTGATGGAGAAAATGTTTTTAAATCTTTGAATCAAATGAGCCAATTGCTTCAAAATGATTCACTGTTTTGAAGTTCTCAAAATTAGTGTTAATAGTACTGTAATATTGTTGCTAGTTTGAACTTTTTCATTCGTCTTGGCTAAAAGCTATTTAGTTGCTAGCGACTCTGTTTATTGAGCTAATAAAATATTTCAACTCAAATCTATATTTTGTATCACCCTTCCTTGTCAGTAAAAATGTCTACAAATTTATTAAACTCATTTAAAGGGGTGCTATTATGCTTTTTCACTTTTTCAACTTTAGTTAATCTGTAATGTTGCTGTTTGAGCATAAGAAAGATCTGCATAGCTGCACTAGAGAATGCAACGAGTGTTATCACTATGTTGGAAACACGCTAGCTTTCCCAAGGCAGACGAACTTAGAGTGGTTACAATCATCCGGTTTTAAATCGTGCTCAAATTGATTTGATTTTGACGCAATATGGTAAGGGGCATGACATTTCCCGACCAGGCGCCGAGTGCTGCCAATCACATCACATTTCGTATTTCAGAAGGCGGTCCTTCATTAGGGATGGGTGATACCCCTTATTTTGTTTTCGATACGATACCGATATTTTTCAAGGCAGTATCGTCGATATCGATACCGATTCAATACTTCTGCACTAAACTTTTAAATTATGAAAATTATTAAATTACTAAGAGTAAAATGGGTAATGAAAACCACTTAACTTTGTTTAAAACGCATTTTAACCCGGTTAATCCCCAATTTTTTCCAGACATGAAAATATCCAAATAATGTGTCATTAGTAACCCTTTGAAATAATCATAATTTTTTTTTTTTTTTTTTGGAAAAGTGTGTGAAAAATTTTATTTTATGGTCAGTCACAATTGTAACCGGTGGGATAATGTGTATACTGAATTAACATATTTCTGCAGTCTTAAAAATTGTTATATATCTTAGCCCAGCTATTTTAAACTGTTTGATCACATTCTAGGGTTACTATTATGCATAGAAAACCCTTATACAACATTGATAGGAATACTGAGATCAAATACAAAAAAATACAACCATCAACGTATTTCAAAATTGTTACTTTTTTGTAACATATATCATCACATTTTTATATTAGTGCTACCAGTATTACAACATTAATATTAACATTACCGAATAGAACATGATCAGTATTATCTTTCAACGTTCAGTTTAAATAATTGTAATTGCACAAACTATGTAGGCTACCATTTCAATTTGTTTATTGTGAAATAACTCAAACATTTATTTATTTTTATTTCTGTCCTCTGATAAGCAGTGTTCAGAGCTGCCATTCCCAAAAGCTTTAATGCTTTCTTATAATACTTTTGGGAAGTGTGCAGTGAATGAATGCTCTCTGTGATGGATTGGTTCTGTCTTGCAACATTTGCATGTGTTCAGATGAGCAGGAAAATAGTTCTATCCTACACAGTTACTTGCTAACAAAGGTTATTCATCCAATTCAATGCATATTGTATGCATTATTATTATTTTTGTTAATTAAAACCACTGGTAAATAAAACGCACCTTAGTATCGATATTTTTTTGTTTGAGTATCGATACTTTCGATACTCGCGTCAGTATCGATATATCGATACGCCCATCCCTATCCTTCATTTGATACAGGAACTATTCGAGTCGTTCATGCCAGACTGGGGAGAGAGGTGTTGTAATAATGTAAAATATGTGAAAAATAATGTGTTTTTCGCACAACCTAGTATGAGAGCCTGTGTTCTAGTACACCCCCAAAACAAGATCAAGACTTTGTAAAAGAGCATAATAGGACCCCTTTAAGATTGAATTGAAGATGCTGAGATCATCGCCTCCTAGTAGCAAACCATTGACATATCCAACCGTTTAGAAATAGTTATGAAGGCTTTTTTTTTTTACTGAAGTCATGTTTGTTTTTTTGCTGTTTTGCTGTTTGTCTGAAACGAATGGTTTCAAAGCTATACAAGGCAGTGTTTCAAAAGCACCCATCACTAACTTAACAGAGTAACAGAGTATCACGATGGCTCTGATATTGCTCCATCACATGCATTTTCTTGCTCTGTTTGCATCCAGCGAGCTGAAGGAACGTCTGAAGCCGGAGCTTCTGGAGCTCATCCGACAGCAGAGACTGAACCGCCTGAGTCACGGAACGCTCTTCCGGAAGATCAGCAGCCGACGGAGACAAGGTGAGACGGTAAAATCTTCTCGGACACCAGGAAAATGTTATCATGATCTTCTGTCTGGAGTACTTTTCATTTGTGTTTTTTCAGACAAGCTGTGGTATTGTCGACTCTCTCCGAATCACAAAGTCCTGCACTATGGAGATGTGGAAGAGGAGACAGAAACACCCTCCATTGAGGCTCTTCAGGAAAAGAGTCAGTCTGACTGCTGATAGAATGAGCACTGTTTTTGAGTAGGTGATCGTTGAGCTTAGTCAAACAAATGATGTCATTTTGATTTCCCCTCAGTTCCTGTCGCAGACATCAAAAATGTGGTAACTGGGAAAGACTGTCCTCACATGAAGGAGAACAAGGGGAAACAGAACAAGGTATGATGCTAATGTTCTTTTAATGATTACTGTTCATTCTTACGATTCAAAATTTACTAGAGATTCACCAATATTATAATTCTTGGTGATAATATATTTGTGGTGTTTTTTTTAATATATATTTTATATAAAAATAAATGCATTCAAATCAAAGTTGCGTGTGTGTGTGTGTGTGTATATATATATTTTTTATTTATTTATTTATTTCCCAAAATGACTAATTTTAATGATTATCTAAATGAAAAATAAAACACAAACTAAAATCAGTTATTTTAAATTATATAAGTAAATTTAGGTATCACATTATAACGTACTAATTTAAAGATTTTTTTAAAGGTTGCATTCATTAAAATTGAAAATGAGCAATATCAAAATATTACTATAAATTACCTTAAAGTGTTGACATAAAAAAACAATTTATGTGCAGGGAATAAATATTAATTAAAAGAAAAAAGTATTCAAATTTGGCAGGTTTACTTATTTAAATAGATAGCAAAACTGAACTGCAATTGTGTCCTGGGTTGTGGTTGGTTTGGCAGGAGGTGTTGGACTTGGCTTTCAGCATCACGTATGACGTTGAAGAGTATAGCTTGAATTTCATCGCCTCTTCCAGAACAGATGTGCAACATTTGCATGTGTTCAGATGAGCAGGAAAATAGTTCTATCCTACACAGTTACTTGCTAACAAAGGTTATTCATCCAATTCAATGCATATTGTATGCATTATTATTATTTTTGTTAATTAAAACCACTGGTAAATAAAACGCACCTTAGTATCGATATTTTTTTGTTTGAGTATCGATACTTTCGATACTCGCGTCAGTATCGATATATCGATACGCCCATCCCTATCCTTCATTTGATACAGGAACTATTCGAGTCGTTCATGCCAGACTGGGGAGAGAGGTGTTGTAATAATGTAAAATATGTGAAAAATAATGTGTTTTTCGCACAACCTAGTATGAGAGCCTGTGTTCTAGTACACCCCCAAAACAAGATCAAGACTTTGTAAAAGAGCATAATAGGACCCCTTTAAGATTGAATTGAAGATGCTGAGATCATCGCCTCCTAGTAGCAAACCATTGACATATCCAACCGTTTAGAAATAGTTATGAAGGCTTTTTTTTTTTACTGAAGTCATGTTTGTTTTTTTGCTGTTTGATCACTGGTCTGAAACGAATGGTTTCAAAGCTATACAAGGCAGTGTTTCAAAAGCACCCATCACTAACTTAACAGAGTATGTGACTGGCACGATGGCTCTGATATTGCTCCATCACATGCATTTTCTTGCTCTGTTTGCATCCAGCGAGCTGAAGGAACGTCTGAAGCCGGAGCTTCTGGAGCTCATCCGACAGCAGAGACTGAACCGCCTGAGTCACGGAACGCTCTTCCGGAAGATCAGCAGCCGACGGAGACAAGGTGAGACGGCAAAATCTTCTCGGACACCAGGAAAATGTTATCATGATCTTCTGTCTGGAGTACTTTTCATTTGTGTTTTTTCAGACAAGCTGTGGTATTGTCGACTCTCTCCGAATCACAAAGTCCTGCACTATGGAGATGTGGAAGAGGAGACAGAAACACCCTCCATTGAGGCTCTTCAGGAAAAGAGTCAGTCTGACTGCTGATAGAATGAGCACTGTTTTTGAGTAGGTGATCGTTGAGCTTAGTCAAACAAATGATGTCATTTTGATTTCCCCTCAGTTCCTGTCGCAGACATCAAAAATGTGGTAACTGGGAAAGACTGTCCTCACATGAAGGAGAACAAGGGGAAACAGAACAAGGTATGATGCTAATGTTCTTTTAATGATTACTGTTCATTCTTACGATTCAAAATTTACTAGAGATTCACCAATATTATAATTCTTGGTGATAATATATTTGTGGTGTTTTTTTTAATATATATTTTATATAAAAATAAATGCATTCAAATCAAAGTTGCGTGTGTGTGTGTGTGTGTATATATATATTTTTTATTTATTTATTTATTTCCCAAAATGACTAATTTTAATGATTATCTAAATGAAAAATAAAACACAAACTAAAATCAGTTATTTTAAATTATATAAGTAAATTTAGGTATCACATTATAACGTACTAATTTAAAGATTTTTTTAAAGGTTGCATTCATTAAAATTGAAAATGAGCAATATCAAAATATTACTATAAATTACCTTAAAGTGTTGACATAAAAAAACAATTTATGTGCAGGGAATAAATATTAATTAAAAGAAAAAAGTATTCAAATTTGGCAGGTTTACTTATTTAAATAGATAGCAAAACTGAACTGCAATTGTGTCCTGGGTTGTGGTTGGTTTGGCAGGAGGTGTTGGACTTGGCTTTCAGCATCACGTATGACGTTGAAGAGTATAGCTTGAATTTCATCGCCTCTTCCAGAACAGATGTGAGTTGAATGCATTTTTCCACTACTGAACTGCTGGGAGCCATCTGTTATTGCACTGTTAACTCAGTTCAAGTGGCTGGGAAAAAAACAAGTATTATCTATTATTAGTCCGTGTTCCAGTAGCTCCAATTTCATCTTTCGGTTCTTGTCTTCCAGTTCTGTCTGTGGACAGATGGGCTCAGTGTGCTTCTGGGTAAAGAGATGAGCAGCGAGAGCATGCGCAGCGAACTAGAGATTCTCCTCTCTATGGAAATCAAGCTCCGCCTCCTGGACCTGGAAAACGTCCCGATCCCAGACACGGCACCGCCAATCCCCAAAGCACCCAGCAACTTCAACTTCTGCTACGACTTCAGCCAAGCTGAACAATAACACAAGATCCATAAGCGTGTGGTCCGCAGCAGCTACTGCATTGCTAAGACAGGAAACAACTGGGAATGGCCACTCAGTGGCAGCAGAAATGCAAGTTTTCAGAATGGGAGACATTTGATTGATTCGTTGAAACTCATATAATAGACCTGTCTGAAATTCTCAGGTCTGAATGCACACTTTTTGTGGTACTTTTCCCCTTTTTACTTATTTAGCTTCTACCAAAATTGTACTAAAAGGCATTAAATGGCGTCAAGCAGCTCATCTGGGAGGGAATAAAAGATTCCGATATATGTTATAAACATTTGTGTTTAATGTTGGCATCCCAATAGATTCCCTTCATCCCCTCAGTGTTTTTGAGACTCAAAATGGTACTCATCTGGTCTGATGTTATACAGTTTAACATTTAAAACAATCGCTGATTAATAGTTGGAATGGAAAGACCAGTTATGTGCCTGAAACATTTCATGTTTCTGTTTCAGTATGAAGCTCATACTGATGCATGGATGGCATTATTGCATTGGCAGTCTGTTGCATTATTAGGTGCACTTAAAAGGCCTGTGCTGGATTACATGGGCGATCAACAAATTTGGTACTGAAGAGGAATTAAGCTCCATATGGAACATGGTTTGGAGATCTATTGTTTTATGTGTTATTAGAGGACTAGTTTGGCCAAGTGGTTTGGAGACACTCTTTGAATATATTGGTGTGATTTGATACTTTCAGCTTTGTCCCAATCACATTTTCAACGTACACTTGATATACATTATTTCACTTTTTTTTGGTCCAACTTGTCTGTTTTGATATAGCCCGTTTCCCTTCAGTTCAAAATACAACTAGCCATGTGGGATTTTACATCAGTATTTTGTATGGGAGATAATCATGTTTCTGTTTTAAAAAGATTTAGTGGCATTTTATCAAGAATCTGATTTCATCCACGGACTGTTTTGGCTGTAGATCTAAATGTGGTTTTATCGCCACATAACAAGCACTTCATATAGTATGTTGATTTATAATGCATACAATGTATCAAGATCAAAAAGATAATCATTAAAATATTCTGTGGTGCCATTGTAAAATGTGTTAATGGAGCTGACAACTTTAATGTGTAAAAAATATGCAGGATTTGCTGTAAACTCTTTTGTGGTTTTCACAAATCTAATGACAACATTGATCTAGCAAAAAAACAATCCATGTACTGTATTTGCCGTTTTGTATATAGCTTCTTCCCTTGTTAAACTTCTGGTTTTGTGTAACAATCTTGATCAATGATGTGGCCACTTGACCAGCTGACAATGGTACGTGATATTAATTCAAGATTTGTTTATCCTTTGAATGGAATAAAAAATGATTTTTATTATAATAGTCTTAATGTGTTTTATTGTGTATATTCATTCATTACAACTCTGTCACTGGTTGCGCTGTTTGCACGTGTAGCCCGTGAGAAGTCGATAGAAAGCCGTTGCTATCATTTTGGTACGCATTGATTTACTTATATAAATTAAATACAGACTGCAAACTCATTCATAAACTTGAAATTAGCTGTCACTATAACAGCGTCTGCTAAAATGTTTTAATATAAATTGTGAATTCAAGTCAATTAGAATATATACAGTATATATATATATATACTGTACATAGGATAATTCCGAGTTTAAAACGTGACTTTTAATTACAGGTTGAGTTTAGCAATAAATGATATTATAAAACTAGACCTTTGAGCTTATTACTCATCGTCATGCAACCTGAAAGTTCATCCTTATCTGGCGCTGACAAAACACAGAAGTTGTAAAGTGTGGCCTCATAAAGACAGCACATTCAAATAACAGTGGGATAAAATAATTCAATGGAAAAAAAAAAAATTATAAAATATTTATTGTCATATACTGCCTGGAAGTAGTGTTTTCTATCTACTAATCAATAGCAGATCATGTTTACAGTACTACTGGAGTCATTTGAAATGTTTGGGTCCTCAGATTCATTCAAAAGCAGTGATTCACCATATTAATAGCACAATTACAGTCCTATGCAAAAACAATACAGCATTTAGTAATTGATTACTCATTCATACCATTTTTCATTATTTTCACTGTATGAAGCGCAACAGTCGGGTTCCAGAAGTAAAAGTTCTATTCAAATTCTCCATAAGGAAATATATTTTGAACCATGACTTGTAAAGTTTACATTATTTCAACTTCTTTTTAAAACAATCATTTAATAGAAGAATTTGTGGTAAAAACTACATTACCCATGATGCTGTGCAGAAAATTCCACCAATCAAAGAGAGTCACGGTAAGCAAATAACACCAAAAGAGCTCTGCAGGGAACCATATTTTTCAATAAATTTAAAATATATTGTTTCTATAGATATAATAAACAACCTTAAATGAATAGTATAATATTTCTCCACTGTTTTTAATTAGATTGTCATTTGCAATTCTTCATGGGATTGTAGTTCTTTCCTGCAATGACGCCGTTAAGTCTTGTACCTGTCTTTTTGTCTACTTTTCAAATACTTTTTTGCTTTGGATGGGTTTGTTCATGGCTTATAACACTTAAAGACTTTTTAAAAATCTCTGGAAGAAATGAATGGAATTACTTCTGGAAGCAACACTGCTGAAAATGAGGATGAGCACTAATATACTCTATTACAGATTCATAGTACCACAGTAAAATCGCCGCCATTGGCAAAGCGACACTGGACTTTCTCGAGGAAAGGCAGCTGGAACTGGAGGAGGTCCACCTGGTGCACTGTTATGTCTTTGCACATGGACACATCGAGGGTCCGGAGTCGGTCACAGTGCAGTGCGATTATGGAAAGAGTTCTGCAGAAACACATTAAGCTCGTTAAGCAGAGCTCGTTTGTTCAAGTACAAAACATGGATGACTGTATGTCGTCACTTACTCGTTAGTAACTGTGTCACAGCAGGCCAGGAACAGATGCTGCAGTCTGTGGAGGAGCGGAAGGGCCCGTGCCATGCCCTGGTCACTGATCTGGGGACAGTGGCTGAGCGCCAGGCTGGTGAGGCTGCGGCAGTGATAGGCTACGGACACCAAGCTGTCGTCGCTGATCTCAGGCAGCATAGAAAGCGAGAGACACTGCAGGTCTGGGAAACGGAGTACCTGAGGTTACTCATTCATACCATTTTTCATTATTTTCACTGTATGAAGCGCAACAGTCGGGTTCCAGAAGTAAAAGTTCTATTCAAATTCTCCATAAGGAAATATATTTTGAACCATGACTTGTAAAGTTTACATTATTTCAACTTATTTTTAAAACAATCATTTAATAGAAGAATTTGTGGTAAAAACTACATTACCCATGATGCTGTGCAGAAAATTCCACCAATCAAAGAGAGTCACGGTAAGCAAATAACACCAAAAGAGCTCTGCAGGGAACCATATTTTTCAATAAATTTAAAATATATTGTTTCTATAGATATAATAAACAACCTTAAATGAATGGTATAATATTTCTCCACTGTTTTTAATTAGATTGTCATTTGCAATTCTTCATGGGATTGTAGTTCTTTCCTGCAATGACGCCGTTAAGTCTTGTACCTGTCTTTTTGTCTACTTTTCAAATACTTTTTTGCTTTGGATGGGTTTGTTCATGGCTTATAACACTTAAAGACTTTTTAAAAATCTCTGGAAGAAATGAATGGAATTACTTCTGGAAGCAAAACTGCTGAAAATGAGGATGAGCACTAATATACTCTATTACAGATTCATAGTACCACAGTAAAATCGCCGCCATTGGCAAAGCGACACTGGACTTTCTCGAGGAAAGGCAGCTGGAACTGGAGGAGGTCCACCTGGTGCACTGTTATGTCTTTGCACATGGACACATCGAGGGTCCGGAGTCGGTCACAGTGCAGTGCGATTATGGAAAGAGTTCTGCAGAAACACATTAAGCTCGTTAAGCAGAGCTCGTTTGTTCAAGTACAAAACATGGATGACTGTATGTCGTCACTTACTCGTTAGTAACTGTGTCACAGCAGGCCAGGAACAGATGCTGCAGTCTGTGGAGGAGCGGAAGGGCCCGTGCCATGCCCTGGTCACTGATCTGGGGACAGTGGCTGAGCGCCAGGCTGGTGAGGCTGCGGCAGTGATAGGCTACGGACACCAAGCTGTCGTCGCTGATCTCAGGCAGCATAGAAAGCGAGAGACACTGCAGGTCTGGGAAACGGAGTACCTGAGGCAGCCAGGAACATTTTGAATATTACTTAGCACTGACTACAAAAGGAAGCTGTATGTGTGACATCA
This sequence comes from Sinocyclocheilus grahami, assembly GCF_001515645.1. Classification (NCBI taxonomy): domain Eukaryota; kingdom Metazoa; phylum Chordata; class Actinopteri; order Cypriniformes; family Cyprinidae; genus Sinocyclocheilus; species Sinocyclocheilus grahami. The sequence goes on along the minus strand of NW_015505210.1, from coordinate 3,726,523 downwards.
TATCCTGTCACCAATATTTGAAAGTACATGCTTTAATCATTGAAGTATCGACCTGTGTGATACTGGTGTCAGTTAACCTGGAGCAGGCCGACAGGTCCAGTTCCTGAAGACCCCTGAGGGCCAAAAGCGACGCTCCCTCCTGATCCCTAAAGGCCCCGAGGTCCTCTTCAGTCACGAGACGTGGCTTCTCCTGGAAAGGCAGGATGGGAGGCTGGAAAAAGCCCATGTTCCCAAAGGTCCTAGTAAAGCTTGGGCCTTTATCCTCCTTCACATTTGGGGCATTTATGAGCAAACTGTGCGCAGTAACTATGAAATGTTACATTAGTCTAAAAAACAAACAAACAGGCAATCCCACCTCTTTGTCTCTTGGATCACAATCTTTGGTGGGTTCCACCATCCCCAGCAGCCCCCAATCAGAGATCTCTTTGCACCAGCCGAGCCGCAGCACCACCAGCGCAGGCAGGTACGTTGCGATGGCGTGAACGCTCAGGTCAGTGAGGCAGATGCAGGACGTGAGGTCCAGCTCTCTCAGGTTACGGCTGAGCAGCTGCGTCAGGGAGAACATGATTGCATCCTGTTTGAGAACACAGGGTGTTAGCAAGAAGGCAGGCAATACAAAAAAAGCTTGTAAGAAATTATTCAAATTCAATTATTCAAACCAAGAATTATATATTTTTATTACCTTAAGCTACTAATTACTATTACATTTTGATAGTATTTTCTTAATCAAAAAAATTATAATTAAATAATAAAATACATTATTATATTATATATAATTATACTACAGATTATATAAAAAAAATATTATACATAAAAATAAAGCACTAAATAATAAAACCAATTGCTTTAATTGTCAATTTAGGCATCACATAGCAGATCATATATATTATAATTATCAAAATTAAAATGGACATTAATTTTGATGTTTTTATGAATACCAAATATCAAAACAAAAATTGTATGATATATTCATATTACCCTAAATGTTACACAATATAATAATCAATTTTTTTTATTTTGACTATTTTGTTAATTTCAAATTATATTATAAGTATAATATTATCATGTATATATAATTTTATTATAAGAAAACGTTATAAATATTTTTGTTAATAAATACATGAAAATAAAACACTAAATTCAATCGGTTTTGTTAATTTAGGCATCATATAATTTACAGTATGAAAAATAGATACATTTTTCTGATTTGTTGAAGATTACATTTTACAGTTATTAAATTATTAATGTTTTTAAAGATGATCTTTAAGTGAGAGTTAGTTGATGGCAAAGGTGATCTAAATGTAAAAGTATGGGATATGAGCAAGAACATTTAAATCTCTAATATTAACTGGTATGATAATTTTTTTTAAAAATCACTAATACTGGCTGATAATTGATACGATACAAATGTTCTTTTATGTAGAAGTGCCATTCAGCACTTTTGCCTCACCCTGATGTAAGCGCAGTTTCTAAGGCTCAGGGTCTCTAGCTGCGCATTGGGCTGTGGAGAGGACAATCCCTTCACCAGGTCTGCACCACTGACATGCAGGCACTCCGACAGATCCAGCCTCCTCAAGCATGGCAGCGTCATCAGCTCGGCCAGGCCTTTATCCGTAATCTTCCAGTCCTGTGAGAGTGACAGCGACCGCAGCTCCTTCAGCTCAGTGGCCACAGCCAGCACCGTCCTACTGGTTAACTCCGTACACGCGCTGAGGTCCAGCCTCTTCAGACCGTTCTGGTGCTTGCAGAGGATTTCCATGGAGTAGTCTGTCAGCTCTTTACAGCCGCGTAGACTCAGATCCTCCAGACGCAGGCCGGGCACCTGAGCTATGGAGCGGAGGGACTCAGGAGTGATGCTGGTGCGACTCAGGTCCAGGCTGTGGAGAGTGGAGGCCTGCTTCTGCAAGAGACTCAGGAGGTTACGGAGGGAAACTAGAGCGGAAGAGCCAAACCCGACCGGGCAACCTCGGTATGGGTCGAACTCAAAAGCAATGTGACATCCAGCCAGGGACAGACTGCATAACCTGGGCGTGCAACTCGTCAGGCGGTTGAAAGAGAGGTCTGAGAGGTAGCGCAGATCAGACAGGTCCAGTTCCTCCAGGTTCCTCAAAGCGTTCTGGACCTATTATTGCACAAAGATACGATGATATTAGATGACATTAGATGATATACACGTCAAGTCACCTTTATTTATATAGTGCTTTATACAATAGAGATTGTGTCAAAGCAGCTTTACAATGTTAAACAGGAAAAACGTGTGCTGATAATGCAAGAGGACAGTTTATCAGTTAAAGTCAGTTCATTGTTGATTCAGTGATGTCATCGTCCAGCTCAGTTCAGTTCTCTTCCAATAGTGTCAATGTTGCCAGAAACTGTCCCCAAATAAGCAAGCCAAAGGCGACAGTGGCAAGAAACCAAAACTCCATCGATGACAGAAATGGAGAAACCAGGCTCAGTCGGGGGGCCAGTTCTCCTCTGGCCAGACGAAACCAGCATGATGATAGATAATATAAACATACAACTTACAATGTTAAACAGGAAAAACGTGTGCTGATAATGCAAGAGGACAGTTTATCAGTTAAAGTCAGTTCATTGTTGATTCAGTGATGTCATCGTCCAGCTCAGTTCAGTTCTCTTCCAATAGTGTCAATGTTGCCAGAAACTGTCCCCAAATAAGCAAGCCAAAGGCGACAGTGGCAAGAAACCAAAACTCCATCGATGACAGAAATGGAGAAACCAGGCTCAGTCGGGGGGCCAGTTCTCCTCTGGCCAGACGAAACCAGCATGATGATAGATAATATACACATAAAACATATATATATATATATATATATATATATATATATATATATATAAAAAACACATATGTGTGTGTGTGTGTGTGTAAAATTTAGTTGAAAAGCCTATAATAGATTGTTTAATGGCAGATTTTATTTACAACTTGTATCCCATGTATCGTAAAAAAAAAAAGAATCTATACCAAAAGAAACTCTACACTGAATCTATACTATAAAAAACATAATTAAATTCTAATATAAAATACAATAACTACAATAGTATATTTTCGTATATATATACAATAATTTGATTTTAAGTTATAAATAAATCTAAATAAAAAATTATAAACATTTTTGTTAAGAAATAAATGAAAAATCAGGCACTAAAAAGTTAAAAAGTTATTGTTTTAAATGTCAATCTAGGCATCACAACATTATAATATTAATATAATATAATTTTATTATAATTATATTTAAATGATAAAAAAATATTAAATAAAATAGTATACATATTGTTTGTAAATGAATAAATGACAAATAAAACAGTAAAAAGTTATTGTTTTACTTGTCAATTGCCACTTTTATAATTTTTGTATTCGTTTGTAAATCATAATAATGTGATGTCTTAATTTACAATTATAACTACTGATTTTAGTTTTTAGTGTTTTATTCTCTGCATTTCTCCTCTTCTCTAGCTTGCTTCCTAATCTAGTTGTCTAATATACCTGGCACTGTGTATTATAAATAATGTTGGCTCTTTGAAGAATTGCTTTGTTCCTCATTTGTAAGTCACTTTGGATAAAAATGTCTGCTAAATGTATAAATGCAATCTAGGTATCACAACTTTTACAGTATAAAAAATGGACATTATATTTTGAGATCAATTTTTAAAGGTGTAACCTGTCGACGGTGCTCCTCTCTAGATAGAAAAGCTCCAGACATAAAGAGGCTGTCCAGCCCCTGAAGGTCCAGCTTGCGGAGCCCGGTCAGATGTGGTAGGAGGCCCAGCAAGGAGGGCTCTGTGATGCTGCTGCCAGGTAGAGCCAACCTGTCCAAGCGAGGGCCGAGGTGAAGCCCCACCTCCAAAAGTACTCGTCTTGACAGGCTGGATCCATCAAGATGGCTGATGACTAGGCCACAGCGAGGGCGCCTTGCAAGTGCACAAATGAAGTCCAGTGAAGATGTGGAAACAGGGAACTTGAAGGTGACATTTTTCTGCGGTAAAGCACCGAAATGGCAATTTAAACAATTATGGAAGTGGGCTAAACACAAAAACAATGTAATAATGTTTTAGATCATCTAGATGTTCAAAGAAAAATTTGAAAAACCTGAAACTGGTGGTCTTGGCATGCATCGTACCAACTCTTACAGACCAGTGATGCCTCCTTTCGATCCGTTATATGAAGGAAACTCAATATATAGGAAATTATCTGGAACAGAAGGGAGAAAAGTCACAGGTTGCAGTCTCTCTGGTAAATATTAAGACAAGTGACAACTATATAATGAAGGTGAAAAATGTATAGCCTGAATGCCCTGTAAGTCGCTTTGGATAAACGCTTCTGCTAAATGCATAAATTATTAAATTATTAAAAGGTTGGGGCAAGTTATTACTTTCATGTTATAAATTTGATGTGTCTTTTATTTTTTTTATTTTGGTTTAATTAAACTGACAGAAAAAAATTCCAAAGAGTCATCTCAGGACGATAAAATAAAAGTAAGATGTATCGATAGAGGACACATATATGTCACCCACAAAAGTAATTTATATACATATAACACACATTTTTTACAATTTTTATAATAAAATATTTTTATTAATATATGCGTTTCTTAATAAATATCATAAGAATATATTTATTATATATTTTTTTATATTAATATATTTAGGCCAACACACACACACACACACACACACACACACACACACACACACAAACAAATACTCGTTTTATTGTTTAATTGTAGTTTAAAATCCTATAATAGGCTGTTTAGAGGCAGGTTTCATTGTGACAACTTGCCCCATATACAGAAAAAGACTTTCAAAAAAGAACCTATACTGAGAAATATTAACTGGGGTAAAACGTGTGACATAATGTCATTCTTCATATCCATTCAGTGCTATTTATATGGAACAGTGTCAAAAAACATGCTGGCCATGCTGTCCTACAATTAAACCACAATGTTATGGAAACATATATTCGTTAATAGGAACTCGTGTTAGCTTGACTCACCTCAGTAGGTAGATACGGACTCTCCATGACTATGAGCTCGTCTCAGTCATCTGGTCTTATTTATTATCACTGAAATTTATTTAATATCAATATTAAATCGTTGACACAGATTAAAGTTGTTTATCATTAAATCGCTTCAGAGGCTGGCGGGTCGCGGACTGTCAACATGCGCGACATTCGTGAGCACGGGACCATCTGATAACACCCTCCTGTTGTTCCTCTTTACACTGTATTAAGCGGCGCACCAAACCCCAACATTATCCACACCAAATTCCGCCACTTCACAATACACTCAGAAATGTGAGTTAATCAAAAAGTAGAGGACACATATATGTCACCCACAAAAGTAATTTATATACATATAACACACATTTTTTACAATTTTTATAATAAAATATTTTTATTAATATATGCGTTTCTTAATAAATATCATAAGAATATATTTATTATATATTTTTTTATATTAATATATTTAGGCCAACACACACACACACACACACACACACACACACACACACAAACAAATACTCGTTTTATTGTTTAATTGTAGTTTAAAATCCTATAATAGGCTGTTTAGAGGCAGGTTTCATTGTGACAACTTGCCCCATATACAGAAAAAGACTTTCAAAAAAGAACCTATACTGAGAAATATTAACTGGGGTAAAACGTGTGACATAATGTCATTCTTCATATCCATTCAGTGCTATTTATATGGAACAGTGTCAAAAAACATGCTGGCCATGCTGTCCTACAATTAAACCACAATGTTATGGAAACATATATTCGTTAATAGGAACTCGTGTTAGCTTGACTCACCTCAGTAGGTAGATACGGACTCTCCATGACTATGAGCTCGTCTCAGTCATCTGGTCTTATTTATTATCACTGAAATTTATTTAATATCAATATTAAATCGTTGACACAGATTAAAGTTGTTTATCATTAAATCGCTTCAGAGGCTGGCGGGTCGCGGACTGTCAACATGCGCGACATTCGTGAGCACGGGACCATCTGATAACACCCTCCTGTTGTTCCTCTTTACACTGTATTAAGCGGCGCACCAAACCCCAACATTATCCACACCAAATTCCGCCACTTCACAATACACTCAGAAATGTGAGTTAATCAAAAAGCGAGCAAGAAAACATTTAAAAAAAGAAAATAATAATGAACGGACACAGGAAGAGCGGTGGACATCACGTGCAAGAAGCGCGCAAAGCTTTCTGGGAAACGTAGTTTAATGAAAGACGGACTCTGACTTTGGATTTGTGTCGACAGATGGCGCCGTATTTAATTTAAACATAGTATGAGCACAAATAAATGAGCCATACACCTAAATATACACGAATAACTTGTATAAATTATATATAATATAACTATATTACGGTGATCGTAAAGGGACATGGTGGTGGGAAAAAATCAGATTGAGTGAAAAAAATTGGGGTGGGAGGAGTTTTGTTTTGAACTTGAATAGCCCAGAATATGAACGTAACCCGGTAAATTGAATTGCACTTTAAGAGTATCCCTCATAGAAAGAAAACGCTTAATTAATGGACTAAAATTTTGGTATAAAAGGCCGAATTCGGTATACAGTTTATTAATAAATTATACATGAAAGCAGGTAAGAACAGAAGCGTTTTCCTCCCATAAAGAAAACGCGGTTTAATGAAGACGGTGATTAAAAAAAAACAAATATGCTATAGAACTTATTAAAAATATATTCTGTGTACATGCAAGCAGATGAGCCCATATGAGCTGAATTGCATGATAAGCGTTTTCTTCCCCATAGAAAACCGCGCTTAACGTGGCTTAATATAAGAAGACCTGTAGTTAAAAATATACTACAGGTAATCAACGCAGTAATCCATTAAGCCAGTGGTTCTCAGACCGTTTACAATGGCGTACCCCCTAGGTCACACCTTTTCCATTAAGGGACAATATTTGCCCCCTTAAATTGATTTACATGTGCATTTTTACTGTTATAGAGGCAAAGTTTTTCTAGCCTTATTAATTGTATGTCATGTTTTATGTCATATTCTTCACATTTCATTAAGTGTATTATTAATATAGCCTAATAAATAAAGCAATAAATTATGGCAAAACGAAGTTATAGCCTACTTGTAGATTCAAAACTAAAATCGTCAGTAGGTGGCGGCAAGTCACTGTCTAATGAGCAAGGCGAAGCATTCATTCATTCATTCAGGAACGAAGTAAATGGTTGTAGTTATGAAAGGCTTATTAATCAGTTCCGATTATCAGTACTCTCCGAATCATTCAAAGCTGCAGATTCATTCACTAACGAAACACTGCTGTTGCTTGGAGACTCACACCAGTTCTGTTGCGGATTTCGTTGGAACTATTATTTCCTTGTAAAATGTAACAAACAATATTGTGTTTAAAATGTAGGCTACACTTTAATATTGCCTTTTTTGTTGAACTGTTATAAATCAATGTCACATTTGCAGTCTTTTGGATATTCAGGGAAAATTGCGTTCTCTTAGGTTTCAGAGTGAAATAAGAACGTAACAGTGCTCACTTTACAAAATGTTCTAATAATCTTTTATATGACTGAATCTTCAAACAGTTTCGAATTATGCCCTGCTGTAAGTGACGGAGTATTTTATGTTTCAGCGATTTGATCGCGCCGGCGCCTCATGCGCACATATTCACTGCAAACGGCCTGTTCATTATTAAAATAAAACATAGAATCACCAGTACAGATCAAATGTTACACAGTCAATTTAAATAATCTGTATTATAGTCTGTGCCTTACAGCGTGAGCCCCGGTCCACTCCAGTGCGGCACATTTTTGTTCATTATGATTTTTTACCTTCGATATTGGAACGTACAAAGCCCAGTTAATTTAATAAATAATGGTTTAGCTTCAAATACATTGCGAATATGGAAACATTTGGATTTGTGCTGAATGAGAGCGGTACGTGAGCCCATACTTTCAGTTTCGCTTTAAATTATGTTTTGGCTTCTTTATAGCTATTCTGGGCTTGTCTGCTTTCCTGTGCATAATATGCTATATTTTATTAATAAACTGTGTACCATATTTTGTTTTTAGCCTATACCGTATTCATCAGCTTCCCTTAAGCGTTTTCTATAGCCTAACGGTTTTAAGTGGGGGAGAAACGTTGCATTATGGCTATCTGCTTTACTGATCGTAATGCAATTAATGAGGTCATTAATATTACAATTGTTATTAGTGTTAATAGTATTTATTAGGCCTAATACCGAATTGGGCCTCCAGTGTCACTGTTATAGTAGCCTACATCAAGCCACATTAAGCGTTTTAGAATGTCCCAAAACCGTGCCTTAAGCTATAAGCAAAGCTGACTGTATTTGATCTTGAGTCCAATTTTAAAATAAAACTCTATGAACTGCTCCATTATGAAAGTACAGCTGTATGAACCACTAACTTACAAGCTGTAAAGTAAACAGAAAGTGTTTGTCTGAACTCAACTGGTTTTGCCAGATAATGCAAATATCTTTTGCGAGAGAACACAAAAGTTTTGCGAGGGAACGCAAAAAAAATTTCCTCCCACCCCGAATTTTTTTTCCACCACCATGTCCCTTTAGGGGCTCCGTACTACGTACAAATCATAACATTGACCTCGAGTAATATTATTATTTACAGTTATTTAAATGATTTACAATTGAGTCACTCAGGCCATAAAACATTTCAGTTGCTCAGAATGTACTAAACACATATTTAACATTATGCAACAGCAATATAATAGAAATAATAAACAGTAGCCTACAGTTAACAACATTTTCACATCCTCATAAAGCTTGTACATAATCATAATGTCTAGCTGCTAGCTCAAAAGTATATATGCTATTTAGCCTACATGTGATTGTCCAATAAGCATAACTAAATTCCCAGTGTTTGATGCAAACTTATATACAGTATATCAAGGAAGCTATAAAACAAAAAAACTATTAAAAACAAGTCATCAGAGACTGTTTATATAAAAAAGGCCATTTTCATTTTCAAACCTTCTGCCCATCTATTTTTGGTTCTGAAAAGCTGTTAACTATTAGATTTTTTGTTAACGGCAGCAAAATCTTTCCACATTGTAAAAAAAAAAGAAAAATATAAAATAAAAACTTTTTCCGCTACATCTGGATATCATGAACAGAGGAATAAAATCACTTGTATTTCACATTTTGACACTATTATCTTCAGCACAGCAGACAGCTGCACAGAGAAACCAACCCATCTGAAAGAATAACAATAATTCCAAAAGATGTCGTTTATTCAGAGAAAATGTTACAGAGTCGTTGTGCTTATCATATTTATGTAACATCTTTAGTTTAGATGTACTGTGTTTCAAACAGGCCAGAGAGCTGAAAATCATTGCGTTGTTAAGTGAATCCTCCGGACACTGGAAAATACTTTTTAAAACTGGGATGAAATGCTACATAATGCTAAACATTCATGAGCTCATATAGCAATGAGCACTGAGGGTGTGTACAGTGCAGTGTTTAGAGTTTATTAAGGCACTTATCAAACCAAAGACCAAAGCTGAAAGCAACCGGACATCCTAGGTCGACCTCATGGTTTATGCTAGTATGTTAGCTTATTGATGTATGAGAAGTTATATTTTGCGTATTACTGTATCATTAGTATGTATTCTGAATGAGAAAACTAAACGAGAAGACAGTTTTGTACATTCCTGAGTTCACTGACTTTACCTGACCTCATGACCCATTTCAGAAGCAAAACACTGAGCACAAGTGTCCTGCAAATTATTTTGATGGTCTCAGCTGTCTGGGTTATTTCATAGCTGCTTTATTTGCCACTGGATTACTTCTTTGCTATTTAGTTTCCTCCTCTGCTGGGCCCTCTTCAGCAAATACATTCCCGTCTCCAGCACCGGTGGGGGTCGTGGGGATTTGCATTGAGCTGTCTGATATCTGAGACAGAGTATCTGCGTCTTGATCTGAGTGCGGTTCATGGACTGGTGAGTTGAGTGCCGCAGAAGAAGAGATGGAGTGCTACATAAGAAAGAAATGATAAATGCATATTATATATTAAATATATATATATTTTTTTGTCCTTTTAAATATTTTTAAATATTTGTCATTTTAATATTTTTGGTCAATTTTAATATGTATAATACGTATATCTACATATAAATTATACAATATATATTTTACATACATTGTATAAAGAAATTTAATTATTAATTATATTCATTATCTTATAATTATATTTTTTATTATATTCATTAAATTTAAATGAATTTTTTTGGGTCAAATTCAAGGTATGTACCTGCAAGAAGACACTCGATCTGTTGGTCCTATCCTTAAGTTTTGGCCATGTTGCTTTCATTCCTGATTTCTCTGTCATCTCCAGTGCTGCTTTTAAAAGTTTGGGTGTCTCGGCATGAGGAGGAATAATCGGGATGGGCTCCTTTTCTTCCTCTTTCTTCTCAGCAGGCTTTTTATCCTTCATCAACATTTTCCTTAAGGGCAAACAGCAGGTTACACATTATTTGAACAAAAGCTAGGGCTGGAAGTTATCTAGTGAAATATTGATGAATCATCGTAGTGGAAAATAAAAGGAAAAATGGGAAAATCTTCATGGCTCATTATTTTTCTTCCAGTAGTTTCACTTACCTTGCTTTCTTGCGCAGCAGTTTCTGGGACTCCAGATAGTGCACCATGATCTCATTCAGGTCCCTTTTGGTGATGAGATGAGAAGGTTAGCAAAACCACGTGCTATGACATTAGCTGTTCGCCGGTTTCCTCCGCCCACAGCAAGCAAGCTTTATTGGAGAAGAAGACATGACCTAAGAGCAAATTTGACAATGAGGGATTTTATCCTGACAAAACTAAATATAGCAGCCCTTACCTGACCTCTCCAAACACAGCTCCTGCTTTCAGGGTCACAAACTACCTGGACTTCCCCTGCCTTTATGATGTACATCTCACAACCCACTTCATCCTGTAATATATATATATATATATATATAAATATATAAAATTAATTACATGAGAAATTTGTATCTGTACCATTACTGCTATAGTAAACTGATTTGTCTGATGTCTGAAGGTCTGTTATGCAGGCTAAACATCTTTGTGCTCCTTGCCTTCTTGCAGACATAGTCTCCTGGAAGGTACACCACTGATCTGAGACTCTTAAGCATGTCAAAGATCATCTGTCTGTCACAGCCCTGAGAAAGACACAATGATGCAGGGAAAAAGAGACGTAGATAAGTAATACAGCCAAGTCAAGGCATGTTAAAGAATTACCTCATCTATCTATCCATCCATCCATTTGTTCTTCTAAATTTTTATATTTCTTCTAAAATATCATTAACATTTTACATATATATATATATACATATATAACACCAGCTGCGGCAAATATTTTGCACAATTAAATTTTTATTCAATTATTTATTTATATATATATATATATACATAAAACATTTAATAATTCAATTATTTTATGTACAGTTGTGGTCAAAATTTTACATACACTTTACAGTATCTGGAAAATGTTAATTATTTTACCAAAATATGAGGGATCATACAAAATGCTTGTTATTTTTTATTTACCTGGATGATCCATAGCGGTCTTTTTTGTTTGTTTGTATTTCGTTTTTTTAGTGATAGTTGTTCATGAGTCCCTTGTTTGTCCTGAACAGTTTCTTTTCTTCTGAAGAACAGCGGGCAGTTTAACTGTTAAAACCAAACAGCTGTGGATCATCCAGGTAACAAAACAGTATTAAGAAACTTTTGAACGGGGTCATTTTTATAAATTCAAGTATTATTTTCTCTCGTCGACTATATGTAAATGTGTTTTATGTGAAATATCTTGCTCAGGGCAATACTAAATAAAAAAAATAACATGCATTTTGTATGATAATTAATTTTGGTAAAATAATTAACATTTTGCAGATACTGCAAAGTGTATGTAAAATTTTGTCCACAACTGTAGTTATTTATTTAAATATATTTATTAGAATTGTACTTTATTTATTAGAATTTATGCAGAATTTTAAATCTTAGCACTTGCCTGGAAGAGTGGCACTTTACTGATAATGTTGTAGCTGACGTCCACTGCTATATCCAGCCTCATCTTGTCAGGTAGTTGATCTAGTAGCTCTTGTTCATCTGCATGAAACCACAAAATGTCAATTTTTATCTTAAGTTAATGAATGGCCATTATGGATGAATATATGTAATGTATTTTGGCATTGATGTGTGTCTTAGTCTTACCCAGCATGCCTTGGGACTGCCAGGTGTAGCTGTACCAGGTTTTCACTCTGTTCTGCACATCTTTAGGGATGCGGTAGGAGGCCATGTACTTCACTGTGTTATCCACACAGGCACGATAGTTTGTCTGAGCCGCAGTCGCCGCACCAACAACGTCTCTCATCTGACACAACGCAAGCCTCAATCAATGATATTAAAGGGATAGTTCACCCAAAAATCTAAATTCTGTCATCAATTACTCACCCTTGTGTCGTTTCAAACCCGTAAGACCTTCGTTCATCTTCGGAACAGAAATTAACATATTTTTGATGAAATCCGAGAGCTTTCTAACCCTCCATAGACAGCAAGGGAACTTCCACGTTTAAGGCCCAGAATGGTAGTAAGGACATAATTTAAATAGTCCATGTAACATCAGTGTTTCAACCCTAATTTTATGAACCTATGAGAATACTTTTTGTGCGCAAAGAAGACAAAAATAACGACTTTATTCAATTATTCAACAATTCTTCTCTTCCCTGTCATTGTCCGCCACCATTATCGAGAGTACCATGATGAATGCATGTGCATTCCTCTGCTTGTAAACAAGGCGCAGCACATCAGGATTCAACGTCAGAACGCCGACTCCTGCGTCAGCAGCACCACACACATGCGTTGTGGTGCTCTCGTGAATGGCGGCGGACCCTGACAGGGAAGAGAAGAATTGTTGAATGAATCTGATGAACGAAGGTCTTACAGGTTTGGAACGACATGAGGGTGAGTTATTAATGACAGAATTTTCATTTTTGGGTGAACTATCCCTTTAAATGCTACATAAAACCAATCAGTTAATGCCTTTCACACCATGATAATGGCCTTACCTGACCAATCATGATGGAGAACACAAACACTCCAATAAAGTAATTGATGAGCTGAAACACAATCTCAAAAAGTGTTGTGGGTTCTGGCAGGACACCAATGGTCAGCAAAGTCTTCACAGCAAAGTAGTAGCAGCGAAAATAACTGAAACGGTCACAAGGTGAACATATAAATATAATCTAAAATCTAAACTTATATAAAATATAAACTGAAAATATAACATTTGAAAATATTATGTTTAAAGATAAAATTTAAAAGGGGTCACATTATGGGAAAAATTTGACTTATTTTTTCAAAAATCACCATGATTATGACATCAAATTCATAAACATGAGTACATTAACATATGCCCGCTACTATGATGAACAACATTATATTGGTGCGTCAATCTTAGCCAATCATAACAGAGGTCATTTAAATATATACTGTATAATTCTTACAGGAGCAAAAACATGTAAACTGTTTTTAGTGCAAAAAACCTGGATTTGATGTAAATGAAAGCTAATAAAATAACTGATTCACATACCTATTGCCTGTCCCATCATAGGTCCACTCTGAGAAACCCAGACCTTCAAATGAAGAGCCCCAGTAGTACAGACAGGAATTGCAGTGGACGGCATACAGTAGGTAGGAGGTGGTTCGAATAACTCTGATAAATGAAATGAGAGAAATGAACTGGCATAAACACTCCAAATAAAATGTTAAACAAATGCCCAATACAAAGGTTTATAGAAGATAACATCTAACCTGTAAACGTAAGCATTGGTCAGTATAGCTTCCAGGCGCTTGTTGAACTCAAAGAAAGACATAAACTGCACAAAGTAAGGACACATTAAAGAATTAACTAAGTTCATCATGGACTGATCTTTCTAAAGCCCAGTTCTAAGGTCCGAGTAGCAGCTTGCCTTCAGGATCCTGGGTAAGCGGAGAAGTGGATTAATCCGTTTTGAAGTACAGAAGCTCCAGTGGAAGCAGACTGACCACATCCAGCTGCAACACAGGAAACGAGACCCTTCTTAGACTACAGAATGTGTCCAGTACCTCAGAGCATCAAATTTAGTCAGTCTGGAAAAGTCCAAAACTTTGTATTTAATGAAACAATAAATAGCATAAATGTCTCATTACCTTGAATCGTACAGCTTTGATGTAATTATCTCTCATCTCTTTCTTGCCAGTCTAAAAACAAATATTTTTCAAAATGCAGGGTGAAAAAACCCCCCAAAACAAAACATTTATTTCATTTGACATATTCTAATATTTTTCCCTTGTCAATATTTACCACAATGTCCCCATGAAGCATAAACTGCAGTCTGGCTTGAAAGGCCAGGATGTCCAGTATGTAGATGGCAACACATAAGTAGTCAATCAACAGCCACACATGGACGGTGTTTGATATGGAAATGCCCAATGCACAGGAATCATCCAAGCGCTCCAGTTAAATGCCAAAGACACGCAAAACAGCCAAAGTACGTAGATCAGATCTACAGAGAATACAGAGCAATGGAAGATTTCAGTGTTTATTTCACTATAGGAGGCCATGTACTTCCCTGTGTTATCCACACAGGCACGATAGTTTGTCTGAGCCGCAGTCGCCGCACCAACAACGTCTCTCATCTGACACAACGCAAGCCTCAATCAATGATATTAAAGGGATAGTTCACCCAAAAATCTAAATTCTGTCATCAATTACTCACCCTTGTGTCGTTTCAAACCCGTAAGACCTTCGTTCATCTTCGGAACAGAAATTAACATATTTTTGATGAAATCCGAGAGCTTTCTAACCCTCCATAGACAGCAAGGGAACTTCCACGTTTAAGGCCCAGAATGGTAGTAAGGACATAATTTAAATAGTCCATGTAACATCAGTGTTTCAACCCTAATTTTATGAACCTATGAGAATACTTTTTGTGCGCAAAGAAGACAAAAATAACGACTTTATTCAATTATTCAACAATTCTTCTCTTCCCTGTCATTGTCCGCCACCATTATCGAGAGTACCATGATGAATGCATGTGCATTCCTCTGCTTGTAAACAAGGCGCAGCACATCAGGATTCAACGTCAGAACGCCGACTCCTGCGTCAGCAGCACCACACACATGCGTTGTGGTGCTCTCGTGAATGGCGGCGGACCCTGACAGGGAAGAGAAGAATTGTTGAATGAATCTGATGAACGAAGGTCTTACAGGTTTGGAACGACATGAGGGTGAGTTATTAATGACAGACATTTAAATAGTCCATGTAACATCAGTGTTTCAACCCTAATTTTATGAACCTATGAGAATACTTTTTGTGCGCAAAGAAGACAAAAATAACGACTTTATTCAATTATTCAACAATTCTTCTCTTCCCTGTCAGTGTCCCCCACCATTATCGAGAGTACCATGATGAATGCATGTGCATTCCTCTGCTTGTAAACAAGGCGCAGCACAAGCGCCTGGAACATGCGTTGTGGTGCTCTCGTGAATGGCGGCGGACCCTGACAGGGAAGAGAAGAATTGTTGGATGAATCTGATGAACGAAGGTCTTACAGGTTTGGAACGACATGAGGGTGAGTTATTAATGACAGAATTTTCATTTTTGGGTGAACTATCCCTTTAAATGCTACATAAAACCAATCAGTTAATGCCTTTCACACCATGATAATGGCCTTACCTGACCAATCATGATGGAGAACACAAACACTCCAATAAAGTAATTGATGAGCTGAAACACAATCTCAAAAAGTGTTGTGGGTTCTGGCAGGACACCAATGGTCAGCAAAGTCTTCACAGCAAAGTAGTAGCAGCGAAAATAACTGAAACGGTCACAAGGTGAACATATAAATATAATCTAAAATCTAAACTTATATAAAATATAAACTGAAAATATAACATTTGAAAATATTATGTTTAAAGATAAAATTTAAAAGGGGTCACATTATGGGAAAAATTTGACTTATTTTTTCAAAAATCACCATGATTATGACATCAAATTCATAAACATGAGTACATTAACATATGCCCGCTACTATGATGAACAACATTATATTGGTGCGTCAATCTTAGCCAATCATAACAGAGGTCATTTAAATATATACTGTATAATTCTTACAGGAGCAAAAACATGTAAACTGTTTTTAGTGCAAAAAACCTGGATTTGATGTAAATGAAAGCTAATAAAATAACTGATTCACATACCTATTGCCTGTCCCATCATAGGTCCACTCTGAGAAACCCAGACCTTCAAATGAAGAGCCCCAGTAGTACAGACAGGAATTGCAGTGGACGGCATACAGTAGGTAGGAGGTGGTTCGAATAACTCTGATAAATGAAATGAGAGAAATGAACTGGCATAAACACTCCAAATAAAATGTTAAACAAATGCCCAATACAAAGGTTTATAGAAGATAACATCTAACCTGTAAACGTAAGCATTGGTCAGTATAGCTTCCAGGCGCTTGTTGAACTCAAAGAAAGACATAAACTGCACAAAGTAAGGACACATTAAAGAATTAACTAAGTTCATCATGGACTGATCTTTCTAAAGCCCAGTTCTAAGGTCCGAGTAGCAGCTTGCCTTCAGGATCCTGGGTAAGCGGAGAAGTGGATTAATCCGTTTTGAAGTACAGAAGCTCCAGTGGAAGCAGACTGACCACATCCAGCTGCAACACAGGAAACGAGACCCTTCTTAGACTACAGAATGTGTCCAGTACCTCAGAGCATCAAATTTAGTCAGTCTGGAAAAGTCCAAAACTTTGTATTTAATGAAACAATAAATAGCATAAATGTCTCATTACCTTGAATCGTACAGCTTTGATGTAATTATCTCTCATCTCTTTCTTGCCAGTCTAAAAACAAATATTTTTCAAAATGCAGGGTGAAAAAACCCCCCAAAACAAAACATTTATTTCATTTGACATATTCTAATATTTTTCCCTTGTCAATATTTACCACAATGTCCCCATGAAGCATAAACTGCAGTCTGGCTTGAAAGGCCAGGATGTCCAGTATGTAGATGGCAACACATAAGTAGTCAATCAACAGCCACACATGGACGGTGTTTGATATGGAAATGCCCAATGCACAGGAATCATCCAAGCGCTCCAGTTAAATGCCAAAGACACGCAAAACAGCCAAAGTACGTAGATCAGATCTACAGAGAATACAGAGCAATGGAAGATTTCAGTGTTTATTTCACTATGATGGTTTATGGAAAATACATATTGTGGTGCACCAAAATGTTTATATAAAACCAAACAAATTTTTGGAGTTGCAATGTTTGTTAATTTTTAATTTTTAATTTATTTAAATTAAACTTGAATGATTTAAACGAAGTAACAAATATTATGATCATTAAATAAATTAAATCACCAATGTGCACCAAATGTAACCCTTTATACAAAAGCACTTGTTTTTTCTTTTATCATTTATAAACCTAATGCCTAGATATCAAAGGCTTAAGTTTAAAATGAGAAAGGATGAGAAGCTTTTGGATTGGATTTATGTGCAAGTGTGGAATGCCAAGACAGCTCAAACGTAGACAATTGTAGGCCAGTCTTCAGGATTACAAAGAGTAGAGGACTGCAGGAGACAGGAGGAGCGCTCACTAGTGAAGGGGTCGATGCTGGATGGAAAACGGCACTGCAGAAGCTGACCAATCCTGGATTGAGGTTTCACTTTACAGCACAGGATCTTTGGTTTCTCCTCTTCTTTCTCAGCAGGGGCCTCGGATGCCTCCTGCTCTGTTTTCTGCTCTGCTGGAGGTTCAGGAGGAGAAGCTGGAGCTTGCTTAGCTGGGGCTGTTCATAAAAGACCATATTAACCATAAGTTTATTTGTATAGCGCTTTTCACTATGCAAATCGTTGCAAAGCAGCTTTACAGAAAATTTAAGTTTCTACATTATATTTAGTACACATTTCTCAATTTTTTTAATCAACTAGCCCCACATTAACTAGGAACTACGTTTATTAAGTAATGTTTGACAACCAGTGTCTAAAACCTGTACTTGTTGTCTTAAGCACTTTAAATGTATTGTTTTGCCAACAAACTAATTTATGAGAAACAATTTGCTAGAAAAGTATGCATCTGCTGACGATCTTTAAAATAAATGCCACTTGGTAACTCACAGGCAGGTGGTGTTTCATCATCCGAGTTATCTGGATCAATCAGCTTCTCTTTGACTCACTCTGTTCTCTCTTTGAACAGCCTGACCAGCTCCTGTAACCTCTCATTTACTACAGTACTAGTTTGGCTGGCTGAAGAGGCTGGCCGTTGATTTAGCCTGAAGACAGAAGATAATTACTGAATTTACCAAAAAAAAAAAAAATCCCATGTTTATATATATACAGTGGGTACGGAAAGTATTCAGACCCCCTTAAATTTTTGACTCTTTGTTATATTGCAGCCATTTGCTAAAATCATTTAAGTTAATTTTTTTCCTCATTAATGTACACACAGCACACCATATTGACAGAAAAACACAGAATTGTTGACATTTTTGCAGATTTATTAAAAAAGAAAAACTGAAATATCACATGGTCCTAAGTATTCAGACCCTTTGCTCAGTATTTAGTAGAAGCACCCTTTTGATCGAATACAGCCATGAGTCTTTTTGGGAAAGAGGCAACAAGTTTTTCACACCTGGATTTAGGGATCCTCTGCCATTCCTCCTTGCAGAGCCTCTCCAGTTCTGTCAGGTTGGATAGTAAACGTTGGTGGACAGCCATTTTTAGGTCTCTCCAGAGATGCTCAATTGGGTTTAAGTCAGGGCTCTGGCTGGGCCATTCAAGAACAGTCACAGAGTTGTTGTGAAGCCACTCCTTCATTATTTTAGCTGTGTGCTTAGGGTCATTGTCTTGTTGGAAGGTAAACCTTCAGCCCAGTCTGAGGTCCTGAGCACTCGAGAAGGTTTTCGTCCAGGATATCCCTGTACTTGGCCACATTCATCTTTCCCTCGATTGCAACCAGCCGTCTCTTGGGTTTCCCAAAGCACATTATACTATATCTAACCTATATCTGTAATGTGCCCACCTAGCCTCTATCTGTAATTTGTTTTGCGCCACATTCTATCAATATCTAATATTTAATTTCCATGCATTCATGTTAATTTCACATTCTAAAAGAGTATTTATTAGTTACCCATCATCTGCATTTGAGATGCTACTCTGGCTTGGCCAGGCCCGGACTGCAGTTTCTAACTCCTCATCTTCCTCATCATCTTGTGAGTAAAGTCTCTTGCTGTAAGAAGACCACAAGATGACAAGTTATGAAGGGGGTCTACAGGTTTAATAGGACAAGTTTCATTAAATGCACTGAAAAATTAAATAATAATAAAAAAAAATCTTGGATATGATAAGGTAATGAGAAAGTCTTCACATACTTAATAATATGCACACAAATGCACAAAATGAAGTGGAGAATATGGAGTGGATTACTCTGACAGACTTGTTTAAGCATCTTACATCTTGGTCCAAACTGTCTGTGGTTTTCTGTCTCTGCATACACTGTTTTGCATCCAGTGCAAACATGTATGTGCAATATGTGTATGTATGTGCGTGAGTGTGTGTGTGTGCACACAGACAACAGAACAGAAAAGAAACAAAACAAAATGTATATCAATATTTGTGTATCAGCTGGGCTTTTCACAGTTGAACTTGTTTATTCAATGTTATTGCTAATTCTGCACTTCATGATGCTGAGTAGTCACGTTTCCAGATTTTCTTTACTGTATTGTACATTTGCAAACCCTGGATTAACATTATGATTTGCATATTTTTGAGGTTCATTGACATCATTGATTGGATGGGTAAAGCAAACATGGCTTTAACAGTTTCCCTCAGACACTAAAACTACACATTAAGCGGACGTTTCTGTAACACAAACTAGCGTTCGCATCAAAATTGAAGGGCTTTATGTTAGCACAGGTTAAGTGCAGTACAAATGTCCGGAATATTTACACTTTATGTGTGGTTACATTTACCATTGTTCGAAATTTGGTCACATGAATTCACCACATTGTTCAACAGAAAGCTACTAGATTTGAAAGTGACTTCTGTGTGAGCTGTGTTTCACACATTGCTACATTGACAATATATATTTTTTTGTCTGCAAAATTTTGCTAATGTAACCGCAGGTTTTCTACATCCATTGATTAATGAAACAAGGCAGATTTACCTTGTCCGATTAGCTTTATGGGCACCAGGGACGGTGAGGGTTTTGAGGTTGGGGTCCTGTGGGTTTATTATTGGTGGTATGGGGCGAGATCTCCTTACTTTCCCTCGGTCGGAGTCGACATCTTCCACATTCACGGCCGGGTGCACACTCAGTCTGGAGCTCACTGGAGATTAGATGATGCTCAATAAAGAAACATACAAGAAACCTTGACACGGGCACCTTCAGTAGCATCCTCTTTATGACTTACCTTGAGGTAAAATGGACCTTAGAGCTTGAGGTCAATGGTTGGAATATAAAGAGGTCACTTTGGTCACTACAGGCACCCACAACCTAATTTTCTCTAAGTCACATTTGGCAGCAAGGCATAAGCAAAACATAGCACAGACTAGTCTAACAAAAAAGGCAACAGCGTGGATCACCTGAGGGTCTAGCAGAGTTGGGGTCGTCCTCAATGTGGAAGGCAGGGTTGGAGACGCCTGACAACTGCCTGGAAGGGGTGATGGGTGGCAGACGGGGGTAAGAGGGCACATTGGGCAGGTCTAGGACAGAGCTTGGGGAAGAGGGCGAAGGGGTACGGGGGGAATGGAGTGGGGACTGGCGGACGAGATGGTCCAACTCCAGATCCCTAGTCTTCTGCAGATGCTCCTTGGGCATCCTGTTCCGGATTAAGTTTGTTGAGACGGCTCTGAATGTTAGAGTAGCACTGTTGGGCACACTGTGGAATGCTGGAGATCTTCTGTGGAATGCTGGCTATCTTTTGTGGAATGCTGGATATTTTTTGTGGAATGCTGTAGAGTTGTTGCGGAAGGATGGAAAACCGTGGAATGCTGGTCAGCCTTTGTGGAAAGTTGGATACCTTTTGCGGGAGGTTGGATATTTGTTGTGGAATTTTGGACAGCTGTCGTGGGAGGCTGGATAACTGGACAGGGAAGCTGGGAAAATGAGGAGCACTAAAAAGCGTCTGGTTTGGGAATTGTGGGGTGATTTTGGAGAATCGCTGGGAAATTTGTTGAGGGAGCTGTGCCAGTTGAGGAGGAAGAGACGGCAGCTGTTGGGTGATTTGAGAGAGAGCAGGGGGCAGATTGGGCAAGGAAGGCACTTTGGGCAAAGTGACATCGATGTCTTTCAAGAACTGGTTGAAGTTGTCAAGGGCCTGTGGCGCATATGGTACACGCATGAAACATCTCTTCAGAGCATCACATCTGGAAGGGTCTGTGGGGACAGCAGCATATTGTCAATTATATTATTCTATGTTACATGAAATGTTTACAATATTCGATGCTCTGTTATACAGAACATTCTGAGAATAATGTCCGGAAATGCCAATTACAGTGGCCCCAAAATGTATTGCATTAGATAAAATATCAAACCAAGTGACATTTATTTTGAAGAAATATAACACAAGAACACTTTTCAAGCAAAAATATTCACAAAAATAAATTTGTTAGGTTAACTTTTAAGGACGTATTAAGGACTGTAAAAAGATGGACTAATGAAGCAGAGCAGGATTTACAAGCTTGTTTTGACCTCACTGATTGGAGCGTCTTTGAAGCTGCTGCCACAAATAATAAATCAATAGAAATGCCAGAACTCAATGGTACAGATTTTTTTTCTGCTTACCTAGTTGGGCTATTATTTCAGTTTTCTACTTTTCCTGCCAACATTTTCACAGACACAGGACTGAAAATTATGAATTTATAATTTTATATTTATACATTTTTATTCATTATTTAACATAATTTTTTTTTAAAGTATTGCAATAATACTACTACACATATTTTCACAAATAATTTTCCGATACATTTTCCAATAAATGTTACGCTTTCTTTATATTGAAAATTTGCAATAATAGCAGACAATTATAGGTACTTTAATTAAAATTACACAGGACTCCAAGACAGCAATACATTTATAAACACTTTGGAAAATGTACTGGTTTGCGTTACACTTTCTGGTTGTCAGAAGTTAGTGGAATATGTCCATAGTTAACATGAACTACAATGCAATGACATTAATAAATAAAGGTTTGTCTTAAATTTGTAAACATGTCCAAATAACTTTTAGGGCCACTGTACGTGAGAAACAAAAATGTGGAGGTAATGTACGTCAGATGTGATGTCATTCTGTGGCTTTTTATCATGTTAGCATCAGTGTGTTTACACGATCTATTCTGAATGACTGAGATAAACACTCACCACTGCTTTCCTCTTCAGGAGCTGTACTCTCCACCTGAAGTAAAATAACAGAAATATGAGATATTTATTTCAAACACTAACCAAAATCTGCACCAAGAAAAAATATGGTTACTGCAGCAGGGTGCTTGTGAGCACAGTGTACTTTATTCAGTCTAACTCCAGAGGGAGTTTTATGTACTTGGTGTACACACTGAATAATTTGTATATGTGAAAAGTCACAAAAGTAAAACAATGTAAGAGAGGTAAATCTGAAGGACTAACAAGAATACCTAGTCAGAGCAAGAACGTTTCAAGTTAGATGGACAGTAGGCCTAACGTTATACATGAATTACCGGTGAATCAGTTTGTGAAACAGAGGTGCTGGTAATGGACTGAGGTTGCTGAGTGATCGGCTCAGGTTCTTCTTCGGCTTCACTGGAGTCCCTGGGCTCCTCCTCCTCATGAATCTCCTCAGGCTCAGGTTCGGATTCAGGCTCTGGTTCCTCCTGTAGAGGTGAAGAGGACTTGAACTCCTCCACAGGGGTTTCAACAGTTACCGCAGTGTCTATAGCCTCTGCCTCTTGTCCTTCTGGAACAAACTCCTTAACTGAAGGTACTTGACACCTGTGGATACACAAGGCATGATGCAGACATCAGCTATTATATAAACAACAGGCTAATCACATTGGTAAGCAACTAACACATCTGTGTCAGCTATATATAAACTTTCATAAGCACAATTTTCGCATGATGGAGTAATGATAGGCTGAGATGTGCCTGTTTGATTTCCAAAAATCTCCATTCTCTTGTTAAGTTTAAACATTTCCAAAATATTATAAACAGAAAGCTATAAGCTAGTTCACGCGTTATAATCCTGTAATTATAATGAACTTACTCTGAAATCAGACGCGGTCTCTGAGCGCATCAGGTGATGCAGTGTCCATATCCATCCATTTTGTGGCGTTTGTTTATACATTAACGCGTTAGAAGTTGTATGATATGTTGACGCGATTGACTAGAACGATAACAATTTTCATTTTGGAAGTGAAGAATTTGCGCCATCCTTCACTGAGACAAAGTCTTTTGACTGAGACGAGGCAGAAAACAAGCATCAGAGCCGCGATTAGTAACTATAGCAACGGCAGAGGGGGCACCGCGCGCCTCTATGGTATGCGATGCGGTTGCTAGGACACGACATGATCTTGAAATTTTAAGCAGTGCGCCGGAAATGCGTGAGTTGTAATTAATTATGCGTGGCATTGTTTTTTATAAGACACAGATCTAAAAATACAGAGACCCTACTTTCAGTTATTTTGTTTTGCAAACAAAGACTAATGTGAAAAGCACTAAAACATGTTTGCTACAAGGAAAGCATGGGGAGTAAGAAACTATGATATTAGTCTTCACAGCATAAACTAACAAATATGCTGGTTATTCCTGATTTCCTTGTTCATCAGTCATGTTTGTTATAATTCTTCATAAGTCTTACGCTGCAATTTGATTCCGTATGACTTCTACATCACTTTCCTCTTCCTGTAGCACTTGTAATCTGTGACACAGAAACATTCAAGTTATTAAGGTTTTGGTATTGTATCAAGGATGTTATCAAATATTTAGTATTAGGGGGACAAATGGTGAAATTTCAAGAATTGGTCACTGAAAAACCATCAGCTTTCAATGTTGAAAACAGTTGTGCTGCTTAATATTTTTGTGGACAACATTATACATTTATTCCCCCAGTATTCTTTGATGAATAGAAAGTTCAAAAGAACAGCACTTATTTGAAATATTTTGTAACGAATAAAATTTATACAAGTTCTGAATCTCACTTACCCATATCTTTGAATGGTAGTGTATCATGATTTCCACAAAAATATTCAGAAGCAAAAAACGGTTTTCAACATTTTTTTTCCTAAATGTATGCATATAAAGTACATACATTTATCACAAAGAGGGATTGATTTTTTGTTAGTGTGCATGAATTACTCTTGATCAACATCTTCTGGCTCTTCTGCAATGGTCTGAATGCCGAACCGGGCCTGTGCCAACTCCCTGACAGCCATCTCTGCTGTCTGACGTGCCACCTCTTCTGCCATTTGTGCCATCGCCAGACGCTCATGTATCAACCTACACCAGAGAACAGCAACACAGATAAGTCTGGTTTTCACTCTTGAAGGACTAGTTCACCTAAAAATTAAAATATACTCAACTTCAGGCCATCCAAGATGTCGGTGAGTTTGTTTCTCAATCAGAACAGATTTGGACAAATTCAGCATTACATCACTTGCTCACCAGTGGATCCTCTGCAGTGAATGGGTGCCGTCAGAATCAGAGTCCAAACAGCTGATAAAAACATCACAATAATCCACACGACTCCAGTCCATCAGACTTTAGCTATTAATATTTTTTTAAGATACTGAAAAATGTCAGGGCATGCCAAAACTTCTCCAGGGCCCCAAAACACCCTTAGACCCCAGAGGGTTAACGTCTCATGAAGTGAAAAGCTGTGTGTTTGTAAAAACAAATCCATCATAAAGACGTTTTAAACTTTAAAATCGCTTCTGACCAAAACAGAAGTCCAAAATATGTTATCCTCTAACATCATAATCAACCATTTTTTATTTGTTTAGAACTGTTTTTGCTTGCAACAGTGCTTGCTCCGTGCATATTTCACTCCTGATTCAGAAGAGATGACTTTTTCCACTAGAGTAAGCAATATTATGGATAGAGGACTCGTATTTTAGCTGAAAGCAATGGTTTGAAGTTAAAAATGCCTTGATTATGGATTTGTTTCTTACAAACATGCAGCTTTATGTTTCACAAGACATTAATTGATGGTTTGTGTATTATTGTGATGTTTTTATCAGCTGTTTTGACTCTCATTCTGACTGCACCCATTCACTGCAGAGGATCCACTGGTGAACAAGTGATGTAATGCTGCATTTCACCAAATGTGTTCTGATTAAGAAATAAGCTCTTGTACATCTTGGATGGCCTGAGGGTGAGTAAATCATCAGCAAATTTTCATTTCTAGGTGAACTCTTCCTTTAAGGCTGTTACTTTAAATACTTGACCATCAAGCTGCCACTGTGCTTCCAGCAAGAGAGAGAGTTATTACCGTTCCTCCATAATTAATATGGCGGTGTCCGCCGCCTCTCTCCTGATGCTCTCGATCATGGGTGTCCATCGTGCAGTTTGGGTCTCTGCATCCTCCAGTTCTATGTGTGCTTGTGAGGGTGTGGTGACACTCAGTGGAAGAGACTGTTCTGATGACCATGGTGTTTGTGGTTGGGACTGAGGTTGTGAATTTGGCGGTGAGTTTGCAGTTGGACATGTTTCCTTTTCTTGAGCCTCATCTTCAGAGTCAACCTCTTCAAGAACGAGGTCTGCAGGAGCTGACCAAACACTACCTGCTAAAGATACAACCATGCTTGAGGACTGTTTTAAAATTTCACATTAGAAAAATAAATGAATAAAAATAAATAAAATGTCATGACGTGATTCTGTGGTATACAATATTTTATATTAATTACTGTGCTGGTTTTTGTCCTCTTAAATTTAATGTGATGAGGTATTTTAAAACAAAACAACTATCCAGGTCAAGAATTTACACCTGTTTTGCTTCAATAATTCCTTTACTTTTAACATTTCAAACATCAGGCCACACCGGCACCGAGTGTTTAGAAGGTAGGAAACATCTGTAAGATTAAATAAAGTCAAAGTTATCGTCATGTGTTTTTCCCCAAGGAATTTTATTATTATTATTATTATTATTATGCCAATAGAAACTGAACCCTTTACACATGAGTGCAGTTATGTATTTTCCTTTATTAGTAAAATGCATTAATACAATATTACAATAACATTAAGTATATAAAATATTAATATACATACATATTAAATTACAATATTTCAAAACATATAAAGTGTTCAAAAACCGTTCAAAAGTTTGGGGTCAGTAAGATTTTTTAAAGAAATGAATTCAGCAAGGATACATTAAATTGATAAAAAGTGACAGTAAGACATTTATAATGTTACAAAAGGTTTATATTTCCAATAAATGCTGTTCTTTTGAAATTTCTATTCATTAATGAATCCAGAAAAAAACTTATCATGGTTTCCATCATGCAGCACAACTGTTTTCAACATTGATAATAATAATAATAACTGTTTCTTGAGCAGCAAATCAGAATGATTTCTGAAGGATCATGTGACACTGAAGACTGGTGTAATGATGCTGAAAATTCAGCTTTGCCATCACAGAAATTAATGACATCTTTAAAATATTCAAATAGAATTCAGTTATTTTAAACTATAATAGGTTTTCACAATATTTCTATTTTTGCTGTATTTGTGTTCAATATAATTAATTCATTGTTCAAATAAATGCAGCCTTGGTGAGCATGACAAATTTCTATTAAAAACATTTATTTATTTTTTTTATAAAAATCGTACTGACCCAAAACTTTTGAATGGTAATGTACATGTCTTAAAAGCAGCCTGAAAAGCAGGCACAGAGTATAGCCACAATTATAAGTCAAGGCAATACAACGTTTTCTCTTTTTAAAATAATGTGTTCTTTCTACTCATTCATCTGAGTACTTTTTAAACACATATTAGGGACACTTGCAGTAAAATGAACGATAATTACATCTCATGAGGATCATAAATGTTTTAAGACATGTACAGTCATTCCAATCTAAATGTCAGTTTATAAAGATCACTGCTGCAACAACAAACACCCATCTGAGAGATGCCAGCTATTCATACAATATTGAGTCTAACTTAAACATAAATGTTATTAAAAATATATTTGTTTTTGGTTAGTTATACAGTAAGTTAAATAAATGTTTTAAAAAATATATATTTGTTATACAGTACAGAGAAAGTCAGGCATTACATTCAGTAGATTTTCATAGCTGCCTGGTCATTCAAGAAAGCTACAAAGTCACTGTTCTTCTTTAAATGCATCTGTCTCCACTGTCCATTTGTCTGTGACTGTGTAATGCTGTGTTGCGCTCTCTCTCCTTTTGTTTAAAGGGTTCTCAGTGTCCTCTCCCCTGTAACAGAAGGAGAAGATGGACTGAGTTACGAGTTTGTCCTACACTGCAACAGAACTGCTCACCCTGAAGTTTTTCTACTTGTATTTTGATGTCTCACAGAGTAGGTCATGTTGTTATCCATGCAGTGATCTTTCTGTATATTCATATTCTACTGAAACCCCGCTAGAGTTTCCAGGAAACAAACTGAGTTTGTTATTAAAAACTGTGTAAACAGTGTTGAAAGAGGAACATCTTACTCACCATTTTGCATAATCTTCCCGTCCTCCTGGTGGAAAGAAAGGGAGTCAGTTTGGAGAAATATCTATTAAACCTGAGCTAATAAAGTCAAACTATTGCACCTCACTTACCAAACATCCTTCTATGTTTTTAAGCACCGGATGTGGCATTGAAAGACCCAGACCCTGAACAATCCAACCCATCATGCTGAAAACAAGAGGAACATCAAGTGGACATCTATGCCAATTTTCTCGTATAGCAATTGCAAAAGAGTTAAAGGGTTAGTTTACCCAAAAATGCAAATTCTGTCATTAATTACTCACCCTCATGTCGTTCCAAACCCGTACGACCTCCGTTTAACGTAAAATGAGATTCCATCAAAAATATCTTAATTTGTGTTCTGAAGATGAATGGAGGTTTTACGGGTTTGGAACGACATGAGGGTGAGTAATTAATGACAGAATTTTCATTTTTGGGTGAACTATCCCTTTAATCAAATTTGACGTGACTCACCTGGGAGTTTTTGAATCGATCTCTGTCACGCTGGTTACTGACTCTGGAGGAGGTGAATAAACTGAACCAAACCAAACATGAAGCTAAACAGTTACAATCCTTAAAAATGTAGCATATTTTCTGTATCGTACAGTTTGAACAATACCTTTGTTTGAGCACTGTGATGACCTCGGCGTGGAAGAACTGGAATTTGGGGGTCTGGTCACATGGTGCGGAATAGTGTTCTGGAAGCCGCTCTTTATCCAGCTCATTACACTGTTTGCAAATTGAAATAAGCATTAGTGTTTCTTAGAGATTTGCCAGTGGCTTAAAGGAATAGTTCACTCAGAAATGAACATTTGCTGAAAATGTACTCACCCTCACAGCATCCAAGATGCTGATGAGTTTGTTTCTTATTAGTAAGAGAATTGGAGAAATGTATCTTTACATCACTTTTGTTTCTAACAAACACGCAGCTTTTCACATCAGATGATGTTAATTGATGGACTGGAGTTGTGTGGATTACTTGTGGAATATTGTGATGTTTATATCATCTGTTTGACGGCACCCATTCACTGCAGAGGATCCAATCTTGGATGGCCTGAGGGTGAGTGAGTTTTCTTTTCAGCAAAGTTCAATTTTTGATGAACTACTCCTTTAAGTTTCTATGAGATTCAGGTCCCTATATGGGATTTTGATTATTAGTAATAGTGATATTGATGCTTGTCTAAGCAAAACACTTTTAATAAACTTAAGGCACCCAATTGGCAACTATAACATTGTCACCATTTCCCCCTGTGCGCTTCACAGAATGACACTCACTTAGGAGGGAACTGAGCGGTTGGTTCCACTTCAGATGCCTCGTCTTCTGACATCAGTTCTACTACTGGTATATGTGGCAAAGGCTCCTGATCTGGTGTAAGAGATACACAGTAAATATAGTTTACTGTTTGAATACTGAACCCACCATAGTTCTCATTAATTCAACTTTGTCTTTCTTAATGCAGATTGACTGATAACACACCTGGGAGGTTCACTGCCTCATAAACCTGAAGCAAATAGAAAAAGAAAAAGAAAATAAGACAAAGGAAGCAGCAGAAAATTATTCATTTTGATTTGCAAGAATTCAACGTTTTTAAAATGTATCATATAAAGTTACTATTTATAATTCTAATGAATTAACTATTTAATGATAGCATATAGTTTCAGTGAACAAAGTTTGATGATTTCTAGTGATATGAAATAGTTTTTTTTTAATTAATAAATTTGAATATATTAAATATATTCTTAAGGACATATTACATTATTAAATATAATAAATATTAATCAGCTAATCATTATTTTTAACCTGAAGTATAGAAAAAGAAAATGAAAACCGAAAAAGTAAAACAAATATAGAAAATTATTCATTTTCAAAGAAGTTATTAAAATGTATTATATAAAGTTACTATGTATAACTCTAATTACTTATAACAATAATATTAATATAATATTAATAGGCATATTTAGTTTCAGACAAGCCAACAATCAGTTTGTTTTGGTGACTTTTTCTTTTCTAGCTATATATTAAAGAATTATTGTTTCCAAATTAATAACAATATAATATTATATATATATATATATAATTTTTAATTTTTTTCCCCCTAAAATAGAAATACATATTTTGTTTATATTCTTAAATATATTAATAGATATATTAAATAAAATAAAAATTAACACATTCATCTCTTTAAACATATGCACTCTATCTAAGCTTTTAATAATATATTAAGGTTTAGATTACATTTTTCTTTTTTGGTTATTTCTAATATTCTAGTAAGTCTTACACACAGTTTGCTAACCTCTGTGACTTCTTCAGATTCTGGAGTCTTGTCCTGTATGTATTTCTCATCAGGCTGCGGGACCACTTTTCCAATTCCCTGTGAGATCCAGCCAATAACTCCAGCCCTGGCAGACAGAAAGAGCTCATGCTGGCTGTGTGTGTGTGTGTGTGTGTGTGTGTGTGTGTATAAGAATTGGAGGTTTAATTTATGAGAGTACATTTATTATGTCTCATTTTATGTTTTATTATTTCTATATCTCATGGTTAATGAAGTTATAATAAAAACATTCAGATTCATTTTAGAACTGGCCATTTTGACACTTTTATAGGTATAATAGAGAAAGGAAAGACAGAAATAGTGAGGTGTAGAAAAGGGAATAGGATAAAAAAAAAACGTTGCAAGCTAGGTTCAAACCTGCTTTACCCACATAAGCACTATGACTCAATATGTCAGAACATGTGCGCTAACTGCTAGGCCAGGGGTTTCAAACTACTGGCCTGTTACAGTAAGTGTATAAAGTTTGAATTCATATTTGTAAAACACTTGCATTTGTTGTAAGTCATGACCCCAGAACACATTTAGTGTCAATCAGATTATTTGCACTGTTAAATACAGTCGCAGATATTTGTGAGGTGTGTATTATCAGTCCATGTTAATGGGCTTGTGGGTTTACCGCCGTGATCGCCGCCTCCCCCAGATCCTCCTGTGTATCAGGAGGATGTGGCACGACCTTCACCACCCAGTTAAACATCCTGAGAGAAGGACAAAACTGTTAAATCAATAAGTATCTCTTAAACACTGATGATGGAATAGACTATGGAAAATGCCATAAAATCCCATTGTTTGAGTCAACAGGGAGAAAGAATAGACAATCTTAACCTGAAATAAGTTACAGTTAATTATGTTTCATCCTCATCAAACCCAGGACCTTCCTCTGAGCTAATTGTTACTTCATATGCTTCAGTCAACAGTATTCAAAGGCAGTTGTTTCTAGGACAAGGATTTTATCCTTGGAAAAGCCCAGTGAAGTTTCTGTTCATCCAAACTAGGGAGCTTTTCCAGGGAAACCCCACAACAGTTTCAGAAATAGAATGATGTCACGTTTGCCACATCCTTTAGCGTATGTCAACTTTTACAACCTTAAATATTAAGAATGTATTTGTAAACACTAAAGTTCAAAACTTTGGGGTCATTTAAAAAAAAAAAAATTTAATTAATACTTTAAGCAAGGATGCATTAAATTGATCAAAAGTGACAGTAAATACTTTTATATCGCAACAAAAAAATATAAAAAATCAAATTTTCTATTCATCAAAGAATCCTGAACAAATGTATCACGGTTTCCACAAAAAATATTTAGTAGGACAACTGTTGTTCAACATTGATCATAATAATAAAGCATATTTGAATGATTTCTGAAGGATCATGTGACACTGAAGACTGGAGAAATAGTAATTCAGTTTATTCACAGGAATAAATGAAATTGTATTTATTTATTTATTACATATTTTACATTTTTAAATTGTAGTAGTTTTACTGTATTAAAAAATTTAAAAAATGCCGGCTTGGTGAACTTATTTCAAAAATCTTACCGACCCAAAACCTTTGAATGGAACAGAAAACAGAAATCAACCTTAAGAAGAATGAATAAATGCTGTAAATTCATGTTAACTACTGTGCTAAATAGAATTAAATGTATAGGCTACAACCTTATTGTATAGTGTTTAACTATTTAAAG
Source organism: Sinocyclocheilus grahami (assembly GCF_001515645.1). NCBI lineage: Eukaryota > Metazoa > Chordata > Actinopteri > Cypriniformes > Cyprinidae > Sinocyclocheilus > Sinocyclocheilus grahami. Next base: position 3,694,765 of record NW_015505210.1, on the reverse strand, counting down.
TGAGTACACTTGAAAAAGCTTTCAGAAATGTCATTTTACTAAAAAAGGATGAATATACTGGCAAATCCTAAACCATCAGATCTAAATTCTAGTTTTTTACCTGAATGTTTAGCAGAGGTTGGGCATTCCGTGGGGATTGAGACCATCCAGAGCGGACTTCAGCAATCTGTGTGGATTAGGATTGAGGCAGGACTGGGCTAATGGGATTAAATCTTGAAGGACAATGCTACCACTCATTAGACTATACTTAAATCCAATGGGAGCTGTTAACCAGGCTAAAGTTACAGTCAATGTGAAGAAAATGGGCTATATGTTGAAGGTTTTGGTGTAGAATTCATCTACTTTACTTAATATAAAAAATAAAATAAAAATTCCCTTCGAAATTAAACCATATCTAATGCTATATTGTTTTGCACCATGAAAAAAAAAAGTGCACATTTTCTTCTTAGTAGTATTTGTCCATGCAAAACTTTTCAGCATGATGGCAAGATGTCCTGAGTGGTTGCTAGGGTGTTGCTTTAAGGTTGCTAAGGTGTTCTGAGTGGTTGCCATGTGATTACAATGGTGTTCTGGGTGGTTGCTAACTGCCCCAGTTCAAAAACGGCAAAACATTAAACCCCAAGTTTGCATGAACATACACAGCTAATAATATAATGTATTATCAGCCAATACCAGGTGTATAGTGAGTGGATTCATGTAAACTACACATGATGGAGATGGACATTCATAAGATAATTATGAATAATTTGAATAAATATGATAATTATGAATAATTAATTAGCTTGGTGCCAGTATGAGGGCAAACATAATTGCAGTTTAAAAAAAATAGCCTACGTCATCAGTTCCCATCTCCGACGTTAACCCTGTGGCTAAACTACGGATATAAGTTTTCAACATGAAGAAAACACGCTCACACCCAATTGGTAAGATTTGGGTTTCGTGTAATAAACTAATCAGAGCTGACAGCGAGAGAAATTAGCTGAAAGGAGCATCCAAAGAGCTAATTCATGCTACATGCTAATTTTGTTAGCCTCTCTATTGTGCTCTATTCCCTGCATCTGAACTCTATTTCTGGTACATCTAATGCTACATAAGTAACAGTTTACTGTGATTCTTTGACTTTAGAGGTGACCGCATCTAACTTGTTGCTTTCAAAAGCCAATGCCATGGCTATGCCAGGTCTGAGCAGCTAAACAGCAGCAGATCCAATAATGAGATGAAGGCAGGATTAGCTCGGAACCAGCGATAGGCCAATGCAGCTGATCAAGGGTGAGCTGTTGCCTTACAGACACAAACCATAGCCTTTTTAAGGCAAACCAAAAACTGATCTCAGGTAAGCCCCTAAACTAGCATATCTCTTATAAGCACCCTCTGGCCCATGTCAGCACCGTGTCCTCGAATCTGATTGGAGGAAATGTAGAAGAGAGTTAATCTAATCCTCTAATAGGATACTGCTTGGAAAGAGTGAAGCGAATGGTCACATGAGTTTGTTTTGGGAATTAAAATGAGAAATGTAGGTCATTGAGTGGTTGTTCTTGGTGTTTTAACTAACTGCAGGGTTTAAAGTAAATTACAAGTAAATGTAATATACCAATAGACAGAGAAAAATGCACAACGTTGGAGCCTATTGTGGTGATAATGCATTTCCTTTATTTGGCAGGTGTGGCATCAAGTAAAAAGAACAAAAATGGCTGCAGCCGCAACCACTGATCCAGTTAGCCTCTGCTGGTAGATGTTGTAACTACATGATCTTGTAACTAAAAGGCAGCTTTTTTGATTCATAGTGTCATGAACAATTCAATCTTACCATTAAGTCCACCTACTATCCTTGGATACTGTTTGATTAGGCATTACAAAGAGTATCCAAGGATAGTAGGTGGACTTATATGTATAAAAATTAATTATTAAACATTTACTAAGGGTATAGGCTAAACTAGCAGGCTACCTGACTAGTGGTGGTGTGTTAAGCTGGTTCACTGAAAAGGTAGCTTAACACACACACACACACACACACACACATGCTAGCAGGCTAATTGGCTACCGGTATGCTAAGCTAGTTAACTGAAAGGGTAATTCCTAAACAAACAAAAACATAGATATAAAAATGTGTAGGCTAAGATAGTGGATTAATTGGTTAGCGTTTCGCAAAGCTAGTTCCCTGTTAGGCTATAGCTGCGGTTGCTGTTTGTAACACCTGACAAGTATATACACAAGTATAACAGATAAAGTACATAGATAATAGACAATAGATAAGTTACTGTTTAAAATATAAATCAAACATTTGCAAAGGGTATAAGCTAAGCCAGTGGACTAATTGATTAGTGGTATGCTAAATTTGGTAGTTGGGGTAGCCATTTGTAATGCCTGATCAAACAAAATATATGATACATTATCATATCAATTTAACAACTACGGGTGTTATAAGTTAAATAAACAGGCTAATTAGCTAGCAGAATGCTAAACTGGCATCTCGAGTTAGCTTGCAAAATCTAAGCTAAAAACAATACAAAGAATCAAGAATGATAGTAGATCCTTCTCAAAAATTATCTATAGTTTTGGTTATATACTATTACCTAATACTAATAATACGATATTAATATTAAAGGGGTCATATGGTGTTGCTAAAAAGAACATTATTTTGTGTATTTGGTGTTATAATGGATTATAATGACTTATACTGTCTTTTTACGTGTTGCATTGCATCGCGTCGCGTAAACATAAAACCATGTCTGCATTTGTGATCGAAGAAATGACAAACAACAAGCGCTACTCTACACTGCTCAAAACTCGCGTTTGAATCGTCAGTGGCAAATTCTTTACATATAAAAAAAACGTACTTACAGTCTGTGAGTCAGAACAGCCGGCATTGTAGTCTTCTCTACCAGGATCAGGAAACAGTCCTCCATAAAATGTGCTGCACACATCGTGCATCCTGCTGCTTTTAAAATTCACTAAACTAGTGATCTGAATCAGGGGCGGATTTAGTGAATTGGGGGCCCCAGGCAAAATATAGGAATG
>NW_015505210.1:3660170-3690544 GCF_001515645.1 Sinocyclocheilus grahami | reverse complement strand
AAGAAATGACAAACAACAAGCGCTACTCTACACTGCTCAAAACTCGCGTTTGAATCGTCAGTGGCAAATTCTTTACATATAAAAAAAACGTACTTACAGTCTGTGAGTCAGAACAGCCGGCATTGTAGTCTTCTCTACCAGGATCAGGAAACAGTCCTCCATAAAATGTGCTGCACACATCGGAATATTTGGGTTGAAGATTTCTGGAACAGAGTTGTAAATACAACTTAACCACTGATTTCTAGTCTTGTCCTTTTTTGGAAGACCAAACAAAGTAGTTTTGCTTTCACAACAAAACACAGCGTCACACACGGCGGGCTAGAGTGAGCGGTGGCGGGCGGGCTTGCGGCAACCACATGCGACGACCCCGGGCTGGACTCCGCTTCGTCCACGGTGAAAGCCGATCCGGCGATCCACAGCACAGTTGATGTATTCCCTCAGTGACCAGCACGGATCAACTCCAGGCATGACGAAGCAATATCGTCCACTTTTGGAAGGCCAAACAAAGTAGTTTCACTTTTACAACGAAACACACAGTGTCTTCACGACATGGCAGCAGCAACAATACTACAGCGAGAATAAAAGTTACGCCTTCTTTCTTTGCGTGAACATTTGGGTGGCGTTATGCAAATATTCCCACATCGTGACGTAGACATGTTGGGGGCGTGTTAGAACGAGCCGTTTTAGGTAGGCGTGGTTGACTCTTAACTTTTATAAAGAATATCTCTTTGGATTTTAAACTTTAGTCTTTGCAACTTTACAGATCTTCTTTATGAACCAAGAGCTTGTAACACTCCAAAGAGAAAGGAAAAATTTTAATCACATCATATGACCCCTTTAATAAGACATTTATGGTCAAAATAACAGATAACACGCATTATAAATTGAATTTGTAGGCTTTTTCTAGAATTTGTAAAAATTCTTTCCACAAGAGGAATCACTTTGGAAGTGGACTTGATTCAGTGGGTGGATGGCTACATCTGGCACCTTCAGCACAATAGCAGGAAAATAACATTTACACAACACTACCATAACGTAACTGATATGCTTAGATTAAAAAATGGAAGCTATAAGGTTACTGTTCTCAAACCAAAACGAAGGAAGTGCAGAATCAGCAGAGGAAGTTAAAAATGTAAGAGATACTTACATCTTTATACTCCATTTTATTGTGAGCAAGCTATATACCAGATAATATCTGTGAACAAAAGGAATACATGCCCTGCATGATTTACTTAATTGTTAATATAAAACGATGCAAATCCAAAAAATCTAATAAAACATCAAATTAAGGGAGTGTTTTTCCCTTTGGCACTAAAAAAAAGCACAATCACATTCATATTGACATGAAATACAAAAAAAAGACAGGTTTAAAACACCGAAGGCCATGTGAACAAAGAAAAGCATTTTTTGCTTAAGCCGCACAAAGTCTACTACGAAAAGCCTGTGGCCGTCAGTGAAAATAAGTACATTTCCAACACAGAGGAAATGCTGCACTATTAAGGCACAGATTCAGCCTTGAAAGGCACTGACGACACAATTCGAGGCCAGGAATGCCTCTCAAAAACAAAAACTTCACAACTAGGGGAGACTGGAAGTACAGTGGGGAAAACAAAGGAAAGTGCGCTAATGTAGGTCATGATGACAGTACGGCCACACCTCAAATCGCCTTTTCCCCCTCCTCCTTGTCTTTGGCACGCTCAGTGGAACTCAGGCAGAGGAAATGCTGGCAGGCTACAAACCCCCATCCCCCTCTTTTTCTTTCCATAAAGTCCAAAATCAGCAACATCTGTGTAATGCAAGTCAGGCAAGGCTCCACGGGGGAAGAGACTATAAACCCTGCTAAATGTGCGTGAGACAATTTATTAAGCCTGACTTTTCTCTTAAACCCTGTGCTTTCTGCAAGACCTCGCCACGGAGTTTGCGGTTTCCTCCATTATTGAGGCCGGTTAGCAGAGGATGTGAAAGAAATGTGCTGATCTGAGCTTGTTTTCATACATCCAACATTTCCCACAGTGTACAACCGAACGGGCTCAAGAGAAAAACACAGAAACCTCGCAGACGGACAAATCACTCACAAACATAAAAAATAACCACAAAACAATCAAAAGTGCAAATTCTACATTGGGAACAGGGTTTTTGATTGGATGAGCACCATGAACGACAAGGTGTGTGTGTCTCTTAGAAAACGAACGTGCAGAAGGATTCGGCTACTGGGTAGCGAAAGTGTGCGAATGTTATCAGACCCACTGCTGCAGGGACCTTTTGCAGTGAACTAACACTTTTGGTGTCTCTTTCCTTTGGAGTGTGGTGATAATGATGTATATGACTCCCAGAATGCACAGCACCAGAACCAGAGGAACAGTCACCAAGATGAGGGTCATGAAGTGTTCATCAGTCTCTTTCACTCTTAGAATGACATCTACTTCCTTTTTCTCATCTTCTTCATCACCATTTTTGTGGTCGTCAGGGTCTTGATTCTTGTCATTCGTTTCAGGTGATCGATGGTCGGGATTTACATTAGTTTCTGCATCAAAGTGCACCCGGCAGCCCATGAAATCATTTAAAATGGATCTTGGGTATCCAGCGTCAACCTTCATTTGCTTGTTATCGAACCTCCAGTATTTGGTGTCTTTGTAGAAGTACGTGTACACTGTGTGGAAAAGAGTTTAAACGTTAATTAGTATATATAAATACACTAGTGAATAATATGGCATAATATTCCACGTAATCACCGGCAAATGCTTGATCAAACGAGATTTTAGCCAGGCTCTGAATTCCACAGCTATAAAAAGATGTGCCAAAGATGATCATGAACAATGGCGTGAAATTAGAAGTGAGAGCAGAACGTTTTCAAGTCGAAGGTCTTATTGCGCCCCAGTTTTTCAGCAATGAGGTCACATTTTCCTTCTCAGCTTCGGATTAATAGGCATGTCTCTCTTTTTTCTTGAATTCAGCCATGACATTTTCTCGGGCAGCATCACCCCAGCGTGACTCACCTCCATCATCACTGAGGAAGGCCCCTTTCGGGGAGCCAGGAATGGATCCCCACACGCTCACTGATTTAGGGTAATCTTTATCCATGGCACGGGATTCTTCGCTAAAACGCCAATATCTTCAAGAGAAAGCAGTAATGGAAACTAACACTTTAATTCTAATAAATGGTTAGCTCACAAAAACTAAAAAAAATGTTAATGAAACAACAAAATAAAAAAAGGCACAAGCTGTATATTTTACAGAACTTTGTCCAGATAATATTTAATTCCATAATTAAAAGAAAGAAACAAGAAAATATTTTGTTTACAAAAAAAGTATGAGTTTTGAATTGTGGTACTGAAAAAAAAAAGTTTAATTATATATATATATATATATAAACATCTTTTTTTAATTATATAGCTATTATATTGTTATAATACTTTCTGAGGGATATATTCTTGAAAATATACTGCAATATATATATATAAAGCAATTTCTGGTAATAAAATTGGACATTCTTTAGTTATATTTTTCTTACATTTTTTTCTAGGTGAAATGTGAAACAAAAAATTGTTTGGTTGGAGTGACATGTTGACAATTTTATTTGTATTTTTAAGCTAACTGTTCTTTCATTTAAGAGAAGAAGTTCACCCAAAAAAACAAAAATCTGTCATCATTTACTCACCCTCCACTTGTTCCAAACGCTATGAATTTCTTTCTTCTGTTGAACACATAAGCGACCAGCTGACGGTAACCATAGTTTGGAAGACAAAATACTATGGAAGTCAATGGGTACTGTTTGTTTTGTTACCAAAATGTCTTTAGAAGAAATAAACTCGTACAGGTTTGGAACAAATGGAGGGTGAGTAAATGATAACAGGATTAAAATTTTTGGGTGAACTATCACTTTAAGCCCCAGATCAAATTGCCCTCGAAAGAAATCTTATGTTGTTCTGTTATTGGCTAACTCCCAACCACTTGACACATCTGGCCTTTTGCACAAAGGCCCCAGCATGTTTACCTGTCTCCTCTGAAGAAGTACGTATAGCCAGATGGTTCCCACCACACTGCTGTGTCCACTTTGTCAGGCATGCCTTGACCATAACGAAACAAGTCCTGAGGGTATCCGGGCTCCACGTCTGCTTCTCTGAAAAGCCAGTATTTACTTCCTGCGGGAGTGATACAAAATACAAAGAGGGAATGGACAAAAAGCCACATTAGATGGAAACACTTGAACGGGAGGGGTTGCATGGCTGAGAGATGATATCACAGAGACCTCTATTCAATTACTGAGAGTGCACAGCAGATGATTTGTGTTGCATGAAAGTAAAGTTCCCCTCAAACAAATGCACAAATGAAACCGGAAATCTCACAATCTGCATAAACAACAAAACAATAACTGTAGCTCTTTCTACTACACATTCCCTGCTGCAAATTTTCCAGGTTTCTTCTCTCAAAATGAAAACGGAGCAGTCAGCATCTGGAGCTGAAGCTGACGCAATGGTGGCGAAGTCCTGTTATGCTGCCAGACTTTCCTTCTTACCTCTCTGAGTGTTTTACAAGTGACATAATTTGACTTCAAGATGCTGTTACAGCAAAAGGAACAGATGTTTAAAGGAGAAGTAGACTGATAACTGTGAAATATCAAATGATTTTGATGTGTCATTTTTAAACATGTCTATCATATTCTATCACTGTCATAAAAATAACTTTGGAACACAATAATAACAGCTTCACTGGCAAAAAAAACAACAACAACTTAAATAATTAAATAATTGTTTAAATAAAACAATTAAATTCAAAAGGTTTTTTTCACCCTTTTTAAGAATAAACCTCACTAAAATGAAGTTATTAAATTTATATATATTAAATATATGACTCAGACCTTTAAAGAATACAAATTTCCCATCATGCCGTTCATAGGCAGCATCTATGTCCTCTGGAAGCCCCATCCAGAAGAAGGAGATTGGCATTGGGTAATTATCCAGAACCCGGTTCCTCCTAACCCTCCAGAACCAACGACCCTGACAAACAATAACAACATTCATTTAATTATAACACTTGACAAAGATGTGTGGAGATTTATGCTTTGTCAGAAACATTCGACCATCTTGCAGACACCTGATTCAAATGATGGTCAAAAACAAACAAAATACATTGCTTGTAGTTTAGTACATATTTATGCAGTTACTAATGTGTTCTAAGTGGGCTTTTTATGAATAACCACTATATACAATATAACTGCACTTACTGAAGGTCATTGTTTCTAACCTTGAACACAAACATCTCCCCTCTTAACACGGTCACCGTGTCAAAGTTCCCCTCGCAGATGTCAGGTGCATCCTGATCTGAGCGAGCTGTGGGCTGGGGTCTATGGGACCTCCTGGTGGGGTGGACCGGAGGCACCCAGGGCTTGGTGGGCTGCAGCGAGGCTCTGGTTGTTTTCTGTTGGGCCACTGTAGTGGTGGGCTCCGGCTCGGCAGTGGTTGTAAACAGGGTTGTGGTGGGAGGTGCTTGAGTGGTGACAGTCTCTGGAGGTCCTGTAAATACCAAACCATAATGTATTTTCACACTTAGCTAATCATCCTCTTTTCCACACATACTGCGTTGACACAGAACGCGTCACTTTTCCATCCAGCACCAGAAGGCCCATGAGGCTCATTCAGCCAGCAGTGGAAGGCTTTCAAATGGAGAAAACAGACTCAAACAAAGACACATACACTGAAAAATTAATTGGTGCAGAACTCAATGCAACTGGACTGAAGCCACAAGCACATAAAAAAGCAGAGTGTGGATGACAACTGTATCATAAATGTGGCAACGCCTAAAGAAATCATTGGATAATGACTGATCTGCGTGTAAGAATTCACAGTTGCATTAGATACACATTTTCAAATGCAAAAGTGTCATCTGGAATTTTGCATAAAGGGGGATTCACACTGACATTGAAAATGAATGTGGCATTCCAAGAGTGCTGTTATTTAGTCTAATAACACTGGGATATTTCACCATTTTTATAATTCTGGGTTGCTTGACTGTGTTAGTTGTGGGGATTTTTGTGCCTCTAAATCAGTTAACAGATTAAAAAACATTGATTCATTCAGGAATGAAACAAGTGACCGTCTTAATGACTGAATCATTCAATTAATCGATTCATTAAAAAAACATTGAATAAAACAGGAACGAAACGCGATTGTTTATGCGTGAATCATTGAATCATTCAGTTAACTGATTCGTTAAAGAAATGCTGATTCATTCAGGAATTAAACAAATGAATGTTGTAATGAGTGAATCATTCAATTAACTGATTAAGTAAAAAAACACTGATTCAACCAGGAAGGAAACCAGTGATTGTCTTTTTGAGCAAATCACTGAATCAATTCAGTTAACAAAGTCATTAAAAACCACTGATTCTTCCAGAAAAGAAACAACTAATATTACTGAATCATTCACTCATTTAGGAACAACAAACCACTACTGTGTGTTACTCGCAGACATGCAACATTACAGCTTTGTTTGGAACCATTTCCGATGGTGGAACAAAAACAGACAAAGTAATTTCCAATATTGTGTCTCAGAAGTAAGTTACTCAATATTAACCTCATGTTTATTGAACTGTTGTGTAAAATCCATACAACACGTGCGAATTCATATAATGGACCTAATTTAATTAACTATAATCGACAGTAAGGTAAATTAACTAAACAGGAAATATCTCAGACTAGCTTACCATAGATCTGATGAATGCCATTTATATCATCTTCAGTCAATGAGAAGCTATCTGTGTCCATCCACTGGTAGAAAGACGCCATTATGGCAGAAGGGTTGTTGGAGTGCTCCAACCCCAGCGCATGACCCAACTCATGAACTGCAACCAGAAACAAGTCGATGCCTACAACCAAACAAAAACAGCTAATTAAATGACTAAACTATAAACTAAAAAAAAAAACCAAAGGGTTAAATCGGTTTCTGAACAGTTCATAGACATTTAAATGCTGCTAACATCCACACATTCTCTGTGGGAAAGTAAACGCTAAGCTAATACACAGTAAAAAAATGTGAATTTACTTTGAAGTAGGAAAAAGACTGCAGAAAATTGTTCACACCTGAGCTCTCCCGTTGGTTCAAGGTCCATGGCTCGTCTATATCGAAATGTGTGTCTCCTCCCATTCCAGGACCGGGGAAAAAAGCATGTGCCAGAGAGCCTCCTTCCCCATCAAAGAGAGACATATCGCCATGATATCCAGAGGCAAACAGTAGTATTATGTCAGGCCCCTCACTGCCATTCTTTATCTCATGATACGGGACCTCCTTGAACCTCAGAGGCGTTACTTTCTCCCAAACCTGGAAGGCTTTGCGAATAGCCTCGTAGGTCTGCTCCTGGCCCACTTTGGGTGAGTGGTTCTGAATGCTTGGGCAGGAAATAAAGATTATTTTTTCTCATCATTAACTTGATGATCATTAACTTGATCAATGTAAACTGAATTTGTTTTCGTAGTATTGAGGTTTAATTCACCTGTAAGTCAGCCTGTCCTGATCCCACTTGTGGCCAGTAAGTGCGTACCGCTTACGGCGAGTACCTCCCTCTGTTGACTCCTCAAAACGGTCAGGAACTCCACAGCGAGGTCTTTTCATGGCACTGAAAAGGATTTTTTTTTTTATATATATATATATATATATATATATACAGTGGGGCAAATACCTACTGTGAAGCATGGGGGTGGAAACATCATGCTTTGGGGCTGTTTTTCTGCAAAGGGACCAGGACGACTGATCCGTGTAAACGAAAGAATGAATGGGGCCTTGTATCGTGAGATTTTGAGTGAAAACTTCCTTCCATCAGCAAGGGCATTGAAGATGAAACGTGGCTGGGTCTTTGAGCATGACAATGATCCCAAACACACCGCCCGGGCAATGAAGGAGTGGCTTCGTAAGAAGCATTTCTAGGTCCTGGAGTGGCCTAGCCAGTCTTCAGATCTCAACCCCATAGAAAATCTTTGGAGGGAGTTGAAAATCCGTGTTGCCCAGCGACAGCCCCAAAACATTACTGCTCTAGAGGAGATCTGCATGGAGGAATGGGCCAAAATACCAGCAACAGTGTGTGAAAACCTTGTGAAGACTTACAGAAAACGTTTGACCTTCTTTAAACGTTTTGAAATTCTTTAAAAATCCTACAATGTGATTTTCTGGATTTTTTTTTTCTCATTTTGTCTCTCATAGTTGAGGTATACCTATGATGAAAATTACAGGCCTCTCTCATCTTTTTAAGTGGGAGAACTTGCACAATTGGTGGCTGACTAAATACTTTTTCCCCCCACTGTATATATATATATATATAGTGTGTATGTATATAACACACACACACATATATACATATAAGTGTGTGTAATTATATATAAGATGATAATTTTATATATCAACATAATTTAGTATTATTGCTATATTATTATAGTATTATTAATATTTTGAATTATTTTTTTATATTTTCAGTTAACTTCAGTTATTTTAATTTTACTGTAATATATTTTTGTGTGTACACATGTATTTTTAGATGTTTCTTGCTTTCTGAAAAGCTGCCATTCTACATTTTGTTGTACTTTGTGCAATGACAATAAAGCATCTTACTTTTATGTGCTTTTGTCATTTTTAATTCGTTTTTTATATATATATTTTATATTTAGCTTTAATTTATATCTTTTTCAGTTTTAACCTAAACTTAAACTTTTTCACTTAGTTGCCAATGCAACATTTTTAAGTTTTAAATTTTTTTCATCTAATATTTATATTTTATTACAGCTTTATTTCCATTAACAAAAAAAATTTGTAATAGTTTTTGTTAACAATAACAAGATTGGTATGAAATTATTAATAACATTATTAATAATAATTAACATTAATTCTAAACCCATTTTAAAATAGATAAATTATTTTATTAATAATAAAATTATTCTTGTTGTTAAAAATACAAATTGTATTAAGTCATGAGTGGTAAGGATAAGCTACATGACCTACTTACACTGTTTCACAGTTTATATTTTCTCAGTTACACACAATCGAAACAGACTAAGATAATCTTATTGTTCCACAGGCAGCTGAAGAAGAGAAAATCATACTTAAGAGTGGCCAAGTCCATGTGTCCGGTCACCTCCAGGCCATAGAAGCGCTGCATGTCCTTAATGGCACTTGAAAGGATCTGGGCTGATTGTATGGTGGACATTTGTCTGCTAGCCTGGGACAGGTAGCCATACATCCTCAGCCATGACTATGAGGAACAACAGAGACAGAACATTTTGGAGAGTTGACAATGTATTGCAACAACTACTACTAATAAGTGTGGTGACACAACAGAAAGGAAAAACAAACATACAGGAAGACATTAATAGACGAGCTTTCTGATTTTGCAACTATCCGTTAGAATCCATAAGGAAATGTTATGGAGGTTTGGAATAAGATAAGTTGAGCCTTAAACTACATAAACACAGTATAAAAATAAAAGTATGCCAGAGACAATTTTTAAATGTTTGGTTAAGAACTGAATATTAATATGAATATTAATATCTGAATGTGTTTCAGTTAAGACTACTGCCACATGGTCAGGCTATGAGGACAGATGTAAACATCCTTACACACAGGACAGATGTGAAGTTCACCAGAGGTTGCAGAAACTTCCTATTATAATTTTCAACTTTGAAATTACCAAACGGTTACTAAACAGATAGGATTGGATTCTAAATGAATAATACCAGGTAACCCAACGAAACTCTATGGTCCTGTAAGAAGTAAAGAAAAGAAAAGAAGAAAAAAAAGCTTTTTTGACTGCTTATATGTATTTATCAGTTATGTGTCCAATAAACTGCTTTCTAACGCATTGATATGCTGATCATTGTATATACAATATATAATATTTTAATAATAATAACATCTATTGGTGTTGTTATTTACAGCATTATATTTAATTAAAGCTGTTTTGACCTATATAAACGTAAATTTTCATATTTGTTTCGGTTTAAGTCTAATTGTTAAGGTACACATTTATCACTTGACAATTAATTAACAAATAATTACAATTAACAAATAATTATTTCAAAAGTTGAGTAATTATCCAAACAAGACGTTAAAGTGTGAATGGCGTTATTTATCAGTAAACTTGATATTAAAGAACATATTAGTTGAAAAGTGTAAATGACGAAATTAATCGATCAAACCGATTTCAAATTGAAAAGTTTTCTAAATATTTGTCCAAACCTGGAAGACCAAAGCAAAATGTGGCCAAACAGAATTTCACAACTCAACATGTACAAATATAAAGCCCACTAAGTTAGTTTCGTGCCGTCAGTATGTTAGTACAACAATCATAACGATAGAGTCCACAAACCTCCGCGTTAAAAGCGTCTTCGTCTGCAGTCGTTTCAGCAATGTTGACAAACAGTAGGATGAAAATCATAGTCACAGGTCTGAGCGCCCGATGCGATCTACTCCTGCGGGCTGACATCTCTCCACTCCCGGCACAGCAATGGCAACGAACACACAACCTGGAATCGCTTAGATTAGATCGCAACCTGGGAGATTCTACAATCTTTTATCACCAAAATGAACTCATTGTTCTTATCGGACCACAAACCCACTAACTTAGTGCACGTTTTTTGTATTGTTATCCGTGCAAACAAGTTGGAATAGGTCTCCAGCGGCGTGCGCAAGCTTGTAAACTATAACATTAGCATGACCAGCAGCTATCTACCCATTAAATATTGAATAAAGACACTACTTCTTGATATCTGCATTGTCTGTGTTGATATAAGCACCGCCTGGATAAACCCATCTGGAAATGCCGAGGACCAGGCGGAGTGCCCTCGAAACGATCCTCAATATGTTGCAGGACACCAAATATGAGCATGAAAGCTCATGAGGATCTCATGCCATTCTGCAGCACGCAGCCGCACCCGATTCCCTGCCCACTTTCTCTGTTTACCTTTGTGATATTATGCACGCCATTTTTGGTTTTACAATAAACATTCCATATGTATTTTTAAGAAAACGCAGATTAAGGGAGATGCACTGAAATTGGTTTATTTGAAGAACAAAATCAGTCAAGCATGTAACTCAATATTTAGTTCTCACTGCCACCTGTTGTTCATATTCAGTAATGTAAATAAAGTGCGATTCACAGTATGCAAGAAAAGAAAAAAAAGATCAATGCCTCTTTGTGAATCACATTCAAGCTAATTTTACTTCAAAAACTAAATTTCCTTGACAAAACATTTAATGTTCACTGACGGTCTATTATCTTGGAGTGTTCACTCAGAGCTAACATGCTAATAGTTAGCTTGTGTACTTGAGGCAGCTTTTGTACCAAACACAAACCATTATGTGTTGGGTATAAATGTGATTTATTTAGCTATTTGTCATGTGTCGTCAAATTCCTGCTTTGGTGATACTGATAAGAATGAAAAGGAAGATGCCCAGGGTCAAAATCACTGCCAACGGAAGACAATATGTGAGGAGATCTAAAATCAGACAACATCCATATGGGTAAAACATGAAACATGTATTAAAATGTCATAGGACACTACATAAACAGCTCCCATCTGATTGGTCCATAAGACAGCAGGCCTTGAGCTTGCTCATCCATAACCACCTCTCTTTTGGATACAGTTTTACATTCCTAAAAGAAATCAGGTCAGGTTAACAATGGAAAATTGATTTTGTGTGATTTTCTGAAACCAACTGGTTAAAAAAAATGCTTACAGGAATACAAGACTTTCCATCCTCAGGTGTGCAGAGATGCAGTGCAGGTAGAAACTGTGGGGCTCCTATACAAACTGAAACATATCAAACGAATAACGGACAGTCGACCCCTCACTGTTTGTTCCTGTAGGGTGCGCCGTGCCGTTACCAAATTAAGTTGTTTTATCATTTGTGCACCTTGAAGACAATCAGAAAAAAAATCAAGACATTTCTGAAAGTATGTTTTTTATGTATTTTTATTATTTAAATATTTATTTTAAAAAAGTTATTGCAACTCAATCTTATGAGAAAATGTAACTATTTAATGAGGTGCCGATTGGTGTGGTCACACTTTCTGTTGTTGGCCAAGTTTCACAGCCAACATCCAGTCACTTAAACAGGAATCCATGTGATCGGGAGTTTTGTATGAGGCTGAAAAATTTCCCCAATGCATATTTTGTTTGGTCACACTAATTTGCTGTGTTGACCAACAGACAGCTGCTTGGTTTGAGAGTGACTTAAGTGCAAGCTGTGCCTTATGCATCGCTTTTCATCTTTAAAAAAATTCTCCAAAATGTGACTTACCCTTAAGTGGTACTTATTGCATTGCTACACTCTAAAAAATGCTGGGTTAAATACTACCCACCCCTGGGTAAAATAGGGACAAACCCAGCAATTGGGTTGTTTTGACCCAGCGGTTGGGTTACTACCCAGAAGGTTGGGTTAAACATTTAACCCAACCGCTGGGTCAAAACAGCCCAATTGCAGGGTTTGTCCCTATTTTACCCAGCACTGGGTAGTATTTAACCCAGCATTTTTTTAGAGCGTACACTATTGATAATGGACAATAGACCTTCTTTGCCTACAAAATTTTACAAAAGTTTCTGTGCCTTCAGTCACCAAAAACAAAATAGTTACAAATTGCCACGAGACTGTGTTGGTTATTGGTGCTAAAAAGGGACATCTGGATTTAAGATTTACAGATCATTCCCTATACTAACTTACCCGTTTACCAGCAGTGTGTGGCTAAAGCCTGACTTATCATTAGCTTGAGGAGTCTGTGTAGCCCAATACTAATTTACTCTCAGATGGAAGAAATCTTCTGGCTCTGTCACTTGGATCTGGACATAGATTTTATCTCCGAGCTTAATAGTAGGTGTGCTGGTAAAAGCTTCAGTTTATGTGTGATCTTTATACAGGCTCATCTCCACCATGGCATCCACTTCATCCACCTTGAACATTCTTTCACTTCAAAAACAAATCAAATTGGTTAAACACGTGCTTTATCAAGGATAATTTGAAAAAATGTTGGACCATCCAAAATGTAGATACGTTTGTTTCTTCATCGTTTTAGCAATTTTTAACAATCCATCAATTAATGTCTTGTGAAGAAACAAAACAATCATTAAGATGATTGAGCAATGTTAATTGATGGACTGGAGACGTGTAGATTACTTGTGGATTGTGATGTTTTTATCAGCTGTTTGGACTCTTATTCTGACGGCACCCATTCACTGCAGAGGATCCATTGGTGAACAAGTGGTGTAATGATATATTTCTCCAGATCTGCTCCAATGAAGAAATAATCCCATCTACATCTTGAATGGCTTGAGGGTGAGTACATTTTCAACAAATTTTCATTTTTGGGTGAACTTTTCCTTTAAAATAAAGAGATGATGGGAAATGCCAGTCTGAGTCTACGGATGTACGTATAGATGCACTTGTACTCAGTCTGCACAACTGGATCTCTCACAATGTTTCCATAGACAGGTGGGTCAGACATCAGCATTAAGGAGTACGCAATGTGCATTATGTTCTTCTAGAGTCGGTAACATTTGGAGATATGTAATGTGTATGTGCATTGATGCTTGCATATTTTAAGAAAAATAGTACTGCACCTCCAGAGGTTTGCCTCCACAGGCAGTGTACTGGTCCATTGGTGTGTGCAAATAAGACGAAATAAGACGATCCAGAGATCTCCCCTCTATGGACACGGCAGCTGGCGTTAGTCAAATTAACTGCTTCTACTGCCACATTGTAGTACTTGAAGAACTCTTCATCCACTAGGATATATTTGATTAATACAAAAATTCGTTAAAATTAAAACAACATGAAAAAACGGTCTTACTCAGCTAAAAATCCAGGGCCAGATTCACAAAACATCATTACGAGAAAAAAAGAAGAAAAAAAAACTTAATGTTCTTATTTTCTTCTTAAATCTTAAAAATTCTAATTCTTGAAAATAATCTTAAAAATCATTGTAAACAACTTGAAGTTATCCTAACATGAAGTAAGGATAACCTTCCAACTTGTCTTAAATCCCCAAAGGTATAGTCTGTCATTTTATTTCTAATATATTAACGAAAAAATAATACTAAAAAAACTGAAGTTAGACAAAAAGAATTTTGCTTAAAGGGGTCCTATTATGCTCTTTTACAAAGTCTTGATTTTGTTTTGGGGGTGTACTAGAACAGGCTCTCATACTAGGTTGTCAACCAGGTCTCGTCCCATTCGTCGATATTTGTGATATCACAAATCCCGGAAAATATGGGTTGTAGTCCAAACGAGTCGTTCGTTGTAGTTTTTGAATAGTGATTTCTGTTAAATAAAATATCTCCTTTTGAATTGGACTTTGAGCTTTGTAACTTTGCAGATCTTTTTTATGCTCAAACAGCAACATTACAGACTAACTAAAGTTGAAAAAGTGAAAAAGCATAATAGGACCCCTTTAAGACTTACGTGAACCTGGTCCCAGCTTGACAACCAGCTAAATGCCAAGCTAGGAGATCAGTTTAAAACAGCTAAGACCAGCAATTCATTCAACTGGTTATACAGTTTTTCCTATAAGGTTAACTCTCCTTTACCCTGGTCACAGAGATCTCCAAAGTAGCCAACTGCAAATTTACAAGTTCGCCTTAGCGACAAAATGCAGGTAGCTGGGTCACAACACTGTGATATTTCACATTCACCTGGATGAAAAAATGGCTTTAATAAACAGACTTGACTGAAAAAACATATTACCATCACATGTGACCTTACCAGAAATACTCCCAACAGCACAAAGTAAGGTTGCAAGATGCAGAAACATCTATGAGAGAAAAATTACAGCGAGTGAGAAATTACTGAGGTAAAATCTGACACTGCCACACTAAAAACAAAAGACACCTTTAATTTCTAATTCGTCATTTGTATCAGCAAATCCTTTTTATTTAGATTTTTTAAGTGTTTGGATAATAGTTTTTGAACATAGCAATTTTAAATAAGCCTAATATCTAGTCTACATGTCTCATTCAAGTAAATATTGATTAAATACATCAGAGAGGAAACGCTAAATTAATTTGATGAGTGACACCTGGGCTGCGTTCAGCCCCGACAAAAACGATGCAAAACGTTTTTTAAACGGAAACGGTGGTGTGTTGAACACCCTGTTCTGATGACGCAAGAGTTGCAACTATGGCAGCTGAGAAGGCCATTCTGTGTGTTCTTTTTGAAGAATTTTCGGAGCCTGATGAAATCGGTATAAATACGTGTTTAATACTGCAAAATACGCTCGATGGTACAGTCACTGCCCTTGCCCTCCAGAATAAAAGAGAACATCCCAATCAAATGAAGGGATTTGTGGAAACTGTGGTTCCTAATTATTGTGATCCAAAATTTGCCTCGCATTTCAGGATGAAAAGACAAACATTTCAGGTGATGGATAATCCACTTCTTACCGCCAAGACTGTGTTATGATCTATATGACCTTATTATTTTTATTGTGAGTATTAGACTTATCGTTATTGCTGATCGCTGTTGTTGTGCTATGATATTGTAATATTTACCATTATATAATCAGAGGAGTATAGACAAGTTTATGAAAGTATCACTACATATTACTAGGGATGCACGATATATCGGCCACCATATCGGTATCGGCCGATAAATGCTCATTTTTTTCTGTTATCGGTATCGGCCTGATAAGAAAATTTGGCCGATATCTTAAAGCCGATAAATAATGCATTATTTCCTTCAGAGACACTTCAGATGCGCGCTGTTCGTTTGCAGCCTTTTGTGCAATTGTACGTTGTAATATTGTGTTTATTTGATATATATCTGATTTATCTCATATAGAATGCGTTTGGTTAAGTTAAAAGAGCGCTTCAGTTTACCGGTGATCATCTTTAGCTCAGCGCACGCAGCTCAAACAGCAGTGCACAACATTAATAACTATGATTGGGAATGTCGTGTATATAACATTCTAATGAGAACGTTATTATAATAAAACTATGTGAATTCTTTGGGTTTAGTTGCTGTGTTCCAGCGCGTTGATATGGGAAGAGCGCATCCACAACAGGATCACACATTCTGACTATAGAACGCAATAACTGCATCATTTTGTACATATAAGTTGTAATATTATGTTTATGTTGTAACTTGAACTTGCCCCTGGTCGTCTTGACACGTTAAACCACCAGTGTTGGGGAAAGTTACTTTTAAAAGTAATGCATTACAATATTGCGTTACACCATAAAAAAGTAACTAATTACGTTACTTAGTTACTTTTTATGGAAAGTAATGCGTAACGTTACTTTTACGTTACTTTTTAAATCTGGACAGGGCTTGCTTGTTTGTTTTTAAAATAAAAAAGTTATATTTTTGGCAAATATAAAAGCCTTTTCACACCAAAAGTGAAATGAATAAGCCTCAGGCTGAAGGGAAAGTAAAGTACAATACAGAAGAAGAAATTTCAACACACTTCAGCAATAAAAAAAGACACAAATGTTTGAGTAATTTTTGCTTGTTAGTATGGTTGAACTGGATCATCGAAGCTCAGAAGCAAATAGAATGGGATTAAATACATAAAGGATATTTGTGTTGTTTAACATTTAAATATTGCAGGTTTGCGTCATATTCTGAGTTGCATTATTTTTATTCATTTTGAGGAATACTGAATCTGTGTGGTTTTTTTTTGCGAGTGAGATGAATTAATGCATATTCATATTTATTTTAGAACTACAGTAACATCTGATTTCTCTCAACATGGGGACAGGAGAGCTGTCAGTCAATAAATCGGGAAAAAAAGTAACTTGCGTTACTTATTTGAAAAAGTAACTCAGAGATTCTCTTCTAAATTAAAAAGTAATGCGTTACTTTACTAGTTACTTGAAAAAAGTAATCTGATTACGTAACTCGCGTTACTTGTAATGCGTTACCCCCAACACTGTAAACCACCAATCACTTCTTTGGCATGACGTTTATGGATCGGTACCGACGAAAAATAAAATAAAATAATAATGAAGCAAAAATGTATTAATTCATTTATAAAGTAGCACACATATACAAAATACATTATGAAACATATAATGGATTTACATAGCATATACATTGTGTACATACATAATAAATACACATATAAACACTTTAACTATTAGTAAAACTATTATAACCAGTCCTATTCTCAAATGACAGCATTTAACAGCATCTTAATATCTTTCCTTAATAAACATCTCCAACCAAGTCGTGGCCTAATGGTTAGAGAGTCGGACTCATAACCCAAAGGTTGTGGGTTGTGGGCGGCAGGCATTGTAGGTGGGGGGGGAGTTCAATACCACGACTGAGGTGCCCTTGAGCAAGGCACCAAACCCCCAACTGCTCCCCGGGCGCCGCAGCAAAAAAAATGGCTGCCCACTGCTCCGGGTGTGTGTTCACGGTGTGTGTGTGTTCACTGCTGTGTGTGTGCGCTTTGGATGGGTAAATGCAGAGCACTAATTCCGAGTATGGGTCACCATACTTGGCCACATGTCTTCTTCTTTGGTGTTTATTGGCGGTTGGCAAACCAACTTGTAGGTGCATTACCGCCACCAACTGGACTGGAGTGTGGAACAGAATACGTGTTTATGGGATTGACAGTGCGAGAAGAAACAAAAAAACAAATTAATAGTAAAAATAAATAAATAAATAAACAGATTTTCATTAAAAAAAAAAAATAAAAAAAAACTTTTAAATTCTTTTACTTAACTTCGTTTCTTTAATAAACTTAATGATGCAATCATATATAGCCTTTTCCCCTAGAATACCAGTTATAGAGAAGTCTTTGTGATCAACCTTCTTTAATGACTGAATAAAATGGCATCTTTCTTTGTTGTACTTCCTGCAACGAAGCAGTACATGTTCTGGCCACATGTCACGTCACTTTCATATGTTTTTAAAGAACACGTGACTCGTATGACGTATTCAAAACAAATCCATTGATCGGCGCTCGATTTACCAGTCGCTGATGTTTGTAGGAAGTCATGTGAGCCGGGACATACGGCGGCTTTGGGCAATCGCTTATATTGAAAAACAGTGCGATCTACCTCTGTCATCACCCGCGAAGAAATATTCATCAGGTTTACGTTGTGTACTGAAGCAATCGCGGTTTTCCGGTTCGTCGTCTCTGAATGGTTCAAGCTCATAGAGGTGCTAAGGCTTTTATTCTGTTTTGGCAGTAGCTGCTCTCGTCTCCTGCTCCGCGCTTTCAGTTGAGTGTCGCAGACAGCAGGTCCTGTTATTTTAGAAGTGATGCTTGTGATGAGAGTTCGCCGCGGAAACAGGTTTTAGTGCGTCGTCTTGTCTGTAAACACTCTCCTGGGTGAAACATTAAAACATTTATTCAGTCATACACTAACTGAACTGTCATCTGATGAGACTTTCCCTGTATTCACTGAGCTTTATTCAGAGAGCAGTTTTAACAGTGCCTAGTTGTGGTTTATGCGTCATTTAAGTTTATTTTTCGGAAATACTTTGAAAAAATGAACACCGATAAGGATTTTTCTCCATTGACACCAAACATTGTGAGAGCTCTCAACGACAAACTGTACGAGAAGAGGAAGGTGGCAGCTCTTGAGATTGAAAAGTGAGTCTTAACCTGTTATTTATATTCATAAAAGAGAGAATATGCTTTCAAATTGGAATGTGTCATATTCATTTGCATTCAATTTCTGTTAGACTTGTTTAATCCCATTTTACTGCACTGACACCCATTCTGCAGCGTGTAAGTTATATTTTAACATGCATAGTTAGTTTCTCTCTGTATTAAGTAATTTGCATTTGTTACTTTGCTCAAATGGAGAGCTGGTCATCTGACATGCCACATGATCTTATTAGTCATGCGTATGATCAATACTAGCCCATAGTCCAAACAGCACTGATGTCTATTACATAAATACAAGTATGGCTAGCTTGTGTTTTAAATGAATTAGTAGAATGCTGTGTTTTATTTCTATTCCATTCATCCACTGTGATCGCTTCTTCCCAATCTTCTGCCAGGCTTGTCCGGGAATTTGTAGCCCAGAACAACGCCGCACAGATCAGACATGTCATCCAGATACTGGCCACAGAGTTTGCTCTCTCCCAGCACCCTCACAGCCGAAAAGGAGGCCTCATTGGGTTGGCGGCGTGCTCCATTGCCCTGGGAAAAGTATGTGAACTAAATGTGCTAAATACTTCCTCAATACACCATTGAATACTTGATTCAGAGGTATATTGGCTGCAAGACGTTCCGTATGCTTGAAATTCCGAGGCTAATATGGAGGCTTTGCTTATGTTTATCTTATCTTTTGTACTACTCAGGATTCTGGATTGTACCTGAAAGAACTCATTGATCCAGTTCTTACATGTTTCAATGACTCTGACAGCCGTCTGCGCTACTACGCCTGTGAGGCCCTTTACAATATAGTGAAGGTTGCCAGGGGAGCAGTGCTGCCCCACTTCAATGTGCTGTTTGATGGGCTTAGCAAGGTAAACTAATGCACCTTCATATCTAGATGTATGCATGAAAGGTAGAAAGGAATCACACATGGTATTCCATGTTAGTTTTAAATATTTATTTGAAATAATTTTTAGTAATTAGTAATCAATGCCATTTAAATATAGTATAATATTTCTTAAGAGTAAAAAGCTGTTTTGTTATTGTCAGTTATAGGGTTATTGTAGTTAACTTTTTTGTTACTTGAAATAAAATAAACGTTAACTGATTAACATTTCTTATTTTCATTTGGGTTAATTTGATGTACTAAAATAATGAAAATTAAAAAGTTAATAAAAACTGTATAGACATAATGAAAAATAAAAAACAAAATGCTGCAAAATTTCTAAAACTTTAGCTAAAATGAAATGTGTATATGAAAATACGAATTTGAAATATTAATAAACTATATTAACGTCTCAATGATCTTAAAGTAACACTGACTAAAACTATTAAAAGTAGTTTACAGTAATCGAAATAAAACTGAAATAAAATATAAATACTGTGTGAAAACTAAAATAATAAAAAAAACTGACTGAAATAAGTTGAAGTTACTAAAACTAAATTAATTAATTTAAATAAAATAAAGTTAAAAAGAAATTTAAAAAATGAAGTTTAAAAAAACTAAAACTTATAAAACTTAAGCTAAAATTTAACTAAGAACTGAAATGATAAAAATAAAAGCCATTTCAAAATATTAATAAATACAAAATAATACAAAAATAACACTGTTGAGATGTTATTTTCTTCTGTTATAATCTTTTCTAAAATACCATAAACATTTAATGACAGGAGTTTTATTATTATTTTATTTTTTCATATGTAAGAAGTGATAACACAGACCTTTGATCCGTGTTACTGACATTTTGAACACAATTTTCATTGGAATCACTTTTCAATTGGACTCACCTTACATGTGATCTGTTCTTTACAGCTTGCTGCAGATCCTGATCCGAACGTAAAGAGTGGATCTGAGCTCCTGGATCGGCTTCTTAAGGTGAGTTTGAAATGAGAAACGTGGATAATACAGTTAAAGTTTGGAGGCATCAAATGAAATAATGACTTCTGCTTTTTATTTTAAGGACATTGTAACAGAGAGCAACAAATTTGACCTAGTGGCTTTTGTCCCTCTGTTGCGTGAGAGGATTTACTCAAACAACCAGTATGCGCGCCAATTCATCATCTCCTGGGTGAGTTGAGCACTTTCACCAATCTGCAACTTTTAAAAGGACACAACAGATATATTGTTATATGTGTTTAGCTAACATTTATGCTTTATTTTATTTTATTACTTTATATTAATAACTAAAAATGACTTAATAGTTTTAGTTTTAATTTGAGATTTAGTTTTTAAAACCATTTTTTAATAGTTTTACAATAACAATGGTAACCGCCATTATGCTATTGTGACTTCCTATGATGGTTTGACTGCTCCAGATCCACGTGTTGGAGTCGGTTCCTGATATCAACCTCTTGGATTATCTGCCAGAATTTCTAGACGGACTCTTTCAGATTCTTGGAGACAGCAGCAAAGAGATCAGGCGGATGTATGTCTCATTATCTTTCCCTTCACCTTTGATAGTCTCTCCCTCTTCCTCTTTTCTCTGCTTCCTTTTTCTCATTTTTAAAGAGCATTAACAGCTGCTGTTCAATAGGTGTGAGGTGGTTTTGGGGGAATTCCTGAAAGAAATTAAGAAGAATCCTTCCAGTGTCAAATTTGCGGAAATGGCCAACATCTTAGTCGTCCACTGTCAAGTGTCTGATGAATCAAAATCCAGTGAGTCAGATGTAAAACAATGTACAATTCTTATTTTAGGTAAGTAGTGTAATTCTTTTATTTTGTATTACTGCAGCTTACGATCTCATCCAGTTCACGTCGATGACATGGATGAGAGAATTCATTCAGCTTGCTGGAAGAGTGGTACTACCATATTCCTCTGGCATTCTGACAGCAGTGCTGCCTTGCCTTTCCTATGATGACCGCAAAAAGAGTATCCTAAACTGAGGTTG
The DNA here is from genome assembly GCF_001515645.1 of Sinocyclocheilus grahami. NCBI lineage: Eukaryota > Metazoa > Chordata > Actinopteri > Cypriniformes > Cyprinidae > Sinocyclocheilus > Sinocyclocheilus grahami. Next base: position 3,669,069 of record NW_015505210.1, on the reverse strand, counting down.
CATATCTAATATAAAATGCATTGGCTGAGAGTACATTTTGTGTGCAATGCCATTTAGCTAAATGTTTTTGTGATATTGATATGGTTCTGGTAGTATCAGGAGGTGTCACTGTTCAGATCCGTTTCCTCAATAAACCATCTCCAGGTACTAAAGAGGCTGCCAGTGCATGCAATCATAGCCTGATGAAACTTGTGACTCCTGAAGATGATGAAGATGATGAAGAATCACAGACCAAGTCTTCCCCTCCGAGTGATGGGACTCCATCTAAGAAAGAGGGTGATTTGAATGGCAAGTTTTTTTTACAATAATTTTCCTTATTTATTTTCTTCTAATTTCATTTATTTATTTAAATTTGTGGAAACAAAATAATGTGAAATAAAGGTATGAGACAAGTGATTTGGCCCCCAATGCATTTCTGGAAAGATTTTGTCGCCCCCTGTGTATCAGTAGGAGAAAAGTGACAAGACCATTAGAGGGATTGAACTGTGTCGCCTAGTGGACAAATGTGGTAATTGCTGTGGAAAGCTGAAAGACAGTTAGAGGGATTGAAATGTGCCACCTAGTGAGTAAATATGGCAACTGCATTTATTAAAATTAAAAATTAAATTTTTAGGAATGCATTGGTGGTTCAGTGGTAGAATTCTCGCCTGCCACGTGATTCCCGGCCAATGCATCTTTTCTCCTTTTGTAAATGCTTCTTTATAGTTTGAAATGTCTTGCTTATTCACACTAACATTCAAGGGGGAAGTCATGGCCTAATGGTTAGAGAGTCGGACTTGTAACCCAAAGGTCTCGTACGAGTCTCGTACCAGCAGAGATTGTAGGTGGGGGGAGTGAATGTACAGCGCTCTCTCCCACCATCAATACCACGACTGAGGTGCCCTTGAGCAAGGCACTGAACCCCCAACTGCTCCCCGGGCGCCGCAGCATAAATGGCTGCCCACTGCTCCGGGTGTGTGTGTTCACGGTGTGTGTGTGTTCACTGCTGTGTGAGTGCACTTTGGATGGGTTAAATGCAGAGCACTAATTCCGAGTATGGGTCACCATACTTGGCCACATGTCACGTCACTCACTTAAAAGTTTGGGGTTAGTTCGCTTGTTTTATTTATTTTTATTTTTTTAAATAGATAATTTTGTGTATTCATCCAGAATGTATTAAATTGCTCAAACGTCACAGTAGAGACGTTGTTACAAAGAATTCTACTTCAAAATAATGCTGTTCTTTTGAACTTTCTATTCATTAGAAAATCCTGTCACAATTTTCTAAATATTAAGCAGCACAACTATTTTCAACATTGAAAATAACCAAAAAAAAAATCTTCAGCAACAAATCAGCATATTAGAATGATTTCTGAAGGGTCACGTGGCACTGAAAACTGTAGTAATGGCTTGTGAAAATTTTAAATACATTAAAATAGAATTCACTCATTTTAAATAGTAATTTTTTTTACAATATGACATTTCTTACTGTATTTTTGATCAAATAAATGCCATCTTGATGAGCATAATTGACTTAAAAAATCTTTTAAAACGTCTTACTGACCTTTGTATTGTAGATGTAAAAAAGAAAGATTAATTGATAGTGGCAGCAATTGTTTCCACGTTGTTTTCTTCATGTAAGCATGCTATCGTTACATTTTCTTTGTTTTATGAATAATCCAGAAATATGTCATTTTAAATACACTGCAATACTGAAAATTAATTTGAAAACATTTCCTGGTTTGATTTTATATTTCTGTTTCTGGTTTTAGATTCCCTTAATGAGTCTCAGGAGTCAGTAGGCTTCAGCAACATCTCTTTCTTTACTCCAGCAAGGTATGTTTGGACAGTCACTGACAGAAAACACTATATATATTTCTATTTTATAGTGTAACATGAAGAACAGGAAGTAGTTTACTAGAATCAAAGCAACAACAGATTCCCCTTGTCCAAATACCCACACTTGCGGTCTTGGCCACTTGAGAGCGCGTGCGCGCGACAGGAAGTAAGTGCGCAAGACTGTCCAGGTCTTAAAAACGGCAAAGTACAGTGCCCTTAACGCACACTAAATCCACACTATCTCGAATACCGCTCCGGAGCACTATTTGAGGCTTAGTGTATCCCATCATGCATCATGTTCTGGAAAGAAATCATGAGACTTTTTGCCGAGATCTCACGAGAGGTCAGGGAAACCTTTCCAATGCAAGTTAAATATTAATATAATAATTAGATATTACGTCTAATTTGGTAGAAAAACAGTGTTTTTACGTTTTATTGGTGCAAAGATGAGTAGTGGTGATATTTATTTTGTACAACATTTGCAACTGCTTTTTATCACTTAATTAGAAGCACCACAAATTAAAATGGTCATGTTATAGGGACTGGTGAACAGACATTTAGAAGTTGATTTTAAAATGCAAAGTATTTAAAATTAAAATAAAGCTATGTAAACACTTGCATTTTTACAACACTACAAGTGTGTCCCATCAGGTAATGAAAAGTTTTACACACACTTGTGGTCTTCATGCTCACTTGAACACTTGGGCCAAATACAGGAAATACGTCATATAAGTGTTCAAGTGCAAAGACCGCAAGTGTGGGTATTTGGACAAGGCAATTGTCTAGTTAAAAGTTCAGGATTTCTACAAGATCTCTGATTTGCTCTGTGCTGTGTAGTTCTGACAGGTCTGCGGTAACTCTGGATCTGGATGGCATCGTGCAAGTACTGGACAGACATTTACATGATTCATCCACCGGAATGATGACTCGTATCGCTGTCTTGAAGTGGTTGTACCATTTGTACATCAAGACCCCTCGCAAGGTTTCTATAGATGGCATTTTAAATATGCAGTTTCAATACTAAAAAGTGCAATGCTAAAAGAGATTTATTCCACTGTATCTCCATGCCAGATGTTCAAGCACACAGATAGTTTGTTCCCCATGTTACTGAAGACACTATCAGATGAATCTGATGAAGTAAGTCATCATCATTTCCAATCATCTCAGTGCTGATCTATAAGATGCTGCTATTTTAAAGCTTGAGTATCTCTCACAGGTGATTTTAAAAGACTTGGAGGTTTTAGCAGAAATTGCATCATCACCTGCTGGTCAGACGGACGCGTCTGGGTCATGCGACAACTCAGACAGCAAAACAGAGCTCCATATTCCAGGTGGGGTCAGAGATGGGCAGCCAGTGGTGGTTGGTGGGTAACCAATTCCTGGTCCTCTTTTTGTCTGTTTATATGATTAAAGCAGATTAATACCAAACTGTTGTGATTTGTGAACATGAAATCAAACAAGGACTTTTGATTTGACAGGTTCTAAGGTGACAGATTTATCTCCCAGCACTCCCAGCATGAATTCATACTTCTACAAGTTCATGATTAATTTGCTCAAGCGCTTCAGTTTAGAGAGGAAGCTTCTAGAAATGAGAGGGGCCTTCATTATCAGGTAAAACCATCCAGCCTCAAAGGTTTAAACCCAGGACAATTGTAGTAGTCCAAGTAAATCTGAGTATACCACTATCCTTTCAACAGATTTTGTTAGTAAGATTTGTCTACTTCCCAACAGGCAGCTGTGTCTCCTCCTGCATGCGGAGAACATATTTCACTCTATGGCAGACATCCTACTCAAGGAGGAAGATCTGAAGTTTGCCTCCACTATGGTGCAGACACTTAACACTATTCTGCTTACCTCGGCCGAACTGTTCCAGCTGCGGAATCAGCTCAAGGACTTGCGCACACAGGTAACATCTGCTTTGAGGACTAGGAACTTTAAAACAGACTCATAAAATCCAGTCAGATTGTTTCTAATTGAGGTTTTGTGTCAGTGCTCATTATCATTGGTTTATGTTTCTACTTTCTACGCATCAGGAAAGCTGTGCTCTTTTCTGCTGCCTCTATCGCTCTTGGTGTCACAATCCAGTGGCCACTGTGTCGCTGTGCTTCCTGACACAGAACTATCGGCATGCCTACGACCTCATCCAGAAATTGTATCCTTTCTGTAAAGAGTTTATAATATATCATTCTGTTTCAGACTGACTCAATATTCTGTATGCTAATATATATATATATATATATATATATATATACACACACACACACACAAAAGTTCGGGGACTGTAATATTTTATTGAATAAAAAATATCACTATATTTATTTTTATATTATATTATGATTTAAAATAACTGTTCTATTTTAATATATTTTAAAATGTAATTTATTCCTGTGATGCAAAGCTGAATTTTCAGCATCATTACTCCAGTCTTCAGTGTCACGTGATCCTTCAGAAGTCATTCTGATATGCTGAGTTGCTGATCAAGACTCATTTCTTATTATTATCAGTGCTGAAAAACATTGTGGTGCTTAATATTTTTGTGGAATCATTGATAAAGTGTCCTTGCTAAATAGTATTTATTTATTAAAAAAAAAAATCTTACAGACCCCAAAATTTTGAACAGTAGTGTATATAAATGAAAAACAAGTAAAAAAAAAAAAAAAACTATGAAAAATTAACAATTAAATTATGTATGTATGCCTACAGTCATGGAATGTATAGAAAGATCTGGAAATTTATTTTAAATTGTTAAATACAAGTAGGGAAAAGTCATGGAAATTTTGAACTGAATATAATTTTTAATGTTAGATTTTAAATATTTTTATATTAATAAAATTACAGCTGTAATCTATTTAATGTGTAATCTTTGTAAAATAATTACATACAATCTTTATAGAGTAATCACAAGCTACTGTAGAAGTAATTGAATTTAATTGATCAAAATAGTTCAGAACTCTGGAAATATATATATAAAAAAAAAAAAACACCTTGATCTGAGCTGATCAGTGGAGATCTGGAGGTAACTGTGGACTTCCTCATGGAGGTGGATAAACTTGTGCAGCTAATCGAGAGCCCCATCTTCACCTGTGAGTCCCATTCATCCACCATATAAAATTGTTGAGTATCATTGTCAGCTCTCTACACTAACACCCATTCTCTTTGCAGACCTTCGTCTGCAGCTACTGGATGTAGAGCATAACCCGTATCTCATCAAGGCTCTGTACGGCCTGCTGATGTTGCTTCCTCAGAGTCAGGCGTTCCAGCTGCTCTCGCATCGGCTCAGCTGTGTGCCAAACCCTGAACTTATGAGGACGGTGTAAGTTCTCGTGCTCTCTAAACAGTTTGACATCATCTAGACTGGATAGTCTGCCTTTTCTCAAGTGCTTTATTTTTTCAGGGAAGACCCAAAGGCACCCGTCAAAGACAAACGATTAGCCCAGCCACACATCGATTACAGTGAACTGCTCCAGCACTTTGACCGAGTCCAGAGCAAACACCTGGAAGTGAGGCATCAGAGGGCGGGACGCTCTGAGCACCCAGACAGGAAGTTGTAAAGGTCACAGACAGGATGAGATTATGCAGCCTTTGTCCGAAATACCTCAACAAGACCTGTAGTGGGCATCTATGTATCACCTTATTCAGTTTTTAATGTATTCAAGCTACTATGGGCATGAGGGACTTCAATGTGCTTTATTTTTATGCTACGTGAAGTGCTTTATATTCAGGTGCTGGAGTTGATGTAGTATGTACACACTTGGATATAATTTGACTAGTTTGTCTGTTACAGATTAAGGGCCAATGGTTTTATCATTCCCAACTGACTGGTTTAATATAACCCTCCCCAAATCATATGTACAGAACACCTTGCACGTAGCCCTGGATGTCTATTAGGAATTTTTAATGTAAAACATGACGACATCTCATGACAAGTACTGTAAATGAGTCTTTAATGGACGTTTGTCTTTTTTTGTATGGTGATTTTATCTCTCACACAAACCATATCCAAAAAATATTCACTCTTGTTTCCTTAGCATTCCCATTGGAGTCTACTTGTCCTTCATTTCATCATGTTTTTCCACATCGACATATTCATTCTTGGCTTTATGTACATGCAAACTGTTTCTCTGTAATGTGAAGACAAAGTTGCAATAAAGTTGTCCACGCTTATGTCTTGTTTTGTTGGTTTTCTTGAATCAGATGCCGCTTGTCAGCATGAGAACCACAGAAGCTCACTTTTTACAATCCAGCAGGTGGCGCTGTTGTATAACTTTCGCTAAGAAAGCGTCTAGGCTGTAGCTGAGAGAAAACTCCTAATTTCTCACCGAAAATCCATATACGCTTCTTTTTAGTTTACAGGATAGTTTACAGTATCCCCGCCTGTCACGCGGGAGACCGGGGTTCAGTTCCCCGACTGGGAGAGCACGTTTTTGTTTTTCTGATTTTCTCTGCGGACCGGTGTTCACATCATTCTCTCCGATGGCTTTAAAGTGTTTGAAATTACGATTTTTAAAAAATAGTTTTAAACACTTTATTTTATTTAAAAATTAAAATCATACACAATTGTTATTTTATTCAAATGAAAGCAGGTTTATGATTTTTGCGCTGTTAGAAATACGACGCAGGGAAACCAGCTCAGAACAGCGCCATGAAATTTACGTGTGGCCAAAAATATATTGCATCGGTTTTGATTAGCACCGTGGCAAGCCCACGTAGCCTATACATCTCAAAGATGTCTACTTGATTGCGAATTTACAACAACAAATCACCTCTAGGACGTTTCCTGTCAGACGTTAAATAGACATTTAAAAAATGTTTTTAAGACGTTTATGATTTATAATGTATGCGACTTTTTAAAGATGTTTATACACAGCAGATGCTTTCCAGATGCTTAAGCGATGTTTAACAGACATCTTCAAGATGTACGTGTGCTATCAAGGACTGCCATAGAGTATAAATGGGATAAATTCAGGGATTAAGATAATCTGTTTTCAAAGTTCGAATCTCATTCAGGGATACTAACGTTTGAAAAAATGAATTTCTGCATAACATTCAGAACTGTAATGTCTAAAATTACTAGAATTAGTCACAGTATAAATTAAAACTAGTACATTTTAATTTAACATAGCAATATACCTAATACAAAGGGTGACCAGTTACTACAGATTCAACCATAATAGAACAGTTACTGCAGATCTGAAGTCACAGCAATTGACCTCCTTCACATAGTAGCCGATAAAAAGGGTTCAGAGTCCTTTTATTTTATTATATTAATTTATTAATTTTTGATTACCATTTTGTAAATTCATTATAAATGCTTTTTATTTAGTCTACCACAGAGACTTATTGACATATTTTTTTAGCTTTTAAAACGAATACATATGCCTGCACTAGTGACCAGTGTTGGGGGTAACGCATTACAAGTAAGTAATCAGATTACTTTTTTTTCAAGTAACTAGTAAAGTAACACATTACTTTTTAATTTACAAGAGAATATCTGAGTTACTTTTTCAAATAAGTAAAAAAACACAGATTCAGTATTTCTCAAAATGAATAAAAATAATGCAACTCAGAATATGACGCAAATCTGCAATAATTAAATGTTAAACAACACAAATATCCTTTATGTATTTAATCCCATTCTATTAACCAATGTCTTTGCTTCTGACCTTCGATGATCCAGTTCAACCGTACTAATAAGCAAAAATTACTCTAGACAAACATTTGTGTGTCTTTTTTTATTGCTGAAGTGTGTTGAAATCTCTTCTTCTGCATTCTACTGTACGGACGTAAATTTACTTTCCCTTCAGCCTGAGGCTTATTCATTTCACTTTTGGTGTGAAAAGGCTTTTATATTTGCCAAAAATATAACTTTTTTATTTAAAAAACAAAACAAGCAAGCCCTGTCCAGAGTTAAAAAGTAATGCAAAAGTAACATTACGCATTACTTTCCATAAAAAGTAACTAAGTAACGTAATTAGTTATTAGTTAATTGTGATGCAAAAGTAACTTTCCCCAACACTGCTAGTGACACAAGAATGCTGAAATGCCCTCTTTGTCTGAAGTAGACATGAAGATCAACCCATCTGCTTTTGAAACTTCTCTCTTTCTCTTGCCCTTTGATCGCAGATTCTTTTGAACTTTCTCCATTCCACACGAAACATCAAACTTCACATTAATCATAACACTTCTCTCAAGTCCTCTTTCTGCAGATTCATCCACACACTGAACAACAATTTAGCCTTAAATAAAGTACATATAATTTCCTCTGGCTTGCAAGGGTCATTGTATTGTCTTTCTGTTTGTGTGGCATAAAAAAGGTCAGTAAAGAAATAGAATAGAATTTCAGTGTTTGCAAACAGTGATGACGTTTTTGTGGGCGGAGTCTATCTGGTGGCAGAAAATGCCAGTTTAAAGGGGTCATATGATGAGATTTCAATTTTTCCTTTCTCTTTGGAGTGTTACAAGCTCTTGGTGCATAAAGAAGATCTGTAAAGTTGCAAAGACTAAAGTCTCAAATCCAAAGAGATATTCTTTATAAAATTTAAGAGTCAGCCACGCCTACCTAAAACGGCTCGTTCTAACACACCCCCACATGTCTACGTCACGATGTGGGAAGATTTGCATAACGCCACACAAATGTTCACACAAAGAAAGAAGGCGTAACTTTTATTCTCGCTGTAGTTTTGTCGTTTCCGCCGCAATGTCGTAAAGACGCTGTGTGCTTTGTTGTAAAAGCGAAACTACTTTTTTTGTTTTTCAAAAAGAGGACGATATCTGCTTCGTCATGCCTGGTCGCTGAGGAAATACTATAACTTTGCGCTGTGGATCACTGGATCGGCTTTCACCGTGGACGAAGCAGAGTCCAGCCCGGGGTCGTCACATGTGGTTGCCACTCATTCGTCGCATCCGCCGGGCATGCCGTTCCTACAGAAGCCATGCAATAAGAGAATAAAAAAATTAAATTTTGAGTTTTTATGTCAAAATTCTGACTTTTTTTCTTGCAATTCCGAGATTATATCTCACAATTCTGGTAAGAAAAATCAACTCGTCATTCTTTCTTTTTAGTTTATAATCCCACACTTCT